>NC_081554.1:55636368-55968868 GCF_963082655.1 Stomoxys calcitrans | reverse complement strand
CAGACATGGCTTGAAATACCTCTGAACATATTGGGCTGTCAAAAGCGGCAGTGTGAATAACCGGTCTACGGTGGATTTACCAGGACTAAAGCCGCATTGATAGGGCCCAGTTATCGCATTGACTTTAGGTTTTAATCTTTCACACAGTATGCTTGAGAGTATTTTGTATGCGGTGGGGTTGAGACTTATTCCTCTGTAATGGGCACATTCGGCCTGGGCTCCTTTCTTGTGAACGGGACACAGTATGCTAAAGTTCCAATCATCGGGTATGCGTTCTTCTAGCCCAATTGCGCAGGCAAGCTGTTGCATACGCCTTATCAGCGTGTTGCCTCTGGTTTTAAAAAGTTCACCGGGCAACCGGTCGGCTCCTGCTGCCTTGTTGTTGTTGTTCTTCAGTCGGGCCACTGCTACATGGACCTCATTCTGACTACGAGGTAAACATGCTATACCATCATCAGGTATTGGTTCTGCGGTATACTCTTCGTCGCCATTGTCGTACAATAGCAGTTGGGTAAAATGTCCTTTCCATATTCTCAGCACACTATCTGTATCAGTTACCAGATTTCCTTCTTTGTCTCTGCAGGAGGATGTGTCTATACCAAAGCCATCAGTTTGATGTTTTATTCTTTCCGGACTTAATTCTGACTCCTGTACATCTCACTGTGTCGCCTCCGGTCTTAAAAAGTTCAGCGGGCAACCCTTCGGCTCCTCCTGCCTTGTTGTTCTTCAGTCGGCTCACAGCTACATGGACCTCAATCTGACTAGTAGATTAACATTCTATACCATCATCAGGGATTGGTTCTGCGGTATCCTCTTCGGCATTGTCGGAAACTTCTCAGCAAACTAGCTGTGTCTGTTACCAAATTTCCTTATTTGTTTCTGCAGGAGGATGTGCCTGCACAAAAGCCATCGGTTTGATGTGTTATTCTTTCCGGACTTCAATCTGACTCCTGTACATCTCAGTTCGTTTACACTCACGCCTTTTCATTTCCTTCTTCTATCTGCAGAATAGACGTTTCTCCTCTCACCTGATCTCCCGATATCTCTGCTTCATCTGGCGCGTTGCAGGGTTGCTCTGTATGCCGCATTCTTGGCTTCAATAGCATCCCGACACTCTTAGTCGTACCATGGGTTTCTTGGGGGAAGCATCCGGTACCCAAGTATGGATTTCGCGGCATCTTCCATGGAACGGGCAATGGTTTACCACTGCGCCAGGAGTAATTTCATCAAACAGTTGGGTCAGTCGAGTGGAGTATGCCGTTGCCACCTGTTGTGTTTGCAGCTTTGCAATGTCAAGCTTCCATGCAATGTTTGATCGTCCTTTTTTTAATACTCATACGGGTACGAACCTTTGCTGTAACGAGGCGATGATCCGAATCTATGTTCGGGGGCAGCGATCGTATCCTCTCTCTACGAGCTCATAGAAAATATCCTTGGTCTGTTCGTCCTTGTCTTCCGTCGGCGTATGGACACAAATAAGGCTGATGTTGAATAATTTGGCTTTTATGCGGATTGTGGCTAGCCTCTCACCCAGCGGAGTAAAACTAGAGATAAGGTGCTTCAGTCTTCGACTTACCACAAATCCATAGCCAAATTCATGCCTAGTGTTATGGCAGCTATAGTATAGTTCGTCACCGTTTGGTATTGTAGTGACGCCAGTCCATCGCACTTCCTCTAAGGCGGTAATATCTGCCTTGTACTTCTCTAATACATGCACCTTCTCTATAAAGAGTGCGGACATTCCAGGTGCAGATCCGCAAATCATGGTCCTTTTTTCGTTTGCGTGGGTCGTCAACATTAGGGTGGGGGGTCCGTTTTTTGTAAACTTTTGTTTCTCAGAGTAATTGTAATTTCATGAGGGCGGGTTACTGGCGCAGCGCCCCGCTTTATTATTGTGGGATCGCACATGCATCCCTTGGCGAGCCGCTTTCTACTAGATCCGACGTTTGCCTCCAGCCGTCCCTAACCTGGAAACTGACGCTGATGTTGGCCATTGGTTATTTGAAGGCTCGTTTTGCCATCTCAAGTATTATTGGCACTCAATATCTATTACTTGAGAGTCAGTGCCAC
The DNA here is from genome assembly GCF_963082655.1 of Stomoxys calcitrans. Lineage (NCBI taxonomy): Eukaryota > Metazoa > Arthropoda > Insecta > Diptera > Muscidae > Stomoxys > Stomoxys calcitrans. The sequence goes on along the minus strand of NC_081554.1, from coordinate 55,966,798 downwards.
CTGATCCCTCATTGAGACCTTCTTCTCGAGATCTCTGACTGCCCGCGGCCCCATTTGCAGCTACTGCAGCTGGCAAACTATCGATAATCCCAACATTCGATATTTTCGATATATTTAATAATAAATATCGATAGTATCGATACTATCTTTATTTTCCCATCTCCTATATTTCAAACGAAAATGAGAACTAAAAGTCAGGAAATCGATTTTTATAGAAGCAATATCATTGCACAGACCAAAAAAACGCTCAGTAGGAAGTAATGAGAGAAATCATTGTACAAAATATTAGCATAATCGGATGAAAATTGCGCCCTCTATTGGCGCAATGCATCTTAAAAGATACATTAAGTGACGCATCGCCCATTTTTGTTAGATTTTGCAAAAAAAATTAACTTTTTCGATAGCATACGTCGGAAAAATATCAATCGATATTCAGTAAAAAAATTAAATATCGATAGTATCGATAGTGTCATCGATATTTTGCCACCTCTGGCAGCTACTTCGCATAAAAACAAAGCTTTCCACTATCCGCAACCTGTGGACGGTAGCTCTCAGCTAAGCTTCCCGTGATAACGATGAACACCACACAAGTTGTGCTCATAGTTATCCCGTGTCGGCCGGCATGAGAGAAATCATTGTACAAAATTTTAGCACTATCGGATCAAATCTGCACCCTCTATAGGCGCAATGTATCCTAAAGAATACGTTCAGTGTCATATCGCAAATTTTTGTTCAATTTTGCAAAAAAAATTAACTTTGGCGATAGTATCGATAGAAAAAATTATCAATCGATATCTTATTTTTCGTCTGATAGTGCCATCGATATTTTGCCAGCTTTACTGTCAAAGCATGATATCGACAATTGCTCTATTGTTTTGTTTCTATGTTAACTCATGAATATTATGTGTTATCGATTGTTATCGAATAATATCGATAAAGCGACTTTCATTTAAAAAACTATGCAGTATATCGACTATTATATTCATAAGTTTACTAAAATTATAATGCTTCTCTTTTGCCTATGGTATGTTGATTATAAGAACTGTTAAATAAACTTCGAAAAATAATCGAATATTAAAAATCTACCATATAACAACCGATTAATAATTCCCACTATCGATTAGTGAATAATAATGAAATTTTTGCCCAGTACAATGATCCCGCTATAGTTTTGTGCCACATCCGCAATATTTGTTATCGGCCGTAATCGCATGATATCGATAACCATCTAATGCGACATTCCATTGAAAATTTCTCCAATATATCTGACTAACAACACACAATAGGGCCAATATGCGATTGTAGTTAACATAATGCTTCTTCTTGCCTTGTATATGCCCGCAAACTTTTTATGTGGCTGCTTATATTTTCTTTAAATTTAATGGCTTAATTTTTAATGAATATTTTATTTGGCAACATGTGGAGCCAATTCTTTAGTGGATTTTTTTTTTGCTTTTTTTTGGCAACATATGGAAAGAATTCTTTCAAATATTACGCTGTTTTGTTTTTATTTTGCCATAAATGCTTTTTAAGCAACCTACTATTGGATGGATAGTCCACCAGGCAGCAACTACGAGCATTGTAGTTTCCCCATTAGACATTCATCCAATTATTCTCAACATGCAGTCTGAGTGTTGTGTTGTGTTTTTCTTGTTTCGCATCCAAGTCATTACATTTCACTAAGCTCTGACTTGATGTCCATGACAGAATTGGAAGAATTCTGTTTACATTGGCTTTGGAGTTGTACTCCTCTGACCCTGATGGCTGAGTCTCTTGGTCTTGGTTTGGCCACGTTTGTGCCTTGTAGCATCAAATGGAAGATATAAATCTTTGGCACTTGCCGACTGACCATGCGAGATCTTTATGGCCCTTGTTATGTATGTATGCCGGAGTTGGCTCTTTATGAGCGTTTGTCATGGACTTTACCAGAGGGGCAGCAGTTTCTTCGTTAGTCCACTTAACAGTTATCTTTATCTTTTGGAAATTAATTTTATGGTTTGCAATTTACAATTATCGCCCAAACGGATCCGCAAGAGAAAAAGAAGAAGCTGAAGAATGTTTGCATTGTGAAGCTTGAACAACAAAAAAAAAAAACAGAGAACTCAAAAATGTGAAACTTCCAATCAAAAACCTTGATCGTTTAATGGATTCCGCAAAGCCACAGTTCGACAACTGTGGGAGACTATTTCAAGGGGATAGAAGGAAGTGATGAAGATTCAAGCAAGAAATGTCAGACCTAAGTTTTAAGCAAGGAGAATATAAAAAACAATTGAACAAATTACAAACAATTGGCAGTCAACTAAGTTTTAGTTGTAGTAAAAGAATTTTTTCGTTTGTATCAACCAGCATGAGCCTAAAGCTGTAAATAAAGCTCAATGTTCAAATTTGAGAACAATTAACAAAAAAATCTTTAAACAAAGTTGTGGTTGCAGCAACCAATTTTTATGGCTGTAACTAATAAAATTTATGGTTAAGGAACAACAAGTAAAAGCGTGCTAAGTTCGGCCGGGCTGAATCCTAGGTACCCTCCACCATGGAAAAAATTTGAATTATTTTGGTCTAAAGACGACATATCGGGATATCGGTACATAGGGGGGCCTATATCACCATATTAACCGATTTGAATAAAACTTGGCACTAATGTTACAGTGCCAAGGTAGGGTTTTGGGCCAAATTTCAGCCAAATCAGGTGAACATTTAGGCTTCTAGGGGCAGACCTTATGTCTTTTCTACTCAAAACCATGGAACGTATTGTGGGCACCATGATAAAGAGTAGGACATCCAGCGAACTGCTTAAATACAAACAGCATGTCTATGTCAAGGGAAGGTCCGCGGAGACTGCCCTGCACGTTGTGCAAGAAATAGAAGAATCCATCGAAGCCAAAACGTACACACTGGGGGTATGCATTGACATCGAGGGGACTTTTAACAAAGTGCGAACCGAAACATTGATCCAATTCTTAGACCAGTACCGTGTGGACCGACACATTGATCCAATCCTTAGAATAGTACCGTGTGGACCCGGTCCTTAGAGACTGGATAAATTAAGGACTTTGTAAGTAGCACGGAATTCCTAACTTATAATTTTCTTTTTAGAGGTTACCTTATAGTTCTTAGAGCGCGCAACAAGCCGATTACTTCCTTAGGTGTATGTCCATAGTGGCATGGGGCGGATTAATATCAGCACCCTCTTTTTAACCTAACCTAAGGGCTGAAAAAGTCAAATCCGGGCATCGGTTTATATGGGGGCTATATCTGTTTATAGACCGAATCGGGCCATGCTCAGCATGGATGTTAAAAGTCATAATTCAAGTCTTTGTTTCAAATTTCCGCCAAATCGGATGAAAATTGAAGCTTCTAAGGTTAAAGAATTCAAATCCGGGGATGGGTTTATATGGGGGCTATATCTGTTTATGAACCGATTCGGATCATACTTGGCATAGGTATTGGAAGTCATAACCCAAGTATTTGTTAATAATTTCAGCCAAATCGGCTGAAAATTTAGGCTTCTAAGGGCTCAAGAAGTCAAATCCGGGGATCGCTTTATATGGGGGCTATATCTGTTTATGAACCGATTCGAATCATACTTGACATAGGTATTGGAAGTCATAACACAAGTCTTTGTTACATACTTCAGCCAAATCGGCTGAAAATTTAGGCTTCTATGGGCTCAAGAAGTCAAATCCGGGAATCGGTTTATATGGGGGCTATATCTAAATCTGGACCGATATGGCCCTTTAGCAATTCCTAGCGACCTACATCAATAAGATGTATTTATGCGAAATTTAAAGTGGCTATATTTACGCGTTCGACCGCTATCGTGATTTTGACAGACGGACGGACGGACATGGCTAGACTCAAAATGTCGAGACAACCCAAAATATTTATACCTTATGGAGTCCCAGGTCAATATTTCTAGATGTTACAAATGGATTGACTAGATTAGAATACCCCCATCCTATGGTGGTGGGTATAAAAAGAAGGAGAAAATTTTAGATTCTTCAGTCTTGAAAGCATTGAGAAAGTATAATGCAAAGAATTTCTACTCAATACAAATATATTTTATCATAAAAAAGTTATGGTTGCAACAAACGAATTTTTATGGTTGTAGTTAATAAAATTAATGGTAAATACAAAAAAGAGGAGGCAAGTAATATGAAATTCTTCAGTTTTGCAAACTTTGAGAAAGCATAATGCCAAGAACTTCCATTCAATGCAAACAAATTTTATCATAAAAAAGTTATGGTTGCACCAAACGATTTTTAATGTTTGTAGTAAAAGTAAAAGTTATGAGAAACAGTTCTCTAAGGTATTTCAAACTGCAAGCAACTCCCTAAGACTGCTATTGAGGCACGTAACAGTTTTTTCATACTCTACTCTTTCCAAAAAATTCTGCATTAAAATTAAACCTGAAGGAAATCTTTGCTTAAATTTCCTTTGTAATCTTCCAAAAGGCTATAACTTCTTTCTTTGCAAGCCTCAAAATCCCTTTCAAAACCATTTGGTTAAAAGCACACTTTCACCCAAATCGCTTCGATTACGACTGCACCGCCACATTGCATTAAAAATGTGCAGTCGGTTAAAAGAAAGTAGGCTTGGAAAGCAAGGCCGCTAAAAATGAGGTTTTAAGCCTGCCTGCAGTTTTTTTTGGCCTCAGCAGCTTTGGTGTATCATGCTGTGGTAGTTGCTGCAGCATTTTTTGCCACAGATTTTCGTCTTTTAAGGCTTACACTTTTGGCAACAGCAACAGCAAAAAGAAGAAGGAGGAAGAGGAACACATCGTAATATGGGATTTTTCTTCCCTTCCATTTGGTTTACAAATCTGGTCTTACAGCGGAAACCGAAAATAAAAACAAAAGAGATTTCAGTATCATGTAACTGCCTCGACAACAAGAAACCAAAATTGTGTTGATGCTAGGCACTAGGAGAGGTGGGTGGGTCGGTAGGTAGGTAAATAAGCACCCAGCCTCTTTTCACATAAACAATGATTTCCCAAAGAGTTAAACAGCCAAACTGAATTGCCACCAAAGTGTGGCTTATCCAGCATTTCTTTGGCCACTGTGAATGTGAATTTCTTTTCACATGGGGCGTTTTGCTTGGTGATGCCACAAACGAGGAGACCGAACATGAGGCAGACGCTTGGAGGAGCTGCGAATGTGATTACGTTCAGCCAAACAATGGTATAAAACAATAAACAAGCAACAGCAGCCAAGCAGAATACCCAACAACAACAACCGCATCAACAACAACAACAAAACTCCAGATTTTCACATTTCAATTTCGCCCATTTCTAGGTTGTTGAACTGAATTTATGCGACGCTGACATCATTTGCAACGGCGCAGTTGATGTCAGCGATTTCTTCTTTGAAACGTTTGACTACTACCGAAACAGGGGCGTGGCAATAAATATTGAGAGAGGGGTACAAAATTTTAAAACAGCTGAGACAATATTGAAACATATTTAAGGAAAGGTGATGCATCTTGACTCCCAGTATGATTTATTGGATATAAACGGCCATCGTGAGACTTTCAGTAATAGCCTGCTCTTCTCACTATTTGGATCACCCCATAGGATCTTTGCCGTCCTACAGAATGTTTCACTGTTCCGTAGTGTTACATGCGCATTCGTCACCCACGCCCTTAACTCGGATTGCGTCGACCCGAGAGGCTTTCAAGTTTATTGACGGCAGTCCTCTGGCCTTCACAACCAAATCAACTGCCCCCTTACTCGGTTATAGCCCGGCACCCAAACGATGCGGATTTTGCCATACTCAGTCAAAGCGTTAATCGCCTTCTTACACTCCAAGACTGTTCATGACCTTACACTCCTGGTTGTTATAGCCCTGATGGCCAGTTTACTGTCCGTAAATCTGTTCACACTCGACGTACTCGTGTGAACACCACACCATCTCACGCTTTCCATGATCGCCTGGATCTCTGCCTGCAGGATCGTATTATGGTCAGGCAGAGGAAAACAGATCTCAGTCCCTGGGTTCTCAATTTAAACCCCTAGGCTCCCTCTGTCCTCTAGCTTTGATCCATCCGTGTAACATGATCCTCCAGATGGCAATACTGGGGTTCCGTCAATCCAAGACTGTGCCGATGGCAGAAGTGGCTCGCACTCGACTTCAAGGTTCATCTCAGGTATCCGATCGGAAACCTCTTCCCTTCCTTCCAGGTTTCCTTTCGTCGCCTTGATTATACCGCGATGGTATGAGCTGCTCCCATCCTCAATCCATTCTCCCATCGCGCTAAGTCTCATAAGCGCAGTAGCTGCCTCACTCTTAATCTGTATGTCAATGGGTCGGATATCTAGAATCGCTCCGTCTATGCCAAGACAACATGTTCTACGAACCTGCCGTATGGTCCTAATGTTGAACTTTTTCTCCATAGCAGTCCACCAAACTACTGAAGCGTAAGTAAGCATTGGTCTAAATACGCTCCCGTAGAACCAGTGGACTATCCTCGGATTCAGGCCAAATTTCGAGCCTACGGCCCGTCTACATAGTGCCCAAAATCTGTGAGACTTCTCTGTGCACTCCTGAATGTGACGCTACCAATTCAGTTTCCTGTCCAAGATCACACCTAAGTATTTGACGAGCAATGCCTCTCAATCGACCTCAAGGTTCATCTGAGGTATCCGATCAGAAACCTTATTCCCTTTCTTCCAGGTTTCCTATCGTCGCCTCATATGGCTGCCCCACACTTAATGTCAATGGGTCGGATATCTAGAATAGTCTCCAGTGCCCTTGTGGGAGTGTTCCTTATCGCTCCACCTATGCCAAGACAACCTGGTTCGCTGAACCTGTAGTATGGTCCTTATGTTGCACTTTTTCTCCTTAGCAGTCCACCATACTACTGAGGCGTGAGTAAGTATTGGTCTTATCACGCTCCTGCAGAGCCAGTGGACTATCCTCGGATTCAGGCCCCATTTAGAGCCAACGACCCTTCTACATTGTGCCCAACATCTGTGAGACTTCTCGGTGCACTCCTGAATGAGACACTACCAATTCAGTTTCCTGTCCAAGATCTCTCCTAAGTATTTGACCTTGACAAACATCGAAATCATTCTATTGAGGAAACGTGGAGCGTCAAATTGGCCCACCTTCGTCTTCCCCGAGAACAGGCATATTTCAGTCTTCTCTGGGTTAACATTAAGACCCCTGGGTCTAGCCCAGTCCTATGCCATATGTAAGACCCTTTAGGCCCTTCTGCATAGCTCGTTCGGATCCTTACCCCCTAGAAGAATTATAACATGGTCTGCGTATTAGAAGGGTTCAAATCCCCCCTCAATCAGAATCCGTAATAGGTTATTTATGGTGGTCACCTATAGGAGTGGCGATAAAATGCCCCCTGTGGCGTGCCTTATGCCACTTTCTCCCTTATATTTATGCCATTGGACACACAATTTATCCACCGGTTCCTTAGCATATGTTTTATCGAGTCCCTAAGGACCGGCTTCACTCGGTACTGGTCTAAGAATTGGATCAGTGTGTAGGACCGCTCGACCCTCGATGTCAGTCGAAAACAGATTACAGTCCTTGGGCTCTCCCCGTGTACAGGCAGATTTCAGTCTTCTATGGTTTAACCCAGTTGTGTGCTGGTTTGGATTTTTACTCCTTAGAAGTATTATAACATGGTCTAATCGGTTGGAATCCCTCCTCAGTCAGCATCCGTAATAGGTCATTTATGGTGGGCACCCATAGGAGTGGCGATAAAATGTTCCTCTGTGGCGTGCCCTGTGGCATTCTCTCCCATTTCATTTAGGACATGGGCCATTCAATTTTTCAACCTGTTCCTTAGCATATGGTTTAGCCAGTCTCTAAGGATCCGTTCCACCTGGTACTGGTCTAAGGGTTGGATCAGTTTGTCGGTCCGGACATTGTTAAAAGCCCCCTGGATGTCAATGCTACGTTTGGCATCGCCAGGGGCTACGTTTTGGCATCGAAGGATTCTTTTCTTTAAGGCACAGCCTCGTGCAGGACAGTCTCCACCGACCTTGTGTCAAGCAGAGGCATGCTGCATGTATTTCCAGCAGAGCTGGATGAGTAGGACATCCAGCTCTGCTGGACCGGCTTCACTCGGTACTGGTCTAAGAATTGGATCAGTGTGTAGGACCGAACATTGTTAAAAGCCCCCTCGATGTCAGTCGAAAACAGATTACAATCCTTGGGCTCTCCCCGTGTACAGGCAGATTTCAGTCTTCTATGGGTTAACCCAGTTGTGTGCTGGTTTGGATTCTTACTCCTTAGAAGTATTATAACATGGTCTAATCGGTTCAAATCCCTCCTCAGTCAGCATCCGTAATAGGTCATTTATCATGGTGTCCACAATACAATCCATGATTTTGAGTAGAAAGGACGTAAGACCTATAGGTCTGTAGATTTTTGGTTGTCGCATAACTTACCTTGCCGATCTTGGGTATAAATACCACCCTTGCCCCCTGCCAGGCCTAATGGGCGCCAGATAGTCGTCCTCTTTCTCTATTAACGTCGGAAATGTTCCACCACGAGTTTTATAAGTCCCCTGGACATCCTCAATATGGTGTGGATCGAATTATGTCCTGTTATAGCTACAAAATAAACTTTCGTTTTATGGTCCAGAACAGTGAATTGTGTTAGATCGCCTCAGACCCTCAGATCGAACCATATTTCGATAAGGAGGGGTTTATTTTGATGCAGTAGTCCAGATACTGGATTCTTAAGATTCTTAATGATAAAATTAGACTCGTATTCTGCTGTCAGAAAATTTTCATTTGAGTATCGTATTGTCCCAATCAGCTAGATGTCCATTAAGGGGGTTAGGGCGAGCCCCACATTTTTGGTGAGTAGTAAAAATTTTCAGTTTCCTGCTCTACTGTCGAATACCTTTTATTTGAATAAAATATTGCCTTGCCCTCCTTTTCTATTATCGTGCCTTCTCCCATCCTATTTCTCCTTACCTGATCCCTCATATCTTCTCCTGCTCTTTTCCTCCTCCCCTCATCTTCCCCGTTCCCCCTTATTATACGCCCCTGTCTTCATCTTTCCCAGACTGGTTTTTTTGCTAAAGAGACTTTTTTTTTTGCCTACTCAATATAAGCCTTTGTGTCTTCTTTGTCTGCTTCCTCCCCATTGGCAGCAGCCATCGCTGGCTCTTCGATAAAGGGGGAGTGGATGGGGGAGAGCATTGCCCGTATCAGTGTGTAGTTGTAGTTGTTGTCGTTGCTGCATATATCATGACATGGCGGCGGACGAAAGCTTTCATTGGATGCATTGCCAACAACCTTGCCTTACTCTTCGCCACTCACACTCACACACACCCACACACATAGACACACATAGTCTATATGGGGGAACATAAAGTGATGCGAAGTTTGCTAAGACTGTCTTACAATTGCAAAGGGGAGCCATATCCCCTTTGCCATAGCCACCAACACAAACAACAACACCATCACCAACACCAGCATCATCATTTGCATTGACGGCCATTCTCTGTTATGTAAAACCCTAAGAGCAGAAAGTTATGATGCAAAATTTGTGGCATATCTCTGAGACTTTTTATCGCTTGCCAACAAAACTAAAAGCTGGGCATGCAAGAAAAGCAAGAGGAGTAAAAACAAAAACAAAAAACTGAAAGCAAGGAAAAAGAAAAAGTTCAACCAATATCAGCAGCGAGTAGTACTCTGATGTAAGGGGAAGACAATCATCATTTTGTGAGTTATAAACTGCATGAAAGGGGGAATTTTAAGAAGGAGTTTTGTAGGCCAAATTGCCTATAGAATGGGGGACGTTGTTTGGCAAAGCTGTTCAAAATGAGGATACAGTGGAAAGATATTGAAGAACTCGATTCAAGCTTAGTTTTATGAGAAGAGGCCTATTGAATGAAGCAAAATGGCAGTTTGATTACAAATTTTAACAGCTTAGATGAGTGAATCGAGTGTTTCATGTGTCCGCCAGAATTTGGGTCTAGATTGACCCACCTTAAGGCAGCTCCAATTCCCCTTTTTTTAGATTTCCTTGTCATTTATTACCTCATTACTGTACTTCTCCTAAATGTGCCTCGTACATCCATCCCTATTACTGCTGCATTGCCTCCCCCCACCCAAATGGCAATGCAAGCTTTTTCACAACCATGACGCATTCCAATGGGGGCGGACTGACTGCGTATTGCATAAATGTTGCACAAAACCATCTTTGATTTCAATGCGACTTTATGCGTTATGCCATTTCTGCCATGCCATAACACTTGATACCATTTCATTCCATTCCTCCGCCCCCTCCTTCTTCTTATACACCCACCCACTCTTTGCAATCAAGTCATCTTGCCTACCGCAACGATTTGTTCATTTAAGAAATGCGCAAAATACGCACTTTAAGTTGCAAAAAGGCATTGTGTTAATGTTGTCTTCATCTCCCAGCCCTGCTGGCATTTCTTATAGCGAACGCATGGCAGACAGGCTACGTATTTTCTGTTATGTAATGAAATCGCTATGCTTAAGACTTTTCTTTTATAGATTTTAACTTTAATTGCAATTTCATATATACGCATTTATTTCAAAGGGATTTTGCGTTTCAATGGACGCTGTGTTGAAGAAGAAGGTAAGCCTATGAGATTGAAAAATAAAACAACCTCAACCAAATAAGGGGGAAAATTATACACATTTTAATGCGTAGTCCTGTTGGATTTAAAAGGAAGAGCAAATAGCTCCTGTCTTACGAAATGGGGAAGAGTTTTATAAAAAAGTTTTATTTTCCATAATTATGTGGTAAATTTAAATCTTCTCTCTTTTTTAGACCAGCTAAGAATGGAATAAAAAGTTCGTTGTAATCTGGAATGTCTTAAGCAACAACCAAGTAAAAGGGTGCTAAGTTCGGCCAGGCCGAATCTTGGGAACCCACTACCATGGATTCTGCTAAAATATAAGAGCTACATCTAGTTATAGACCGAATTGGACCGTACCTGGCGCAGTTGTTGAACGTCATAACCGAACCCTATATGCAAAATTTAAGCCAAATCGGATAAAAATCGAGGCTTGGAAGGGCTCAAGAAGTCAAATCGGGAGATCGGTTTATATGGGAGCTATATCATGTTCTTGACCGATTTAAACCGTACTTGGCACAGTTGTTGGGAGTCATAACAGAACACTACGTGCAAAATTTCAGCCTATTCGGATGAAAATTGAGGATTCCAGGGGCTCAAGAAGTCAAATCGGGAGATCGGTTTATATGGGAGCTATATCAAGAACTTGACCGATTTCGACCGTACTTAGCACAGTTGTTGAAAGTCATGACAGAACACTGTGTGCAAAATTTCAGCCAAATCGGATGAAAACTGAGGCTTACAGGGTCTCAAGGAGTCAAAATGGGAGATCGGTTCATAAGAAAGCTATATCAGGTTATTGACCGATTCGGACTGTACTTGACTCCATTGTTGAGAGTCATAACAGAACATTACGTGCAAAATTTCAGCCTCATCGGACGAAAATTGAGGATTCCAGGAGCTCAAGCAGTCAAATCGGGAGATCGGTTTATATGGGAGCTATATCAAGAACTTGACCGATTTCGACCGTACTTAGCACAGTTGTTGAAAGTCATGACAGAACACTGTGTGCAAAATTTCAGCTTAAACGGACAAAAATTGTGGCTCCCATGGGCTCAAGAAGTCAAATCGAGAGATCGGTTTATATGGGAGCTATATCAGGTTATAGACCGATTTAGACCGTACTTAACTCCATTGTTGAGAGTCATAACAGAATATTACGTGCAAAATTTCAGCTTAATCGGATGAAAATTGAGAATTCCACGGCCTCAAGAAGTCACATCGGGAGATCGGTTTATATGGGAGCTATATCAGGTTCTAGACCGATTTGGACCTTACTTGGCTCCGCTGTTGGGACTCATAACAAAACACTGTTTGCCAAATTTCAGCCTCATCGGACGAAAATTGTGGATTCCAGGGGTTCAAGAAGTCACATAGGGAAATCGGTTTATATAGGAGCTATATAAGGTTATAGACCGATTTGGACCTTACTTGGCTCCATTGTTGGGAGTCATAACAGAACATTACGTGCAAAATTTCAGCTTAACCGGATGAAAATTGAGGATTCCAGGGGCTCAAGAAGTCAAATCGGGAGATCGGTTTATATGGGAGCTATATCAGGTTCCTGACCGATTTGGACCGTACTTAGCACAGTTGTTGAAAGTCATAACAGAACACTGTTTGCCAAATTTCAGCCAAATCGGACAAAAATTGTGGATTCCAGGGCTCAAGAAGTCATATCGAGAGATGGGTTTACATCGGAGCTATATCAGGTTCCTGACCGATTTGGACCGTACTTAGCACAGTTGTTGAAAGTCATAACAGAACACTGTTTGCCAAATTTGAGCCAAATCGGACAAAAATTGTGGATTCCAGGGGCTCAAGAAGTCAAATCGGGAGATCGGTTTATATGGGAGCTATATCAGGTTCCTGACCGATTTAGACCTTACTTGGCTCCGTTGTTGGGAGTCATAACAAAACACTGTTTGCCAAATTTCAGCCAAATCGGACAAAAATTGTGGATTCCAGGGCTCAAGAAGTCAAATCGGGAGATCGGTTTATATGGGAGCTATATAAGGTTATAGACCGATTTGGACCTTACTTGGCTCCGTTGTTGAAAGTCATAACAGAACACCATGTGCAAAATTTCATCCAAATTGGACCAAAATTGTGGATTCCATGGGCTCAAGAAGTCAAATCTTGAGATCGGTTTATATGGGAGCCATAGCCAAATCTGGGCCGATATAGCCCATGTGCAGTCCCAAGCAACCTACATCAATGTTAAGTAAATTGCAAATTTTGCCCATGAACATTCCACTAAGGAACAGGGGCAAACTTCTCACCCATCAATGAGTGCAGTCCGATTCAAGTTTAAGCTCAAAGATAAGGGGCCACCTTTTTATAGCCGAGTCCGAACGGCGTGCCACAGTGCGACACCTCTTTGGAGAGAAGTTTTACATGGCATTGTACCTCACAAACGTTGCCAGCCTTAGGAGGGGAAAGCTACCGCTGAACATTTTTTCTGATGGTCTCGCCAGGATTCGAACCCAGGCGTTCGACGTCATAGGCGGACATGCTAACCTCTGCGCTATGGTAGCCTCCGTGGGTATGATATGGTGGCGGGTATAATAATAAATTCGTACTTTTTTGCTACAAGTTCCGCCGGATTTGTCACAAACCCTGCGCGAGCTTCTCCATCTCGGCTGAGTTTAGTTTTTAGCAAAGATGCACTCGTAATGGACCAATTTGGATCGTATTATAGTTGAATTTAACTACATGATAGCTATATGAAAACATGGACCAATTTGGCCCATTCACAATACCAACTAACCTGGACTAGCATAATAAAGGGTGATTTTTTTGAGGTTAGGATTTTCATGCATTAGTATTTGACAGATCACGTGGGATTTCAGACATGGTGTCAAAGAGAAAGATGCTCAGTATGCTTTGACATTTCATCATGAATAGACTTACTAACGAGCAACGCTTGCAAATCATTGAATTTTATTACCAAAATCAGTGTTCGGTTCGAAATGTGTTCATTCACCGTAACGTTGCGTCCAACAGCATCTTTGAAAAAATACGGTCCAATGATTCCACCAGCGTACAAACCACACCAAACAGTGCATTTTTCGGGATGCATGGGCAGTTCTTGAACGGCTTCTGGTTGCTCTTCACTCCAAATGCGGCAATTTTGCTTATTTACGTAGCCATTCAACCAGAAATGAGCCTCATCGCTGAACAAAATTTGTCAAAATTTGAACACATTTCGAACCGAACACTAATTTTGGTAATAAAATTCAATGATTTGCAAGCGTTGCTCGTTAGTAAGTCTATTCATGATGAAATGTCAAAGCATACTGAGCATCTTTCTCTTTGACACCATGTCTGAAATCCCACGTGATCTGTCAAATACTAATGCATGAAAATCCTAACCTCAAAAAAATCACCCTTTAGGAAGAAGTTCTGCAAAAATCAAGTGCCAAGATTTACTCCATAGAAATTCAGCTTGACAGACGGAAAGATAGGCAAATAGACATACAGATGGAAGGACACGGCTAGATCGATTTAAAAAGTCATTACGGCCAAGAAGATATTACTATATGTGCTCCTTGAACTAATACTTCGAGGCAATAAAGAGTGATTTTATGTTGATATGGTAGAACTGGATGATAGTTGTGTGCAAACTTCGTAGTTGAAGAGTGTTCATTATACACCGCCATTTCAGTATACACTGCCATTTCATCATGGAGAGATTCACAAACCGGCAACGACTACCAATCGTTGACATTTATTATCAAAATTTGTGCTCTGTGGCAACTGTCCATCTTTTGTAACGGCCGCTTTATGCAAATTTGTCCATTAAAATTCCATTAAGGATCGGGGGCAAACTTCTTCCATATGCACAATGAATGGCGTCCGATTGAAGTTTAAGTTCAATGAGAAGGGACCTCCTATTTATGGTGGTCACCCATATTTATATCCGACTCCCAACAGCTGCATCAGACCGTAGCAGGTGGTCTGCCCCTCCTGGGTGACTTGGCACCTCTAGTCGAGAGTAATGCTTTAAGCGCACAACCAGTCGTCAGACTAATGAATGAGCAAAAGACGGATAAACCAAAGGGATGCGCAGCTCGTTCCCAGCCTTTATTAAAAGATTTTCCGATTCAGAGTCAGACAGCGACAGTGTCAATGAAACAGTCATCGCAGCCGAATCAGCAGATGAGAACAGTGGCATGACGGCAGAAGTGAGCGAGGACTTTGCTCTACCAAGAGGACCGAGACGCGATCCGGGGCACGACGAAGGAGACGGAGGAATATGCACCGGCAGCGCAATCGGGCGATGCAGGAAGGTACAGAACTGGCATTCGAAGCACTTCTAGGGAAGCTGGAAAAGGATTCAGATCTCCCGAAGAGCATTACAAAGCTGAAACCCTAAAGAAGAAAAAGAGCTCCTCGTTTTCAAGTACTCTGGGAGGACCAAGCCCGCCCTCTCGCAATGGAAACTTCAGACATTGTCCTGCGGAGGGAGACAAAGTCGGAACAGGAACGAAAGAAGCGCACACGGCCTCTGAGTCTTCATGGAGGACTGTGAATTCCAAAATGACGCCACAGCCATCACGGAAGGGGAACATGGTTGTTGAAAAAGGTAAGGAGACGCCCTCTTATGTCGGAGTGGCAAGGAAACGCAAGCGAGATGTGGTGACTTACGCAGTCATCGATATCGGCAGTGTATCCGGTAGGATTCCACCAGATCACCAGATCATGCTTCATCCCAAGTGAAGCATTTGGCAAAAGAAACGGGTTTTTGATCATGTGTTGAACTCTGAATGGAGTCCACCCATACGGATAATGAGCTGCGAGTATAGAGGGGACATTTTAACGCTGCACTGTGCGTCAGCGGAATGTATTCATAGCGACGAAAAGCTCATTGGAAGTATCCACATTCCCTGGGGCGCAAAGCGAGACCTTGTGAGAAAGATCGACATCCCAGAGCCCACAGTGGCGATGGTCTTCATCAAGGATGAGGGCGGTGAATTCGCGACGGAACGCGCGATGGAAGCCTTAAACAAGCACAACCAAGAGTTGGCCGTGGAAAAATGGGAGTCTTTCACAGGAAGGAAAAGGAGAAAAGAACTCTCCTTGTGGTTGGCATTGATCAAGTCCCCGTGACGAGTTTGGCTTAGACTAAAGGCATAGCGTACTACGGGATCAAGGCCGTCTTTTTCAAGATTGGGAAGACTAGGTTAGGCAAATATCCTCATACTGAGCCATGTTGTTGTTGTAGCAGTGTGTTATACACTGAGGTGGCAGCCCTTGCCGATGAGGAACTCCATTGGGTCAATCCGGTACGAACAACCGGTGCAGTGGCAGGACACTCAATACCGCCTAACAATTAATACTGGGAAGACTAGGATAATCAAAGATCCTTATACTAAAACAACAGGCAGTGCATGGGCGAGAGGCCCAACACAGCCTAACGAACAGGAACCCGACAACGAACCCATCAATATTCAGAAGACTAGGATAGGCAAAGATCCTAATATTGGAACATCAAGCAGCGCAGCGACAGTTCTCTCAATGCAGCCTAAGGGAGCGGACAATGGAACCATCACCAACTCTCAAAAAGCCCATTTATTTAAGATTTGGAAGAATAAGATAGGCAAAGATCCTAGTATTGAAACATCCTGCAGTACAGGGACGGGAAACTCAATACAGCCTAACGAAAAGGGACCCGACGAAGAAACCATTACCAATTTTATAAAGTCTCAGAAGACCTAATGAGGAAACATCATGCAGTGCAGTGACAGGAAAGTCAATGCAACCTACTGAGCAGATAGCGGGCGAGAAGATCATCATCCACGTCCAAGAAGCCCATGTACTGGAGGACCCATGATTGAGCTAATCCAGATAAACCTCCACCGGAGTGAGACAGCTACACACGTTATGATGGAGAAAATCAGCAAGGGCAAGATTCTTATTGCCTTTATTCAGGAGCCATGGACGACCCGGAATAAAATTTCTGGACTGAACCAAATCAACTACCAATTACTCTTTGCTTACTCTTGCACTCGAGGACCTGCGAAATGCACCAGTGATTAGATAGGGAGAAGGTGGATTATACCTGGCATCACTTCATCTGCAAGGGGCATGCCATAGGTCACCTACGGGTGACCACCTTAAATTACCCATTACGGATGATGACTGTGGAGGGATTTGAACCCGTATGCTATGCAAACGATGGTAAGGATCCGAACCAGCTATGGCATATGACTGGCTAGACCAATGTTAATCCAGAAAAGACCGAAATCTAAATGTTGACGAGGAAGACAAAGGTGGGTGAATTTAACGCACCAAATTTCCTCAATAGACAATTCGATATCTGACAAGGTCAAATACTTAGGAGTGATCTTGGACAGAAAGCAGAATTGGAAGTGTCATATTCAGGAGCGTACCGAGAAGGCTCACAGGTGTTGGACACTTTGTAGAGGGGTCGTTGGCTCTAAATGGGGCCTGAATCCGAGGATAGTCCACTGGCTCTACAGGAGTATGATTAGACCAATACTTACGCCTCAGTAGTTTGGTGGACTGCTATGGAGAAAAAGTGCAACATAAGGACCATACAACAGTTTCAGAGAACATGTTGTCTTGGCATAGGCGGGGCGATGAGGACCACGCCCACTAGGGCACTGGAGACTATTCTAGATATCCGACCCATTGACATACAGATTAAGTGTGAGCCAGCCACTACGGCTATGAGACTTAGCGCGATGGGAGAATGGGAGCAGGTCATGCCACCGTGGTACAATCGAGGCGACGATAGAAAACCTGGTAGGAATGGAAGAAGTTTCCGATTGGATACCTGAGACGAACCGTGAAGTCGAGTGGGAGACACTGCTGCCAGCGGCACAGTCTTAGATTGACGTAACTCTGGCATTGCCATCTGGAAGATCATGTTATACGGATGGATCAAAGCTAGGGAACAGGGTGGTTCTGGGGTCTACATTGAAAACCCAAGAACTGGGATCTGTTTTAGACTGCCTGACCATAAATACGGTCCTGCAGGCGGAGACCCCAGCGACCACGGAATACCTGACCATAATACGGTCCTGCAGGCGGAGACCCGAGCGACCACGGAATGCCTGACCATAATACTGTCCTGCAGGCGGAGACCCGAGCGACCACGGAATAAGAGAGGTGGTGTGGTGAGAACACAAAGACCTCGAGAGTGTATATCTTTACGGACAGAAAAGTGACCATAAGAGCAAAAGCAACCAGAACGGTAAAGTGTATGAAGGAGATTAATGCCTTCTCTTGGAATGGCCCGATCCGCATCTTTTGGGTACCGGGCGGTAGCGGTGTGAGGGGGAATGAAAAAGCAGACAATTTGGCAGTGAAGGCCAAAGACTGTCGTCAACAAGCTTGGTTAACCCGAAGCCCTTCGGGTCGACGCAGTCCGTGTTAAGAGCGTGGGCTACGAACGAGCATTTAACACTGAGGGACAGCGATACGGTCGGCAGGGCGACGAAAATCCTGTGGGGAAATCCGGATTGTTAGAAGACGAGGTTATTGCTGAAAAGAAGCAAACAAATTTCACTGACATTTTGTCTATAGAGAAAATTTTACTGAAATTTTGTCTTTAGAGAAAATTTCACTGAAATTTTGTCTTTAGAGAAAATTTCACTGAAATTTTGTCTTTAGAGAAAATTTCACTGAAATTTTGTCTTTAGAGAAAATTTCACTGAAATTTTGTCTTTAGAGAAAATTTTGTCTTTAGAGAAAATTTCACAGAAATTTTGTCTTTAGAGAAAGTTTCACTGAAATTTTGTCCTTAGAGAAAATTTCACTGAAATTTTGTCTTTAGAGAATATTTCACTGAAATTTTGTCTTTAGAGAAAATTTCACTGAAATTTTGTCTTTAGAGAAAATTTCACTGAAATTTTGTCTTAATTTCACTGAAATTTTGTCTTTAGAGAAAATTTCAATGAAATTTTGTCTCTAAAGAAAATTTCACTGAAATTTTGTCTTTAGGGAAAATTTCACTGAAATTTTGTCTTTAGGGAAAATTTCACTGAAATTTTGTCTTTAGAGAAAATTTCACTGAAATTTTTTCTTTAGAGAAAATTTCACTGAAATTTTTTCTTTAGAGAAAATTTCACTGAAATTTTTTCTTTAGAGAAAATTTCACTGAAATTTTTTCTTTAGAGAAAATTTCACTAAAATTTTGTCTTTAGAGAAAATTTCACTGAAACTTTGTCTTTAGAGAAAATTTCACTCAAATTTTGTCTTTAGAGAAAATTTCACTCAAATTTTGTCTTTAGAGAAAATTTCACTGAAATTTTGTCTTTAGAGAAAATTTCACTGAAATTTTGTTTTTAGAGAAAATTTCACTGAAATTTTGTCTTTAGAGAAAATTTCACTGAAATTTTGTCTTAATTTCACTGAAATTTTGTCTTTAGAGAGAATTTCACTGAAATTTTGTCTTTAGAGAAAATTTCACTGAAATTTTGTCTTTAGAGAAAATTTCACTGAAATTTTGTCTTTAGAGAAAATTTCACTGAAATTTTGTCTTTAGAGAAAATTTCACTGAAATTTTGTCTTTAGAGAAAATTTCATGGAAATTTTGTCTTTAGAGAAAATTTCACTGAAATTTTGTCTTTAGAGAAAATTTCACTGAAATTTTGTCTTTAGAGAAAATTTCACTGAAATTTTGTCTTTAGAGAAAATTTCACTGAAATTTTGTCTTTAGAGAAAATTTCACTGAAATTTTGTCTTTAGAGAAAATTTCACTGAAATTTTGTCTTTAGAGAGAATTTCACTGAAATTTTGTCTTTATACAAAAAAAAAATTTCACTTAAATTTTGTCTTTAGGGAAAATTTCACTGAAATTTTGTCTTTAGAGAAAATTTCATGAAAATTTTGTCTTTAGAGAAAATTTCACTGAAATTTTGTCTTTAGAGAAAATTTCACTGAAATTTTGTCTTTAGAGAAAATTTCACTGAAATTTTGTCTTTAGAGAAAATTTCACAGAAATTTTTGTCTTTAGAGAAAATTTCACTGAAATTTTGTCTTTAGAGAAAATTTCACTGAAACTTTGTCTTTAGAGAAAATTTCACTGAAATTTTGTCTTTAGAGAAAATTTCACTGAAATTTTGTCTTTAGAGAAAATTTCACTGAAATTTTGTCTTTAGAGAAAATTTCACTGAAATTTTGTCTTTAGAGAAAATTTCACTGAAATTTTGTCTTTAGAGAAAATTTCACTGAAATTTTGTCTTTTGAGAAAATTTCACTGAAATTTTGTCTTTAGAGAAAATTTCACTGAAATTTTGTCTTTAGAGAAAATTTCACTGAAATTTTATCTTTAGAGAAAATTTCACTGAAATTTTGTCTTTTGAGAAAATTTCACTGAAATTTTGTCTTTAGAGAAAATTTCACTGAAATTTTGTCTTTAGAGAAAATTTCATGGAAATTTTGTCTTTAGAGAAAATTTCTCAGAAATTTTGTCTTTAGAGAAAATTTCACTGAAATTTTGTCTTTACAGAAAATTTCACTGAAATTTTGTCTTTACAGAAAATTTCACTGAAATTTTGTCTTTACAGAAAATTTCACTGAAATTTTGTCTTTAGACAAAAATTTTACTAAAATTTTGTCTTTAGAGAAAATTTCACCGAAATTTTGGTCTAAGTTGACATTTTTAAAATGTTCCCTACAATTTTTTGCAGAGGCAAATGCTTTTGGTGGCCATTAGGGTATATAATGAGCTCTCAGTAAAACATATAGCTGTCACCAGTGTGAACTTGGCAGCACTTTGTGTCAGCTACCCTGTATATGTAATGAAAATCATGCTCATAATCCTCCGATATCTGTTTTCTTTTTAGTGACTGAGCACATAATTGCGTTTTGATGAATACCAAATTGATTTTTTTAGTTAATCCCCCTTTTGATGGCATTCCGTTCCGTGTAACACAACATCAAAAAAAAAAAACCAACTTCACACACAAGAATATCTTTGCCACATATTCGAAAAAAAAATCCTTATAAAAAGGTACGAACGGTGAACATATCATTTTCGTTTCTATCTTTGTCAGTTTTGGCGACAGTAACGACATCTGTTGACGATGTCTCTGTAAGCCAGCGCACCCATTTCTATGCTCTGACATCAAAGCGCAGGGCAAAAAAAAGGGGATAATCCTAGGGAATAGTTGTTAGGGATTTAATGTCTAAGCCATGAATATTGCCATCACCGGCATCATCGTCATCGTCATCATCATCATCATCATCACCCGCACCATCATCATTGTAGCCATCACCACCATAGTTATCTGCATCAGCATGAGCACATGATGACAAGGGTATTACGCGCATGGAACACGGCTGTGACTGACAGGAAGTGAAGATGTCTCCTCTTCGTTTGTTTTTTCCCGTGTTCTCCTTTTGTATTGTTTATGTGGATTGTGTTAAGAAGAAACCTTTTGAAATCCTCATCAAAATAACATTGGTATACCCATAAGGAAACAGAGAAGAAAAAACGAAACAAATGAGAGTTATTTGCTGCAGCATGACAGGCTAACTGACAGAACA
This sequence comes from Stomoxys calcitrans, assembly GCF_963082655.1. Classification (NCBI taxonomy): domain Eukaryota; kingdom Metazoa; phylum Arthropoda; class Insecta; order Diptera; family Muscidae; genus Stomoxys; species Stomoxys calcitrans. The sequence continues at coordinate 55,945,696 of NC_081554.1, read as the reverse complement.
GAAGTAAAAAACCAGTGTTAATATTGGAAGAAGTGTGAATCGGATGTAACTATTTGGTGAGTAGTTTGGAAGGCAGTGGAAGATTTGAGCTGAACCGTACAAAAATACAGAATCCATATTAACATAGAAAATATGTTTACAGTAAGATTAAGTTTTAAGAGCTGAAATTGGTTTTATAAGGTCTGTATAAGACTCCACACGTTCTTCAGTTTGTGTCATATTTGGAATACTGCTTAAGGCTTAGTTCGAGAATGCCCGACCTCTCACTGAGACTCCTCGCTCGATAACGCTGACTGTCCACGACTGCCATTGCAGCTACTCTGTATGGAGCATTCCATTATCCGCAACCTGTGGATGCGCCAGGTAGCTTGCAGCTAAGCTTCTCGTGACAGCAATGAACACCACATAGATCGGACCTCAATGTCCTAGCCTGTGTGGTGGTCACAGCTATCCCTTGTCGGATGATGTTCTATATTTCTTAGTCGGTTGTGTCGTCGGAGACCATCGCCTATGACGCTGAACGCTTGGATTCGTATCTTGACGAGAATATCAAAAAAAATGGGGGTATCCCCTCCTAGTGCTAGCGACATTTATGAGGTACTTTGGCATGTTAAAACTTCTCCCCAAGGAGGTGTAGCACTACGACTCACCATTCATACTCAGCTATGAAAAGTAAGTCCCCTAACATTGAGCTAAAACTTGAATCGGACAGCATTCACTGATGTGTGAGAAGTTTTCCCCTGTTGCTTAATGTTCATGAAGAAATTTTCATTTGCGATTTGTTTCATCTGTCGACGCCATACAAAATTCATCAAATTGTGTTATAATTCGATAAAGCTTTGAAGTATATTTGGAAAATGCTTAAAAACAATTAAAAATGATTAAAGAGATAAAAAATTTGGGTAGTTTTTACAAAATTCATAGCTACAAATGTTTTGTATCATCTGTTGACGCCATAACTGTCAAGAGTCCCCATTGGTTATAATTTCTTAAATTCTTTCACTTCCTGACTTAAAAACCGAATCCTTTCTGTATCCTTTGGACACATAGACACCTTTCACCAATTTTTATACCCACCACCATAGGAAGGGGGTATACTAATCTAGCCATTCCGCTTGTAACAACTCGGAAAATTGATCTAGGACCCCATAAAGAAAAAAAATCTTGCTCGCCTCGACATCCTGAGTCGATCTAGCCATGGCCGTCCGTCCGTCTGCCGAAATCACGATAGCGGTCGAACCCGTTAAGACAACCTCTTGAAATTGTTCACATATGCTTACTATAGACGTAGGTCATCGGGGATTGCAAATGGTCTATATCGGTTTAGATTTGGATATAGCTCCCATATAAACCGATCTCCCGATTTGACTTCTTGAGCCCTGAGAAGCCTCAATTTTCGTCCGATTTGGCTAAAATTTTGCACACAGTGTTCCGCTATGACTTCCAACACCTACGCCAAGTACAGTCCAAATCGGTCAAGAACCTGATATAGCTCCCATATAAACCGATCTCCAGATTTTACTTCTTGAGCTCCTGGAAGCCGCAATTTTTGCCCGATTTGGCTGAAATTTCGCACATAGTGTTCCGTTATGACTTCGAATAACCGCATCAAGTATGGTTTAAATCGGTCAATAACCTGATATAGCTCCCATATAAACCGATCTCCCAATTTGACTTCTTGAGCCCCTGGATTTCTCAAGTTTCATTCGATTTGGCTGAAATTTTGCACATAGTGTTCAGCTATGACTTCCAACAACTGTGCCAAGTACGGTCCGAATCGGTCAAGAACCTGATATAGCTCCCATATAAACCGATCTCCCGATTTGACTTCTTGAGCCTCTGGAATCCGCAATTTTTATCCGATTTGGCTGAAATTTTGCATATAGTGTTCTGTTGTGACTTCCCACACCTATGTCAAGTATAGTCCGAATCGGTCAATAACCTGATATAGCTCCCTTATGAACCGATCTCCCGATTTGACTTGGTGAGCCCTTATAAACCGCAATTTTTGTCCGATTTGGCTGAAATTTTGCACATAGTGTTCAGCTATGACTTCCAACAACTGTGTCAAGTACGGTCCAAATCGGTCAAGAACCTAATATAGCTCCCATATAAACCGATCTCCCGATTTGAGTTCTTGAGCTCTTAGAAGCCTCAATTTTCGTCCGATTTGGCTGATATATTGCACTTGGTGTTCTTTTATGACTTCCAACAACTGTGTCAAGTACGGTTCAAATCGGTCAAGAACCTGATATAGCTCCCATATAAACCGATCTCCCGATTTTACTTCGTGAGCCCTTATAAGCCTCAATTTTTGTCCGATTTGGCTGAAATATTGCACATAGTGTTCAGCTATGACTTCCAACAACTGTGTCAAGTACGGTCCAAATCGGTCAAGAACCTGATATAGCTCCCTTATGAACCGATCTCTCGATTTGACTTGGTGAGCCCTTATAAGCCGCAATTTTTGTCCGATTTGGCTGAAATTTCGCATACATTGTTCAGGTATGACTTCCAACACCTATGCCAAGTACGGTCCGAATCGGTCAATAACCTGATATAGCTCCCTTATGAACCGATCTCCCGATTTGACTTCTTGAGCCCTTAGAAGCCTCAATTTTTGTCCGATTTGACTTCTTGAGCCCCTGGAAGCCGCATTTTTTGCCCGATTTGGCTGAAATTTTGCACATGGTGTTCTGTTATGACCCTCAACAACTGTGTCAAGTATGGTTCGAATCGGTCTATAACCTGATATAGCTCCCATATAAACCGATCTCCCGATTTTACTTTGTGAGCCCTTATAAGCCTCAGTTTTCATCCGATTTGGCTGAAATTTTGAACACAGTGTTCTGGTATGACTTCCCACACCTATGTCAAGTACAGTCCAAATCGGTCAAGAACCTGATATAGCTCCCATATAAACCGATCTCCCGATTTGTCTTTTTGAGCCCTTACAAGCCGCAATTTTTGTCCAATTTGGCTGAAATTTGGCATGTGGTGTTCAGTTATAACCTCCAACAGCTGTGATAAGTATGATCAGAATCGGTCAATAACTTGATATAGCTCCCATGCAAACCCATCTCCCGATTTGACTTTTTGAGCCCTTACAAGCCGCAATTTTTGTCCAATTTGGCTGAAATTTTGCACATAGTGTTCGGTTATGACTTCTAACAACTATGCTAAGTACGGTCCAAATCGGTCCATAACCAGATATAGTTCCCATATTTTAGCACAATACAAGGTGGTGGGTTCCCAAGATTCGGCCCAGCCGAACTTGGCACACTTCTACTTGTTTACTCCCTTACTCCTTTGCAGGAGATGGTTTGAAAAGCCATGAAAAGTTTCTTTTTTTTTTTCATTTTTCATTTTGTTGATACTTTTGGTTGCATAATTGTCTTTCCTGTTATGAAGCGTCTATGTGTTACCACTGACACTACTACAAGCACTGCAACATTGAAGGTTGTGCTGCCAACCTGCAAAATGTTAAAGGGGAAAAATACAAAATAAAAATGACATGGCATCACACACATGTCCCTGACAAGGTGAGTTCAAATTGAAGTCATTTATTTTCCGCATATTCACATTCAGGTCACTGAGTGGTAATTCCCTTGCTCAATGGGAGGGGACAATTTTTAAAATAAAGCTCATGATGTCAAATGACCCAGAGATATTTTTACAGACATTTGTCTTGCACTGCTACACCAGCACTTTAATGAAGACTCTAAAGGGCCAGTCGAATGGGTAAAAAAAAAGAACAACGAAAATAACACTGTGAATGATTTTTTAATTAAAATTCAAAGAACAAGTAAAAGAGCGTAAAATTAAGGTGGCTGATACCAAGTGTTACCAAGTTCACACTGGTAAATCAGCCAACCTAGAAATGACAGCTATATGGCATTTGTTTTATTGACAGCTCATTATATGGTTTATAAGCCACCGAAGGGAGAAAAAGTTAAGAGCTCAAACATAGTTTTGTGGTTGCGTTATATTTGCCTGGAAAATCACAAATGGCTATCGTTGGCGAACTCAAACACCTCAAAGTGAACAAAATGCATGTGTATGTAGTTATAATGATGCTTGTGGCATTGCCAAAAGCCAATTGGTGGCTACATAAACACACAGTTCCATTCTGGAAGCCATGGATACGGAGAGTATGATGAGGAGGATCTCCGAATATCTGGCACCGGCACCGATTGGGATGAGGAAATTCAAGTTTCGCTTTCCCGGGAGGGATAAATGGAGAGCGAATACTGTGCTTGAGGAAGATGATACCTCGATCTTTACCGATGGCTGCAAGATGGAATCAGGGAATGTATTGGGGCGGTATACTCTGACGAACTCGATATCGTTTTGTCTCTGAGACTGCCGGACGAGTGCACGGTCTTTTAAGCAAAGGTCTGTGCCATTAGTGTGGCTGCAAGAAATCCTGGTAATTGAATTACCACCCTCAAAACTCAGGATTTATGTGGACAGTATGGCGGCGCTCAAAGTCTTGGGTTCGAGGACGTTGAGGGCGAAGTGTGTAGCAGATTGTTTGGAGTACCTGGAGAGGTTTCAGGTTCAAGATACGACGCTGATATGGGTTCCCGGACATAGAGCAATTCCAGAAAATAAGAGGGGCGGACGAATGTACCAGGAGGGTTTTGTTTACGCCAGGCAAACTTGCCTCAGGTTTTGCTAAGGTTCCATTTGTCCAGCTACTACTACTACTAAAGTTCCCATTAACATTCCACTAAGGAACAGGGGATACTTCTCTCATATCAATGAGTGCAGTCCGTTTAAAGCTTTAGGCTAAATGATAAGGGGCCTTCTTTTTTAAGCGTGCCGCGTAGCGACAATTGTTAGTAGAAAGGATTTTAACATGGCAACATACCACACAAATGCAGCCAGCATTAGAAAGGGGGTAACTAAAGATGAAAATGTTTCTGATGTTCACGCCGGTATTTGAAACCAGGCGTTCGGCGTTCATATGCGGCCGTGATATCCTCTGCACCACGGTGGCCTCCAACAGCTACTGAACATAGCAGAAACAAGTAAAAGTGTGCTAAGTTCGGCAGCGCCGAATCTTATATACCCTCCACCATGGATTACATTTGGCAAGTTCTTTGTCCGGTATCTCTTTATAGGCAAACAAAGGATAATGAATCAGGCCATACTTGGTATGAGTGTTGGAGACCATAGTGGAAGCCATTAATCAGAATTTTAGCCAAATCGGATGAGAATCGTGAGATCGGTTTATATCGGAGCTATATAAGCATATAAACCGATCTAGACCGTACTTGACATAGTTATTGGAAGACGAAATGAAACACTTCATGCAAAATTTCAGATTAATCGGATAATAATTGCGCATTCTAGAAGCTCAAGAAGTCAAGATACCCGATCGTATATGGTAGCAGTATCAGGTTACAAACCGATTTAGACAAACTTGGCATAGTTGTTGGAAGTCATAACAAAACACCTCGCGATTAATTTCAACCACTTTGGATAAGAATTGCGCACTGATAAACTTCAAGAAGTCAAGATTACAGAACGGCTTATATGGCAGCTATATCAGATAATGAGCCGAAGTAAACCATACTTAGCACAGTTCTTGGAAGTCATAATAAAACGCCTAGGGCAAAATTTCAGCCACATTGTGTGAGAATTATGGCCTCTAGAGGCTCAAGAAGCCAAGATCCGAGATCGGATCTTATAGCGAAACGGCCGGTAGGACGACGAAAATCCTATGGGAACATCCGGATTGTGACAAGACTAGATTGTTACTTAAAGGAAGTAAGAAGGAGGTCAGTCTAACTTTCGGTATCATAACGGGACACACAGGACAACGGGCTCACTTATGCAAAATCGGTGCGGCAAGTCATAACATGTGGGGAAGATGGTGGAACGGGCGTGGGCGATTAACGAGGATGTAACACAACAGCGAAACGGCCGGTTAGACGACGAAAATCCTATGGGAAGACCAGAATCGTGACAAGACGAGGCTATTACTGAAGGGTAGTTAGACGGAGGTCAGTCTAGCTTTCGGTATAATAACGGGGCACACAGGACAACGAGCTCACTTATGCAAAATCGGTGGGGCCAGTGATAACATGTGGGGAAGATGACGAGAAGTTGCAGTAATTCCTATGTCACTGCCTGGGTTTCATGGTTAATAGACATCGGCACCTAGATGGAGACACAGTACCAGCCATGAACCAATTGAAAACTAAAGATTATTTCTTGGTTTTCCCCCTTCGATGATGAACTTGACCTCCTATTGTTATACCCACCACCGAAGGATGGGGGTATATTCATTATGTCATTCCGTTAGCAATACATCGAAATATCCATTTCCGACCCTATAAAGTATATATATTCTTGATCAGCGTAAAAGTCTAAGCCGATCTAGACAAGTCCGTCCGTCTGTCTGTTGAAATCACGCTACAGTCTTCAAAAATAGAGATATTGAGCTGAAACTTTTCACAGATTCTTTTTTTTTGTCCATAAGCAGGTTAAGTTCGAAGATGGGCTATATCGGACTATATCTTCATATAGCCCCCATATAGACCGATCCGCCGATATAGGGTCTTAGGTCCATAAAAGCCACATTTATTATCCGATTTTGCTGAAATTTGGGACAGAGAGTTATGTTGGGCCACTCGACATCCTTCCTCAATTTGGCCCAGATCGGTTCAGATTTCGATATAGCTGCCATATAGACCGATCCGCCAATTGAGAGTCTTAGGCCCATAAAAGCCACATTTATTATCCGATTTTGCTGAAATTTGGGACAGAGAGTTATGTTAGGCCATTAGACATCCTTCCTAAATTTGGCTCAGATCGATTCAGATTTGGATATAGCTGCCATATAGACCGATCCGCCAATTTAGAGTCTAAGGCCCATAAAAGCCACATTTATTATCCGATTTTGCTGAAATTTGGGACAGAGAGTTATGTTAGGCCATTAGACATCCTTCCTAAATTTGGCTCAGATCGATTCAGATTTGGATATAGCTGCCATATAGACCGATCCGCCAATTTAGGGTCTAAGGCCCATAAAAGCCACATTTATTATCCGATTTTGCTGAAATTTGGGACAGAGAGTTATGTTAGGCCATTAGACATCCTTCCTAAATTTGGCTCAGATCGATTCAGATTTGGATATAGCTGCCATATAGACCGATCCGCCAATTTAGGGTCTAAGGCCCATAAAAGCCACATTTATTATCCGATTTTGCTGAAATTTGGGACAGAGAGTTATGTTAGACCACCCGACATCCTTCGTCAATTTGGCCCAGATCGGTCTAGATTTCGATATAGCTGCCATATAGACCGATCTCTCGATTTAAGGTCTTGCGCCCATAAAAGACGCATTTATTGTCCCATGTCGTCGAAATTTGGGACAGTGAGTTAAGTTAAGGCCCTTGACATACCTCTGCAATATGGCATAGATCGGTCCAGATTTGCATATAGCTGCCATATAGACCGATCTCTCGATTTTCAATTTTGGGGCCATAAAAGGCGCATTTATTATCCAATGTCTCTGAAATTTGGGACAGTGGGTAGTGTTAGGACCTTCGACATACTTCTTCAATTTGGCTCAGATCGGTCCAGATTTGAATATAGCTGCCACATAGACCGATCTCTAGATTTAAGGTTTTGGTTCAATAAAAGGCGCATTGATTGTCCGATGTCGCCAAAATTTCGGATAGTGAGTTGTGTTGTGCCCTTCGACGTTCTTTTTCAATTTGGCTTAGATCGGTCCAGATTTGGATATAGCTGTCATATAGACCGATATCTCGATTTAAGGTTTTGGGGGCCAAAAAAATGTGCATTTATAATCCGATTTCATCGAAATTTGGGACAGTGCTTTGTGTTAGGCTTTTCGACATGTTTATGCAACTTGGCCCAAAGCGGTGTAGATTTGGATTTAGCTGCCATATAGTCTTGAGGCGCATTTATAATCCGATTTCACTGATATTTGACACTGTGACTTATGTTAGGCTTTTCGACATCCGTGTCGTATATGGTTCAGATCGGTTTATTGAACAATGATTTGTTCTTCCTAGTTTTTGGTTCAAATCTGAACATATATCGATATAGCTGCTATGGGGCATAAGGTATGCATTTTTCACCAAATTGTGACGAAAGGTGTTTTACGTATATACCCGAGATGGTGGGTATCCAAAGTTCGGCCTGGCCGCCTTTTTTCTTGTTTTTTGCTCATTTTCTCAAAATATCTGTTTTTGTTTAGTTGGTTACCTCAATATGACTTGCCGTCTAATTCATCGAATTTCATGTACAAAGGTCAGACGAATAACATTTATGCCCTGGAGACCAAAACCAATCCATATAAATCACAATTAAATGTTATTTACATCATTATTCAAGCCATGCATGAGTAGAGTTGTAGAGCGTAGACCTTTTTTTTTGTCTTTGAATTTTTTTTCTTAAAGCAGACAAAAAAGGCGAAATCTCCTTAAGCGACTGACAAATTGTCCCAAAAAAAAAAAAAAAAAAACAAGACACTTAATGCTTATTGTGGCAACAATTTAATGCAAAACACTCTCATATATTACAATAATAATAATAATACCGACGAAGCAATACCCAGAGAAATGGAGGCTTAAAGCAAGCAATAAATTTATGACCCAAGGACATTTCAAAAGAAAACCAAAACCAACAAAAGAGGACACCCTTCAAATTCAACATTTCCACCTAGCCAAGAAGGAGGACAACAAGCAAGGCAAAAAAAAGAACCAAAAACACTCAAATAAATATAAAAAAAAGGAGGAAAAAACGGAATCCAAAAAGGCCTCATAAAAACAGTCTCCTGCTAGCTGGTAGCGCATACAAATGGCTGGTAAAAAACAAAAAAAAAAAAAACGAAAAAACCATAAAACCAATGACTCTGACAAGAAACACCAGATAATAAATTTAACAGAGGCGCAAGGCTGAAAAGGAGAAAATAAAAAGATATCATCGTCATCATCATCAACATCAGCAACAGCAGCAAGTAGCAGCCCAAAGGCCCATAGATGAGACACCACCCAATAATATAAAAACAACAGGACGAAGAAGAAAAAAAAACAGAAATGAATGTCACGAACACTTCCACCCCTTAGACAAAACCCTTCATGTGCCAAAAAACACAACTCTATACAAAAAAACCTAAGAAATCGAAAAATGTCACAGCCGCCATCAAATCTTAAGCCTTCTGCCAAAGGCCATTGGGAAAGAAACAGGAATTTATTAAAAATCGTATGAGTTTTAAATGACCACAAAAATGAAGTCCCACAATAAATAAATTTTTTTTTTTTTTTTTTTTTTTTTTTGCCTTCGAGTTCCATATACGGTCGCGTTTTTTGTCTGCTGCAGAAATACAAACCAATCCTCCTAATCTAGGCGCTTTTTGGATGCTGGTAGGGTGTTGGGTAGGAGATATCTTCATCCGGAACATCTTGCCATAGGAAGAAAAACGTCTCGGACTCTGAGTGAGATTTTTCAACAAACTCCATCGAAACAATAATTTTTGACTGGAATAAACGACAGAGACAGCTTGTTTGTGTGTTGTTAAATCACTTTTTACAAATTTAACAACACCAGCTGGTCGTTTCTGCCAAATAGTGATTGTGGGTTGCCTACTACCTTTACATAGCTTGGTCGCATAAAAAAGTAGTCTGACGATATCAGCTGTTGGTAATGTCGCGCGTATATGGCGTGTTTACACAAAGCGCATATACTGCATTATCGACACTAAATACCCACTGATAGCCGTTAACTATGAATATGAGCGAGGACATAACCCCAAGAAACAGTATTGGTTCGCTGAGAGTAAGCAAGCTCCAGCAATTAGAAAAGGCAAACGCCGAGCTGTCAGCGAGAAGCCAAAAATATGAAAGATTGTGCTTTCAACTTCAAAAAGATGTCGAAACCCTGAAAGGGCAAATTAATCAAAACCAATGTTCTGAGTCGTTTCAAACAGACGAAGAAGAACTTGCAAATGAAGTTGGCCGTTTTGAGAACCACCAACAAAATATTGCCGAAAGCATTGTAACAACCCCAAATCCAACAGGTGAATGGCAAACAGTCCAAAAGAATAAACGACATAGAGAAAGTCCAAACCAATCTAATGCCAACAAAAAGCAAGCTACAGTAAACGAATACTGGCTTGGAAAAAGTAATCCAGCTTCTGAAAATCAATTTGCAATTCTGGATAGCCAGGCAATGAGTTCAAATTTACAAACTGATGCTAATTCAAATTTACTTGAACATTCCAAACCACCACCAATCTTTGTGGATAAGGTTGGAAATATTCAGCCATTGATGTCGCTTCTTTCCCAATGCGTACCAAATCAATACGAAATCAAGTCTCTTCGTAATGATCAGATAAAAATAATGTCAAAGACCCATGAAACATATAAAATAATTGTTGAAGAACTTCAAAAAAAGGATACAGAATTCCATACCTACAAACCGAAAAATGAAAGAGGGTTCAAAGTGATTCTCAAAAATATTCATCCAACTGTAGATGTGGAAGAACTGAAGGATGAGCTTCTGAAAGAAGGTCACGAAGCCACCAATGTATGGAATATTAAGAACAGATATTCTAAAAAACCACTACCATTATTCGAAATAACGTTATCCACGAAACCAAACAATAAAAATATTTTTTCTGTCACAAGACTTATGAATACTATTGTTAAATTTGAAGCACCTCGTCCAAAGAAAACCATACCACAATGCGCAAACTGTCAACAATATGGCCATACTAAAACTTATTGCAGAAAAAAATCTGTTTGTATCAAATGTGCTGGTAGTCATGACTCAAAGTCTTGTGTACGTAAAAATTGGGCTAGCGAAGTGAAATGTGCCCTATGTGAAGGAAACCACCCAGCAAACTATAAAGGTTGCAACATTTATAAACAACTTTTTCAAAAACACTTTCCAACTCAAAGAACAAATAGAGAAAGACAAGCCATAACTTCCCAAGCAATCACAGAACAATCAAATCTAACAGCTCCAGCTTCATACTCCAATGCTGTCACCAACTCCACAAACGTCCAAAATATTATAAACCAGAACCCTACTCTTCAATCTCACTCCCAACACCCACAAAGCCAGCCAACACTACAACAACAACCTATATGTAACCCTAATGTCTCCAACATTAAGGAAATGCTTACCAGCCTCAATGCTCTAATGCAGCAAATGACCAGCCTTATTTTGAATGTTACTGCTCAACTTTCACAGATTACCATATGAGTCAACTCAACATAGTTTTCTGGAATGCAAATGGCTTGTCAAACCATATATTAGAAGTAAAGGAATTCCTAAGAACAAGACAGATAGATGTAATGCTAATTTGTGAGACACACTTTACACAAAAATCTCATCTTTTAATTCCACAATATGATTTTTATCATGTAAATCACCCTGACAGCAAAGCAAGAGGAGGATCGGGGATCCTAATAAGAAAAACCATAAAACATCACCAAGGAACACATTATTGCGCGCAAGAGATACAAGCAACTAACATTATAGTAGAAGACTGGCTTGGACCATTAACCATCTCCTCAATTTACTGCCCACCGAAACATAACATTAAAAAAGATTTATACATTAGTTTCTTCAGATCACTTGGAAACAAATTCTTAGCTTGTGGTGACTACAATGCTAAACATCCTCTATGGGGCTCCCGACTTACATCTCCAAAGGGAAAACAACTGTTTTACGCCATCAAAGAACTGAACTTGAACGTTAAATCCTCTGGTACCCCAACATATTGGCCCACTGATGTAAATAAAACCCCAGATCTAATTGATTTTTGTGTCTCAAAGGGTATCCCCGAAGGATCACAAAATTGCACATCGATCTGTGAACTCTCTTCCGACCATTCACCGGTTCTCCTTACCGTGCATTGCAAATATATAATACAGGACCAAAAATGTACATTACACAATAAGAAAACCAATTGGCACTATTTTCGGTATCTTTTAAGTACGAATCTAAGTGAGAACATTCCTCTTAAAACAGACGAAGATTTAGTAGATGCAGTGGAACATCTAGTCCGCAATATTCAACTAGCGTCATGGAATGCAACACCTCAGAAAAGTTTCTCCATAAATCACACTACTCCAACAAACGTCTTGAAAAAACTTTTCATTAAACGGAAAGCGAAGAAAACGTGGCAAAGAACGCGATCTCCTGATGATAAGAGGAAACTAAACAAAGCAACAGCCGAACTCAAACTTCTTCTACAGAATATACAAAATGAAAATTTTGAAAAAAATATTCAGGGTCTTGGTCCAAACAAGTCTACAGATTATTCCCTGTGGAAAGTGACCAAATCTATCAAGAGATACCCAAAAATAAATCACCCAATAAGAAAACCCGATAGTTCTTGGACAAAGAGTAACTTAGAAAAAGCAACTACATTTGCAAACCACTTATTTGATGTATTTACCCCAAATACAAATGAAGTTGTACCAGAAAATATTAAAAAAATCCTAGATGAAACCCACCAACTTGATCTGCCCATTAAAAAATTTTCGAAGGCTGAAGTTATTAAAGTTATCAACACCCTTAAAGCAAATAAAGCACCTGGTTATGATTTGATTACACCAACTATCTTAAAAGAACTTCCTGCAAATGCTTTAAATTTATTGACCTACATATACAACGCATGCTTGACTCGATGCTTTGTACCCCCGCAATGGAAGGTTGCGCAAATAACAATGATTCAAAAACCTGGCAAACCCACAGACCAAGTAAAGTCTTATCGTCCAATTAGTCTGCTGTCTGTACTTTCCAAAGTTCTTGAAATTCTATTTTTAAAGCGATTAACGCCAATTGTAAATCAAAAAGAACTTATCCCTGACCATCAATTTGGGTTCAGGAAAAATCACGGCACAATAGAACAAATCCATCGTCTGGTTGAAACAATACACAACGCGTTTGAATCCAAAGAATTTTGTACAGCTGCATTCCTGGATATATCGCAAGCATTTGATAAGGTATGGCACGAGGGCTTACTTTACAAAATAAAAAAGCTGTTACCAATCAATTTTTATCTGTTTATTAAATCGTATATTAACGATCGGCATTTTTATGTTCAAGAAGCCGGTGAAGCAAGTACCATCAAGAATATTCGTGCCGGTGTACCACAAGGTAGTGTACTTGGTCCACTGCTATATCTCTTATTTACAGCTGACCTTCCACGATCACAGAATGCTGTGATCGGGACTTTCGCTGATGATACAGCGGTATTAGCTGTCAGTAAAGATGCACAAAAAGCGAGTAATGCCCTCCAAAAGTACTTAAACACGTTATCGGTATGGCTACGTGAATGGCGTATAAAAGCCAATGAGTCAAAATCTACCCAAGTTACATATACATTGAAACATGCCACATGTCCCCCTGTTCAATTGAACCAAATTGAGATCCCACAGAAAGATGAAGCCCTATATCTTGGAATTTATCTAGATAGAAAACTTAAATGGAAGAAACACATCCAAACTAAAAGAAAGGCTCTCGATATTCAACTGAGAAAAATGAAATACCTAATTGGATACCGCTCGAAACTCTCTTTGGAAAACAAAATCCTCATATACAAATGCATATTAAAACCAATCTGGACATATGGCATCCAATTATGGGGGACCGCCTCAAATACCAATATAAAATTACTGCAACAGTTTCAATCTAAAGTACTAAGAATAATTACAAATGCCCCAACATACGTTACCAACGAACGCCTACATAAGGATCTAAACATAAAAACAGTAAAGGAAGAGATTTCATCGCAATTAATGTCATATAAATTAAGAATTGACGACCATCCAAACCCCCTAGCGGCCAACTTAATGTCAAATCGGGAAACTTTTACAAGGCTAAAACGAAAAGCACCACAAGATCTAATCGCATAAATAAAATCTTTGTTTAAATATTGTTCCTCAAACTGAAATCTATGTATGTATATGTTAAATGGATTGACCACTGGGTTAATACCATCTAAAAGAAATTTAAAACACCAGAATAATGTTAAATATCAATGTTAGATAGATCGCATTAATAAAAATTACAAAAAAAAAAAAAAAAAAAAAACAATAAACAGCACATAAATAAATATTCCAAATATATTGGCATTTGTGTTTATTTGTGTGGGTGTATTGAGAAGTCGACCACAACTGAAAAAAAAAAAACCATCACACATACAAATGAGAAAAGATATTTCCTTAGCCTACATTGTATGATGGTCATTTGCCAAAGTTGTGCAATAAATGTCCTCTTTTTTTCTCTCAGGGTCCAGAGAGCACAAAAGAGAACAAAATAATATTTTCGCAAGCTGCTTTTGTTCACATGTTTGCAGGTCATTTGTAAAATGATCTTCTTAATGGCAACACAATGTCAAACAAGTAAAAAAGTGCAAAGTTCGACCGGGCCGAATCCTATATACCCTCCACCATGGATCGCATTTGTCGAGTTTTTTTCCTGGTATCTCTTCTCAGGCAAACAAATGATATAAGAAAAGAATTGCTATGATATTGGACTGAACTGAGTGTTGCAGACCATAGTAGAAGTTGTTGTACAAAATTTCAGCCAAATCGGATAATAATAGCGCCCTCTAGAGGCTGAAAAAGTCAAGACCCCAGATCGGTTTATATGACAGCTATATCAGGTTATGGAGCGATTTGAACCATACTTGGCATAGTTGTTGGAAGTCATAACAAAACACCTCATGCAAAATTTCAGCTACATCGGATAGGAATTGCGCCCTCTAGTGGCTGAAGAAGTCAAGACCCCAGATCGGTTTATATGGTAGCTATATCAGATTATGGAGCGATTTGAACCATACTTAGCATAGTTGTTGAAAGTCATAACAAAACCTCTCATGCAAAATTTCAGCCACATTAGATAGGAATTGCGCCCTCTAGAGGCTGAAAAAGTCAAGACCCCAGATCGGTTTATATGGTAGCTATATCAGATTATGGAGCGATTTGAACCATACTTGGCATAGTTGTTGGAAGTCATAACCAAACACTTTATGCAAAATTTCAGCCAAATTGGATAGGAATTGCGCCCCCTAGAGGCTGAAGAAGTCAAGACCCCAGATCGGTTTATATGGTAGCTATATCAGGTTATGGAGCGATTTGAACCATACTTGGCATAGTTGTTGGAAGTCATAAAACACCACATGCAAAAATTCAGCCACACTGGATAGAAATACGCTTAGTACGCTTTTACTTATTTGTCCATAGGCAGTTTAATTTCGAAGATGGGCTATATCGGACTATATCTTGATGCGTATAGCTCTCATATAGACCCATCTGCCGATTTAAGATCTTATGCTAATTAAAGCCACATTTATTATCCCATTTCGCTGAAATTTGTGACAGTGAGTTGTGTTAGGCCTCTCGACATCATTGCTCAATACGGTCCAGATCAGTCCAGATTTAGATATAGCTGTCGTATAGACCGATCTCTAGATTTAAAGTCTTGGGCCCTTAAATAGATCATTTATTATCGGATTTCGTTAAAATTTGGGACAGTATGTTGTGTAAGATCTTTCGACATACTTTTGTAAATTGGCTCAGATCGGTCCATATTTGGATATAGCTGCCATATAGACCGATCTCTCGAGTTAAGGTCCTCGGCCCATAATAGGCGTATTTAATGTGAGATTTCGCCTAAATCTGGTTATACTAGGCCCCTTGGCATACTTTCTAAAATTGGCTGTAATCTGTTCCGATTTTGATATAGCTGCCATATAGATCGTTCTCTCGATTTAAGGTCCTGGGCCCGTAAAAGCGCATTTATTGTCCGATTGCGCCAAAATGTTGGACAGTGAGTTGTGTTAGGCCTTTCGATATCCTTGTTCCATACGGCCCAGATAAGTTCAGATTTGGATATTGCTGCGATATATACCGATCTGCCGATTTTAGATTTTGGGCTTATGAATTTCACATTTATTATCCGATTTTGCAGAAATTCGGAACAGTGAGTTGTATTAAGCCCTTCGACATCTTTCTTCAATTTGTTTCAGATCGGTCCAGATTTGGATATAGATGTCATATGGACCGATTTTCTCGATTTATAGACTTGGCCCCATAAAAGGAGCATTTATTATCCGATGTCGCTGAAATTTGACACAGTGGCTTACATTGGGTTTTTCGACATCCGTGTCCTATATGGTTCAGACTGTGTCAAGTACCATATGAATCGGTCTATAACCTGATACGGCTCTCATATAAACCGATCTCTCGATTTGACATCTTCAGACTCTGGAAACCTCAATTTTCATTCGATTTGGCTGAAATTTCGCTTATTATGTTCTGTTGTGACTTTCAACAACGGTCCAAATCGGTCAAGAATCTGATATAGCTCCCATATAAACCGATCTCCCGATTTGTCTTCTTGAGCACCTGGAAGCCGCAATTTTTGTCCGATTTGACTGAAATTTTGCACATGGTGTTCTGTTGTGACTTTCAACAACGGAGCTAAGTACGGTCCAAATCGGTCAAGAATCTGATATAGCTCCCATATAAACCGATCTCCCGATTTATCTTCTTGAGCACCTGGAAGCCGCAATTTTTGTTCGATTTAGCTGAAATTTTGCACATGGTGTTCTGTTATGACTGTCAACAACTGTGCCAAGTACGGTCCAAATCGGTCTACAACCTGATATAGCTTCCATATAAACCGATCTCCCGATTTGACTTCTTGAGCCTTTGGAAGCCCTAATTGTTGTCCGATTGGACTGAAATTTTGCACGAAGTGTTCCACTATGACTTCTAACAACTGTGCCAAAGTCGGTCCAAATCGGTCAAAAACGTGATATAGCTCCCATATAAACCAATCACCCGATTTGACTTCTTGAGCCCTTACAAGCCTCAATTTTTGTCCGATTTGGTTGAAATTTGGCATCTAGTGTTCTATTCTGACTTCCAACAACTGTGCCAAATACGATTTAAATCAGTCTATAAACTGATATTGCTCCCATGTAAACTGGTCTCTCGATCATCACTGTTCGGTTCCTAGAAGCTTTATTATTTTTTTTTTGCTGCTTTAACAGAAGTTTAGTATGTAGGATTAAATTATGCCCTTCAACTGAATTTATTTTTATAATTTTTAAGCAGAATCCATGGTATTGGATTGCCAGGATTCGTCCTGGCGCTTTTACTTGTTATTGAGTTTATTTTAATTTTATTTTGTTTTAAACATAAAACTTATAAATAAAAGTGTCGGATATAATTCCTGCCATCATTTGGAAGAAATATTTTAAACTCCTATTTGTACGCCCACCAAAAACAAAATAAAAACTTAGCAATAAACAAGCCGGCATCGGCCAAAACCAAAAAGCAATTGCCATTACCATATCTTCATGTCAGCCGCCACAACGCCACAAGAATCCTAATATGAAAATTTCTTTCATAGTACTTTTAGAGTCTTTTGAGAATTCTTTGTGTGGCGAGGATGAAAAAGTTTGCAAAACAATCAAATTGAGCGGACGTTGCCGCATGAATGCAAAAGGGACCCCAAACAAGTTATGTCGTCCTGGTATTAACATAAATTTTATGCCTTAATGCAGGCACCAAGCAAACAGCCAAAAACATCAAAAAAAAAAAAAGAAAATAAAATTTGCCAGAAAAAACAAAAACACCCCGCAATGAATATAAAACATTACAAAGTTTTATGTTACTTATGAGTACAAAGCAATAACGAGAAAAAAAAAATGTTAATGTTTTTTAAGTTCAACCAGAAGAAAATAAAAAATCATAAAATATGACCAGCAAAGAACAAAACTAAGAAAAACTAACATAAAATTTCAAATTTCAAAAGCTGCGGCGACGATAAGTCCACATCAAAGCTAGTTGACAAGCAATGTTAAGATTAAGCAAATTGGTGTAAAAGAAAACAAGTAAAAAGGCGTTAAGTTCGGCGGGCCCGAACTTTGAATACCCACCACCTCCAAATCTGTAACGAGCTGGGCAAGTTTCAGAAAAATGTCGAATAGCCTATCACAACTCACTGCCTCAAATTTCAGCAATATCGGACAATAAATGCGCCTTTTATGGTCCCAAAACCTTAAGCCGACAGATCGGTCTATATGGTAGCTATATCCAAATCTGGACCGATCTGAGCCAAATTGAAGACAAACATCGAAGGGCCCAACACAACTCACTGTCCCAAATTTCGACGACATCGGACAATAAATGTGCCTTTTATGGGCAGAAAATCTTAAGTCGAGAGATCGGTCTATATGGCAGCTATATCCATATCTGAATCGATCTGAGCCAAATTGAGGAAGGATATCGAGTGGCCTAACTCAACTCACTGTCTCAAATTTCGGCAAAATCGGATAATAAATGTGGCTTTTATGGGCCTTAGACCCTAAATTGGCGGATCGGTCTATATGGCAGGTATATCGAAATCTGGACCGATCTGGGCCAAATTGAGGAAGGATGTCGGGTGGTCTAACATAACTCTCTGTCCCAAATTTCAGCAAAATCGGATAATAAATGTGGCTTTTATGGGCCTAAGACCCTTAATCGGAGGATCGGTCTATATGACAGCTATATCCAAATCTGAACCGATCAGGGCGAAATTGAAGAAAGATGTCGAAGGGCCTAAGACAACACACAGTCCCAAGTTTCAGCAAACTCGGAAAATAAATGTGGCTTTTATGGGCCTAAGACCCTTAATCGGAGGATCGGTCTATATGACAGCTATATCCAAATCTGAACCGATCAGGGCCAAATTGAAGAAAGATGTCGAAGGACCTAACACAACTCATTGACCCAAATTTCAGCAAAATCGGATAATAAATGTGGCTATTATGGGCCTGAGACCCTAAATCTGAGGATCGGTCTATATGGCAGCTATATTCAAATCTGAACCGATCAGGGCGAAATTGAAGAAAGATGTCGAAGGTCCTAAGACAACTCATTGACACAAATTTCAGCAAAATCGGATAATAAATGTGGCTATTATGGGCAGAAAACCCTAAATCGAGAGATCGGTCTATATGGCAGCTATATCCAAATCTGTACCGATCTGGGCCAAATTGACGAAGCATGTCGAAGGACCTAACACAACTTATAAGAACCTATAACAACACAACTCACTGTCCCAAATTTCAGCAAACTCGGATAATAAATGCGGCTTTAATGGGCCTAAGACTCTAAATCTGAGGATCAGTCTATATGGGGGCTATATCAAGATATAGTCCGATATAGCCCATCTTCGAACTTAACCTGCTTTTGGACAAACAAAAAAAAAAAACAATCTATGGACAAAGAAATAATCAGCTCAATATCTCTATTTTTAAAGACTGTAGCGGGATTTCAACAGACAGACGGACGGACATGTCTAGATCGTCATAAATTTTTACGCTGATCAAGAATTTTAGGGTCGGAAATGGATATCTCGATGTGTTGCAAACGGAATGGCAAAATGAATGTACCCCCATCCTTCGGTGGTGGGTATAAAAAAACACAAAAAGTTAAAATAACTGACATTTGAAGTATAATTGGTTTGCCCAAAAAGTAATTGCGGATTTTTTAAAAGAAAGTCTATGCATTTTTAATAAAACTTAGAATGAACTTTAATCAAATATACTTTTTTTTACAATTTTTTTCTAAAGCAAGCTAAAAGTCAAAGCTGATAACTGACTGAAGAAAGAATGCAATTACAGAGTGACAAGCTGTGAAAAAATTTGTCAACGCCGACTATATGAAAAATCCGCAATTACTTTTTGGGCAACCCAATATATTAGAACTGAAACAACAACAAATTTTCAATGTATGCCCACTTAAGTTTTTCTTGTCCTTCCGTTTACTTTTATTTTGTTAATTATTACAATTTTCTGTAACCTCTTTGTCACTGGCCTTGCTCTTTTGTTTGTTTTCAAACCAGATTTCGCCCTACTGGCCTATCTTTAGTTTTTTTTTTTTTTTGAAAATTTCTTGTTTCGGGTTTGTTTCTTTTATTTCGTATTTCATTTCATCCGGCTTGTTAATAATTTAAGACAATTCCTTGCCTGCTTTTCTGTGTCAGCAGAAGTCCTTTGGTTTTCTGTTTCATTAGTTTTTCATTTATTTTTGTTTTTTTTTTGCTCCTTGTGGTCTCATGACGTTGTCTTTCGTTTTGCGTGCTTCATTTTGCAGGCCATTCTTGCCGGTAACAAATTATGGTTATCACAAACACCGGCAACCAACCACTAACCGCAAGGCAAACGATGGGGTAGAACAAGTGGAGTGTTCCCAATATACAAAGAAAATGGGGAAAAACACAAAAAATTCTGACAAAATATGTTGGCAATTTTGGTTGGCTTACTTTTAAGCTGAGCCAAGAACAAGCAAAGACATGGCATATAAAAAGAAACGTCTTAAATAAGTAGAAATATACATACAAGAAGCCTCCCGCAAGCTAATAAGTCAGTAAAGAGGAGTAAAAATATGAGTCTTAACACTTTAAAGGGTCAATAAAAAAAAGTTAACCATGAAATTTTGTGTAAAACCAAATTTCGGGAGCTATATCTGGTTACGGGCCGATTTGTGCAAAAAATTTCAGCCAAATTGGACAAAAATTGCGGCATCCAGGAACTCAAGAAGTCAAATCGGGAGTTCGGTATATATGGAAGCTATATCAGGTTCTTGACCGATTTGGACCGTACTTGACTCCGTTGTTGGGAGTCATACCAAATTTCAGCCAAATCGGACAAAGATTATGGCTCCCAGGGGCTCAAGAAGTCAAATCGAGAGATCGGTTTATATGGAAGCTATATCAGATTCTTTACCGATTTAAACCGTACTTTGCACAGTTGTTGGAAGTCACAACGGAACACCATATGCAAAATTTCAGCCAAATCGGATGAAAATTTATGCTCCCAGGGGCTCAAGAAGTCAAATCGGGAGATCGATTTATATGGGAGCTATATCAGGTTCTTGACCGATTTGGACCGTACTTGGCTCCATTGTTGAGAGTCATAACAAAACACTGTTTGCCAAATTTCAGCCAAATCGGATGAAAATTGGTGCTCCCAGGGGCTCAAGAAGTCAAATCGGGCCTCGTCTTCTTACGATCTGGATCCTCCCATAGGAATTTCGCCGTCCTATTACAATGTTGCATGCGCATTCGTCGCCCACTCTTCCCTTAACCCGGACTGAGTCGACCCCGAAGGCTTCGGGTTAACCAAGTTTATTGACGGCACTCCTCTGGCCTTCACCACCAAATCGTCTGCCCTTTCATTTTCCCTTACTCCGTTATGGCCCGGCATCCAAACGATGCGGATTTTGCCATCCTCAGGGAAGGCGTTAATCTCCTACTCTGACGATGCCGGTCCATAATGGAGTAAGGGGAAATGAAAGGGCACGAATGTCGAGTTTTACGCAGATACCTGCCATCACGGTCCAAACCTGCGAGGCCCAAGGCCCAAGGGTGAATACAATGCGTCTACCAACGCCCCCACATGTGGTAACCCACACATGAGTACCAATTTGATCCCACGTATTTGGATGTGTTCACCTCCTTGGTTAGGAGCGGAGCATAATCTAAAACTCCTTCCGATCTATGAATCACGGCACCCGGTTGAAAACGCAACTCCACGCCGAGCTTATGCTCTACCCGCGATTTGGGTATAAACCACAGCCACCACGTTGCTCCCCAATGGGGCCTCACCATTGTCAGGCTGGAACCAAAGTTCCAGGGGCTCCTTACACCCGTGGTACCAGATTAAAGTCCCCGGTCAGATTTCGTAGCCTTAAAAGACTACTACCAGTTGAACCCAAACAGTTCCGGACTGGTCACCTGAAGGGGAAAAAATCGCCCCAAAGCCGACCTCAGCCAGCATACAAAAGTTTGCATCAAACATACAACCGGACGATATACACAAAACACAAACAGGACACGGCAGCCCACACGGGCTACGCCACATAAATCAGCAACAACATGGGACTTTACAATCAACGACTTTACAATCCAACGGAACACAACCACAACAACTAAGGGAACCAACAATGGGCAAACACCGCTGCATCAGACATGGGCAAGGCAGGTGCCAGGCCATGCCATGCACAGCACCAAATCACACAGTCGCGCCAGTACAGCAACACCTCGTTATGGATAACTAGCGTGTATTTATGCCTCTACTAAGTCTAGTCCGCTTCCTAAGAAATACTTCCCGGGAAAAGGTGGCCAGCCTTGCAACAGTTGTACTGAAAACCCACACCGCCTGGCTAATCCCCATCGCGCCTAAATCTCTAATGTCTGGAAAGTGCAGTCGATTTGGCGGTGAAGGCCAGAGGACTGCTATCAATAAACTTGGTTAACCCGAAGCCTTTGGAGGTGAAGGCCAGAGAACTGCCGTCAATAAACTTGGTTAACCCGAAAAGAATTACTAAGATATCTCTATTTTGGAAATCGTACCACAAACGAAGATTTGACAACCCCCACAATTTTTCGAGGTACCGAGGTGACCAATTTTAGGGGCCTGCCAAAAAGCGTCCGGACAACCTTGGGCCTTAACACACACGATCTCGCTAACACCTCAGCTCTAACTGTTCCAAATTTCAAATGGATTTGTCTACCCGTTCTCACACGGCATATTTTTCTAGTTTTTTTTTTTCGATTTTCTCCCACTGTGCGGCAGTAGCCAGTGTTTTTGACCGGTGGCCCTCCATCATCACAGCCGAGCTAGGTCTGCGTATTATAGCCGTCTGCATCGTCACCCAACACGGTGACGATACATGTTGACTAATCACATCTAGGAGTCCGCAGTTGAGGTTTTCCCGTTGCCCCTTTGCAACAGCAGGCACTGAGCCAGCGCCCGTGTATCCTCTCTTTCGCTTCGTTATGTTGTGAGAGAGACCCTATTTACCGATCCCATACACCTTGCAGCCCGTTACCAAATAAGAAGCGAACTTCGAAAGCGATTTTACTATGATTTAGACTAGTAAATTGCCTTCCATCTTACATTTTCCCAAAAGATTTCACCTGTAATGGAATGTTAATGGGAAATTTAGTAGTAGTTAGTAATATGTGAGGCCAATCCTTCCCCTTACATCTGCATTACCCCAATTTATTCAACTTCACAAGTCCTCCAACTAAAGTGTAATGAAAAACTAAAATTTTTCCCTTTCCTTTAAAATGCCCTTAAGTTCAATAGGAAAATGTTTGCTTTTTGCCAAAAAGCCAGTGCTCATTGGTTTTCTCAGCTCAAAAAAAGTCACAGCAAAGCAAAATCAGTTACAAACAATGAATGGCCATGTGTCACGGTCCAAATGATTTGAGCAGTGAAATTTGGTTTTGCTCATTTCTATGAAAGACGACGCTACATCAATGTGGGGCTCCCTCTACATTTTTGCCTTACAATGGCAAAAAAAAAAAAAAAAAAAATAAAAAATAGAAAGGCCAAAGCGACCTAAGGGCCATTTTTAAGTATACACACACACTCACACACACACACATTTACATATAGAGGTTTGGTCTTCTAAAAAATGCCAGCATGAACATACACCCATGCCAAGCCACACACATACATTCGCATCCAGTTAGAGGCTAAGTGTACCTAATACAAGTACTTGAGTACTTGTAAGAAAGCTTGTTTACCGACGCCTACACAGCCAGTTACTGCTGCTGCCAAGCTCATTTTGCTAACCAATTTTTTTTTTTCTAATTTTCTTTTTTTTTTTTTGGTTCCCTTTTAAATGCAAAAAGGCATTGTTGGTGGTATGTGGCGTCGCACCGCTGCTGCCATCGATGATGGTGATGGCAAAAATTTCTGTTTACATTCATGCATCGTTAGCTTAAGTTGTTTATGGCCTCTTATTTCCAATTGACATTTATGTACGTTCCGGTTTTGTACTACAACTTGTTAACAAAAGGACAAAAATTATACACATTTTGCACGCTACGCATTGTGAAAGGTCATACGTTGGTCCCATTGTAATAGACTAAGATGATTAGTTTTTGCTAGAGAAGTTGTAGGACAATAGGGAAAAGATTTCAAAGGATATGGTCTTAGGCAAGGACGAAATGTGTGTATTGCAGGAGACATTTATCATATTGGTATCAAATGATGATGACCTTGGATTGTATTTTTATTAGGAAATTAGAGAGAGAGAGAGAGAGAATTGTTGAAAATATTTCAAATTGATGTGAAAGGAACTAAAAGAATAATCGTTCCTCTCAAATGGCATCAATTGAAGTTTGTTTGTTTATTAGTTTGAATGACTATTCCACATAGACTCACAAACAACTAAGCCGACTTTTTCTTTTAGTTGGCACAATGTAGAGTTAAGCCCTCCCCTGAAAATCGGGTAGGTTAGGTTTAAGTGGCACTTTGCCATCAGACTCAGTTAGATGGTTTTGTCCATTGTTACACCACAGGAACAAGAGCAGGAAGATGGCGAATAAGAGAAGGAAAATGCAACCCACCCGAAATTTCATTTCGGGTGGGTTGCATTTCATTTCTTTAGGTTTTTGGGTTACTATTAGAGAATCGCCCAACCGATCTCAGAGCTTTGGTGTTTTTGAAAATTCACGTAAAGGGAAGGGACCTCCCCCCATCTTGGTGCAGGGTGCTATGTGACCACTTTGTACTATCTGAAAATCTGCTCCGCTATTTTTTACGGAAAAGACTAACAATCAGGTAAACACAAACTGATGTGAGTATATATAACACATTAGCTAAAATGGGCCCGCCCCTGAACATTCCATTAATGTACTGGGGTAAACTTCTCACATATAAATGAGTGCTGTCCGATTCAAGTTTTAAGCTCAATGATAGGGGGATATATTAATTTGGTCATTCTGTTTGCAATACATCGAAATATCCATTTCCGACCCTATAAAGTATATATATTTTTGATCGTCGTACATATCTAAGACGATCTAGCCATGTCCGTACGTCGGACTATGTCTTGATATAGCCCCAATATAGACCGATCCGCCGATTGAAGGTCTTAGGCCCATAAAAGCCACATTTATTATCTTGAAATATGCTGAAATATGGGACAGTGAGTTGTGTTAAGTCCTTCGACATTCCTTTTCAATTTTGCCCAGGTTGGTCCAGTTTTGGATATAGCTGCCACATAGACCAATCCGCCGATTTAGGGTCTTAGGCCCATAAAAGCCACATTTATTATCCGATTTTGCTGAAATTTCTCACATTGAGTTATGTTAGGCCACTCGACATCCTTCTTCAATTTGGCCTAGGTCAGTCCAGATTTGGATATAGCTGCCATATAGACCGATCTCTCGATTAAAGGTCTTGGTTCCATAATAGGCGCATTTATTGTCCGATGTCGCCGAAATTTGGGTCAGTGAGCTGTGTAAGGGCCTTCGACATCCTTCTTCAATTTGGCTCAGATCGGTTCAGATTTGGATATAGCTGTCATATAGACCGATTGGTCGATTTAAAGTCTTGGTCCCATAATAGGCGCATTTATTGTCCGATGTCGCCGAAATTTGGGACAGTGAGTTGTGTTAGGGCCTTCGACATCTATCTTCAATTTGGCTTAGATCTATCAAGACTTGAATATAGCTGCCATATAAACCGATCTCTCGATTAAAAGTCTTGGGCCCATAATAGGCGCATTTATTGTCCGATATCGTCGAAATTTGGGATAGTGAGTTGTGTTAGGGCCTTTCACATCCTTCTGCCATTTGGCTCACATCTATTCAGATTTGGATATAGCTGCCATATAGACCGATATCTCGATTAAAGGTCTTGTGCCCATAAAAGGTGCAATTATTGGCAGATGTCGCCGAAATTTGGAACAGTGAGTTGTATTACGCCTTCGACATTCTTTTTCAATTTGGCCCAGATCGGTCTAGACTTGAATATAGCTGCCATATAGACCGATCTCTCGATTAAAGGTCTTGGGCCCATAAAAGACGCACTTATTGTCCGATTTTGCCGAAATTTGGGACAGTGAGTTGTGTTCGACCCTTGGACATCCCTCTTCAATTTGGCTGACATATAGACCGATATCTCGATTTAAGGTTTTGGGCCCATAAAAGGTGCATTTATTGGCCGATGTCGCCGAAATTTGGGACAGTGAGTTGTGTTAGGCCACTCGACACCCTTCTTCAAGTTGGCCCCGATCGGTCCAGATTTGGATAAAGCTGCCATGTAGACCGCTAAAATTTCACACAGTGACCTATGTTAGGCTTGTCAACATCCGTATCGTATATGGTTCAGATCGGTCTATATTTGGATAAAGCTACCAAAAACACCAATATTTTGTTCTACAACATTGAACAATGACTTGTACTTATTAGACCAATTAATGTCCGTGCCGAAATTGGTCCAAATCGGATCATATTCGGATATAGCTGCAATAGGGGCGTAAATTATGCATTTTTCACCGAATTATGACTAAAGGCGTTTTACGCGTATACCTGGGGTGGTGGGTGTCCAAAGTTCGACTCGGCTGAACTTAACTTGTTTAACTTTGACGTCTAAAAACACTACTTCACGTATAGCAATACAGAATGTCGCTCGATTTCTGTCTTCGCTCAAAAACAAAGCTCAATGCTCTCATTCTGTTGTGGCCTTAAGTCCTAAGTGAATATTAGATTAATACTCTACTTCCAAATTCTTTTCATTTGGTCCTCATATTGGTATGATCGGTATCGATTGGGGGGGTGTTAAGTAGTGAGACGGCACCCAAAAATACTTGTCTCTTGAAATTAGATATCAGATACGCTTTCTATCCTCAATTACCTTGAGTCCCATATTGTCATGATTGGTCCATATATCCTTTTGACAGATTTTGGCGGTGGGGTCTTCCCCCCAGATACCCCACCCCAAATTTGAATACTAAAGTTTTGTTTTTAAGTTACTTCAAGAATGCAAACAAAATTATGCAAGAATCGTCTAACCCATCATCATGTTTGCGGGCAAATGCTTGTGACGGGTAAATCTTTCGCCTTATGCCGGACTCCGTTATCAATGGTACCGGTTAAAAACCCACCCAGTGTCACCCATGGGAATTAATTCCACCTCGGATCCGCATAGCATTACTTCGGGTAGGACCCTATTTCATCGTCATTGTGTCAGCGTCCAGATCTCCGCATGCATACTATTTATATGCATGTGACGTATCTCATCATCGCCTCTCACTTCTCTTCGTCTTCCAGCATCCACTGGACTATTGTTTCAGGCGAAACGTAACCAATATGGAGAATTCCACTATCCGCAACCTGTGGACGCGTCGGCTAGATCGCAGCTAAGCTTCTCGTGACAGCAATGAATATCACACAGATCGGACCCTAATGTTCCAGCCTGTGTGGTGTAGTTTTTTCACAGGCTGCATTCTGTCTTCAAGGATATGAGGTTCTCATATGCAGGTTATCATAAGCTGAAGAAAGTGGTTTGACCGCAAATTCCACAAAAACCAAGAAAGTCCTGTAAAAGAAGTGCCATTTCTTCAAGTTAAGATACAAAAGTTTAATGGATGACATATGGACACAGATTGAACCATCTAAGATAATGAGGCCCAACATCAAAAGAGGTCTTAAAGTTTTCCGACATTGGCTTAAACAGAAATCTGTCAAGAAAACATTTCAATAGAATAAAACGCAAACCTAATACCTCCACTAAGGTGCAGTTAAGTCCCTAAAAAACTTTTCTACAAAACAAATTTTAGTGTATTTTCTTAGTCGTCTACAATCGAATCCTTTGTCTAATGCCATATTTTTGCCTTTATATTGTTTTCCACTTAAAATCGTTTTACTTGTAAGTGATATTTACTACACGCCATGATGATGGTTTGTTGTTGTTTTTTTGTTTTTTCTTTTCATTTCATTTGGTTGCTTGGCATTTGCATTTATTTGCCAATTTGTATGAAAGTTTGAAAGCACCACAGCATGTCTTCATGGCATTATTTTTCTTTTCTTTTCTTTTTTTTTGGGGGGGGGGGGGGGGGGGGGGCTTTGCCTTCTTCTTATGACCATGAGATACAAAAGTGTATTCAGTCGTATTTTTTCCCTAGCCCTTCATATTACATTTTTTTTTTGGGGGGGGGGGGGCTAGAACCCTAGCACACACTGTTGATGGTCTCAATGGAAATTAGGCTAATAAGGCTAGGCCAACGTTCGCAAAAAAACAACACTCCCACAATTCCATTCAATGCTCATCTATGTGGCATAAAGGCGAATACATTGCGGCAGGCCACGTGTCATGGTGAGAAGCGGTGGGGTTGGAGAAAGCTTGCATTACGAAAATGTTTCTGGCTAAGGGGGGTTTTGGCAAACAAATATGAAAATCAACAATAAATGCTTCTGGTTTATGGTTTAATGTTTAAAAATGCCAAAAAAAAAAATGAAAAAAAAACACACAAAAATACTGACCAAAAATATGTTTGTCTCTTTTTTCAATGTTTTTGGCATATATTTGAACAAAAATGGAAAGAAATACTTTGCTAATATCCTTGGGCTTCCCGCAGGCTTATTTGAAATGTTCCCCCATAAAATTGGATATGTATTTTTACGTGTATAAATTAATATAGAAATATCCAAATAAAAAGCCCCCGCGGAGTTTTGTGTTTTTTGGGGTTTTTGCCCTACTTCTTATGCCACAAATGTTTTATTAGCTTGATTTTCATTTGTAAATAACGTTGCGTGACACCTACACCATAAACATTGGTAAATGTTTCATGAAATGTGAGAGTGCATTGAAAAACAGTCGTAAAAACTCCATTGGACCTCATAAGGTATGGTTTGCATTAATTTAAGGTTTCAATGTGTCTGGAATATTTTTGGGGAATTAAATTGAAAAGTTGTTTAAAGCTTTGTTGTCTGAGTCTATGTCTGTTCTCCAATAAAGAGGAAAGGTTAAAAAAGACAGTTGGTTGTAAATAAGGCCTTTACTTACTACCGATATGACTTCCCACGTATAGGATGTTCCAAATGCGATGGCAAGTAGAAAGGGTACTTATACTACTTTTTTAATGAGAAAGGGTACTAAAACTAAATTTTCCCTTATTCGAGGGTGCCAAAACTGTACTAAAACTATTTTTTTCGAAATGGTACTAAAACTACCCTTTTCGTTAATAAAGGGTACTAAAACTAACCTTTTCATTCAGCAAGTATCAAAACTACACTTTCCGTTTGGAAAGTGTACTAAAACTACTCTCTCCAATGAAAAAGTGTACTAAAATAAACCTTTTTCCAAGGAAAGTGTACTAAAACTAACCGTTCACTTGGGAAAGTGTGCTAAAACTACCCTTCCCATTTGAAAAACATACTAAAATGGTCCATTCCGTTGTGAAAGAGTACTAAAACCACACTTTTCATTGGAAAAGTGTACTAAAACCATCCTTTCTGTTGGAAAAGTGTGCTGAAACCACCCTTTATGTTGGGAAAGTGTACTTAAACTAGCCTCTCCTAGTGTACTAAATATAAAGTGTACTAAAATAACCCATTTTCTAAGGAAAGTTTACTAAAACCACACTTTTCGTTGAGAAAGTGTACTAAAACTACCCTTTCCGTTTGGAAAGTGTATTAAAACTACCGTTTCCGATGGGAAAGTGTACTAAAACTACCCTTTCCGATGGGAAAGTGTACTAAAACTACCCTAACCATGGGAAAGTGTACTAAAACTACCCTTTCCATAGGCAAAGTGTACTAAAACTACCCTTTCCAATTGGGAAGGGTATTAAAACTACCCTCTCTCTTAGACAAGGGCGAAAAAAATGCTTCCCTTTGGGAAAGGGTACTGAAACTGCCCTTTTCCTTTAGAAAAGTATCTGAAACTACACTTTACCTTTAGAAAAGTATCAAAAACTACCCTTTCCTTCGGAAAAAGGTAAAAAAATACCCTTTCCCTCGGAAACGATAGTAAAAGTAACCTTTGCCTGAGGAAAAGTATACAAACACTACGTTTTTCCTTGGAAAACTGTACTAAAATCTCCATTTACCTTGGGAAAAGGAATTAAAACTAAAACTATTCTTTACCATTGAAAAAGTACTAAAACTACATTTTTCTTTGGAAAAGGGACTTAAAATACTCGTTCTCTTCGAAAATGGTACTAAGAATTCTCTCCCTTGGGGCAGGGTACTAAAACTACCATTTTCTTTGCAAAACGTTACTAAAACTACACTCTTCCTTGGAAAGTGGTACTAAAACACCCTTTTCTATGAAAAAGGTTACTAAAACTACCCTTTCCCTTGGAAATACTTTCCTTGGATACTTTCCTTCGGAAAAGGTAAAAAAAATATCCTATTCCTCGGAAAACGGTAGTAAAAGTAACCTTCGTCTAAGGAAAAGTATACTAACACCACCCTTTCCCTTGGAAAACTGTACTAAAATATCCATTTACCTTGGGAAAAGTAATTAAAACTACTCTTTACCTTGAGAAAGAGTACTAAAACTATTCTTTACCATTGGAAAGGTACTAAAACTAAATTTTTCTTTGGGAAAGGGACTTAAGCTACTCTTTTGCTTTGCAAAATGTACTTAAAATACTTTTTCCCTAAGAAAAGAGAACTAAAACTAAATTTCCTTTGGAAAATGGTACTAAATACCCTCTCCTTAGGGGCAGGATTCTACAACTACCATTTTCTTTGCAAAGCGTTACTAAAACTACCCTCTCCCTTGGAAAGTGGTACTAAAACAACCCTCTTCTTTGTAAAAGGTTACTAAAACTACCCTTTCCCTTGGAAAAGAATACCAGAACTAAAACAAAACAACTCTTTCACTTGGAAAAGGGTACTAGAACTACCTTTTCCCTTGGAAAGGGGTACTAAAACTAAACTTTTCCTAGGAAAGGATAATAAAACTAAATTTTTCCAGGGAAAAGGGTACTAAAACTAAATCTTTTTACTAAAAGTACAATTTTCCTTGGAAAAGCGTACTAAAAATACCCTTTTCCGTGAAAAGGGGTACAAAAACTACCCTTTTCCATGAAAAGGGATACAAAAACTACCCTTTTTCTTGAAACGGCATGCAAAAACTTTCCTTTTCCTTGGAAAAGGGAACTAAAACTAACAAAACGTTTTCTTGGAATGATGTACTAAAACTACCCTTTTCTTTGGGAAAGGGTACTAAAGCTACCCTTTTCCTTGGAATAGGGCACTAAAATTACCCTTGTGCTTAGAAAAGGTAAATACTACCAATTTTCTTGGAAAAGGGTACTAAACTCATTTTTTGGGAAAAGATTACTAAAACTACCCATTTTTCGGAAAAGGGTAGTAAAACTATCTACTTTCTTGGAATAGGGTACCCTTGAAAAGGAAAAGGTTACTAAAACCACCCTTTTGATTGCAAAAGGGTACTAAAACTACCCTTTGCCTTGGGTAAAGGGGTAATAACACTATTCTTTTACCTGAATAAAGGGAAAAAGAATATCTTTGTCCTTAGAAAAGGTTACTAAAACTATTCATTTTCTTGGAAAAGTGTACTAACACCACCCTTTGGCTTGAAAAAGGGAACTAAAACTACCCTTTCCTTTGGAAAAGGGTAATAAAACTACCCTTTTCCCTGGATAAAGGGAAGAGGGTAACTTGTTATTAGAAAAGGTTACTAAAGCCACCCATTTTCTTGGAAAAGGGCACTAACACCAACTTTTTGCTTGAAAAAGGGTACTAAATCTACCCTTTCCTTGGAAAAAGTTTACTAAAACTACACCTTCGGTAGGGAGAGGTTACTAGAATCGCCCGTTCGGTTGGGAAACGTTACCAAACCTACAATTTACCTTGGGTAAGTGTACCAAAACTATTCCTCCCCTTGGGAAAGGGTACAAGAACTATGCGTTCCATTGGAAAATGGTACTAAAACTGAACACTTCATTGGAAAATGGTACCTAAACTACACTTTCGCATAAAAAGAAGTACAAAAACTATCCTTTTCCTTGGAAAATGGTACTAAATCCACGTTTTTGCTTGCAAAAGGTTACTAAAAATATCGTTTTTACCATGAAAAAGTACAGAAATAACCCTTTCGATTGGAAATGGGTACTAAAACTACTCTTTCCTTTGGAAAGGGGTACTAGAACTTCATACCAAAGGATGCCAAAACTACCCTTGTTATTGGAAAAGGCTACCAAAACTACCCTTTCCTTTCAAAAATGGTACTAAAACTAAAAAATGGTAAAAATGGTACTTTCCTTAGAAAAGGCTACCAAAACTATCCTTTCCCTTGGGAAAAAGTGCTAAAATAACCCTTCCCTTGGGAAAGGGTACTAAACCTACCTTTCCTTTAGGAAGGAGTACTGAAACTACCCTTTGCCTTGGGGAGGGGTACTAAAACTACCCTTTCCCTTGGTAAGGGGTACTAAAACTACCCTTTCCCTTGGTAAGGGGTACTAAAAGTACCCTTTCCCTTGGGAAGGGGTACTAAGACTACCATTTCCCATGCGAAGGGGTACTAAAACTACCCTTCCCTTGGGAAGAGGTAATAAGACTACCTTTCCCTTGGGAAAGGGTAGTCAAACTACCCTTACCCTTGGGAAAGGGCAGTCAAACTACCCTTTCCCTTGGGAGGAAGTACTAAAACTACCCTTTGCCTTGGAAAAGGGTACTAAAACAAACCTTTTCTTTGAAAGAGGTTACTAAAACTATCTTTCCCCTGGAAAAAAAGGTACCAAAACTACTCTTTCCCTTAAGAAAATGTACCAGAATATATTTTTCCTTGGAAATGGGGTACTAGAACTACCCTTTCCCTTCGAAAAGGGTACTAAAATTATCCTTTCTCTCAGTCAAGGGTTAGTACCCTTTAATCAAACCTTTCCCCTGCAAAAGGGTACTAAAACTATCCTTTTCCTCAGTCAAGGGTTAGTACCCTTTAATCTATCCTTTCCCCTGGAAAAGGTACTAAAAATATCCTTTCCCTTCAAAAATGGTACTAAAACTAACCTTTACGTTAGAAAAGGGTACTAAAACTTAAATTTTCGTGGAAAAAAGGTACTTAAACTACCCTTTTATTTGGAAGACTGTACTTAAACTAACCCGTTAGTTGAAAAAAGGTTCTGCATTTACCGTTTTTCCTTGGAATAAGGTACTAATATTACCTTTACGCTTGAAAAGGGAAGTAGAACTACTCTCTACCTTGAAAAAGGGTACTAGAACTACACTTTTGCTTGGAAAAGGGTATTAAGACTACCCTTATCATGGGAAAATCGTACCTAACCTACCTCTTTCTTTGAAAAAAGGTACCCAAACTACCCTTTCCCTCGAAAAAGGGTACCTGAATGTATCTGTCCTTTGGCAAGCGTACTTCAGCTACCCTTTTCTTTGTCAAAGGGTACTTTAATATCTTTTCCTTGGAAAGGGTACTAGAACTACCCTTTCCCTTGGAAAGGCTACTAAAACTATTCGTTATCTCTAGAGAGGGTACTTGAATATCTTTCCCTTGGAAAGGGTAATAGAACTACCCTTTCACTTGGAAAGGGTACTAAAACTTTCACCTTTCACTTGGAAAAGGCTACTTAAACTACCCTTTCCCCCGGAGAAGAATAGTAAAATTAAAAAAAATTTACTAAAACTAACCTTTCCCTTGGAAAAAAAGAGTCCTAAATCTATGCCTACCCTTAGAAAACGGAGCCAATGAAAATTTGGAAAACAACTTATCACCAAAGAATATAATCCTAAGCACCTTGAAAGTTTGTATATATAAAAACGATGTCTTTGTTGTCAAAACTGAATTTTCAACAAGGTTGTGATACTTTACTTACATTAATTGGCTATGATAGAATATTTGTACCACTAGCCGAACGTAGAATAGCGTTTCAAGCGCTAGGAGGTAAACATTCTATACCATCATCAGGGATACTCTTCGCTGCTATTGTCGGACACTAACTTATCATCGGGAATGCGTTCTTCTAGCCAGATTGCGCAGATAAGCTGATGCATACGCCTTATCAGCGTGTCGCCTGCGATCTTAAATAGTTCACCGGGTAACCCGTCGGCTCCTGCTGCCTTGTTGTTCTTCTGTCGGGTCACTGCTACTTGGTAAACAT
The DNA here is from genome assembly GCF_963082655.1 of Stomoxys calcitrans. Taxonomy (NCBI): domain Eukaryota; kingdom Metazoa; phylum Arthropoda; class Insecta; order Diptera; family Muscidae; genus Stomoxys; species Stomoxys calcitrans. The sequence goes on along the minus strand of NC_081554.1, from coordinate 55,911,749 downwards.
TCTATATCATCATCATTGATTGGTTCTGCGGTATCCTCTTCGCCACCAACATCGAACACTAGCAGTTGGGAAAAATGTTCTTTTCATATCCTCAGCATGCTATCTGTGTCAGTTATCAGATTTCCTTCTTTGTCTCTGCAGGAGGATGTGCCTGCACCAAAGCCATCGGTTTGATGTTTAATGGTAGAATTTCCAGACTTCATTCTGACTCCTGTACATCTCAATTCGCTCACACTCACATCTTTCGCTCACACTCACTCACTCACGCCGTTAGGCGTTTCTCCTCTCCCGATACCTCTCCTTCATCTGGCTCGTTGCTACTGATTGCAGGGTTGCTCTATATGCCCCATTCTTGGCTTCAGTAGCATCTCGACACTCTTGGTCGCACCATGGGTTTCTTGGGGGAGGCCTGCGGTACCCAAGTACGGATTTCGCGAATTTTCCATGGAGTGGGCAATAGTTTGCTGCGCCATTATATCATCGGAACAAGGAGCCATTATATCATCGGAACAAGGAGTGCTTTCATCAAGCAGTTGGGTCGGTCGAGTGAAGTATGCCGCTGCCATCTGTTGTGTTTGAAGCTTTTCAATGTCCAGCTTCCTTGCAGTGTCAGACCGTACTTTTCTCGTCATGTTCAAACGGATGCGAACCTTTGCTGTAACAAGGTGATGATCCGAAACTATATTCGTTCCAAGGATCGATCGTACATCTAACACGCTGGATGAATGCCTTCCATCTATCACAAACAACAAATTTTGCCCATGAACATTCCACTAAGGAACAGGGGCAAACTTCTCATCACAACGTGATCAATTTGGTTTCTCGTGTTTTCATCGGGTGACAGCCATGTGGCTTTGTGAATATTTTTATGTTGAAATCAGGTGCTACCAACTACCATGTTTTTTGCCGCGGCGAAATCTATCAGCCTCAACCCATTATTGAACGTTATCTCGAGGAGGCTAAAATTTCCGTCTGTTGAACCAAAAATGTCTTCCTTCCCTATCTTCGCCTTAAAATCTCCCAGACCGATTTTAATATCATGAGCCGGGGCAGCGATCATATTCTATCTCTAGGCGCTCGTAGAAAATATCTTTGGTCTGCTCGTCTTTGTCTTCCATCGGGCCATGGACATAAAAAAGGCTGATGTTGCAGAATTTGGCTCTTATGCGGATTTTGGCTTTTATGCGGATTTTGGCTAGCCTCTCCTCCACCGGAGAAAAGCTGGAGACAAGGTGTTTCAGTCTCCCACTAACCACAAATCCACAAGGTGGGTGATAGGTATCGGTAAAAAGTTTTCTTTCATTCATTGATATGACGGAATTCTTCCCACATGCAATCCAACAGAACCCTCAACACCAATGTTGTATGCGACTGTTGGACCACAAATGTCTTCCTTTCCTATCTTCGCATTAAAATCTCCCAGAACGATTTTAATATCATAGGCGGGGCAACGGTCATATTCTCTCTCTAGACGCTCGTAGAAAATATCCTTGATCTGCTCATCTTTGTCTTCCATCGGGGCATGGACACAAATAAGGCTGATGTTGAAGAATTTGGCTTTTATGCGGATTTTGGCTTTTATGCACATTTTGGCTTTTATGCGGATTTTGGCTAGCCTCTCCTCCACCGGAGTAAAGCTGGAGACAAGGTGTTTCAGTCTCCGACCAACCACAAATCCACAGGGTGGGTGATAGGTATCGGTAAAAAGTCTTCTTTCATTCATTGATACGACGGAATTATTCCCACATGCGATCCAAAAGAACCCTCAACACCGATGTTGTATGCGACTGTTGGACCAAAAATGTCTTCCTTCCCTATCTTCGCCTTAAAATCTCCCAGAACGATTTTAATATCATGGGAGGGGCAATGGTCATATTCTCTCTCTAGGCGCTCGTAGAAAATATCCTTGATCTGCTCGTCTCTGTCTTCCGCCGGGCCATGGGCACAAATAATGCTGATGTTGAAGAATTTGGCTTTTATGCGGATTTTGGCTATTATGCGCATTTTGGCTAGCCTCTCATCCACCGGAGTAAAGCTGGAGACAAGGTGTTTCAGTCTCCGACCAACCACAAATCCACAGGGTGGGTGATAGGTATCGGTAAAAAGTCTTCTTTCATTCATTGATACGACGGAATTATTCCAACATCCGATCCAACAGAACCCTCAACACCGATGTAGTATGCGACTGTTGGACCAAAAATGTCTTTCTTCCCTATCTTCGCCTTAAAATCTCCCAGAACGATTTTAATATCATGGGCGGGGCAGCGATCATATTCTATCTCTAGGCGCTCCTAGAAAATATCCTTGGTCTGCTCGTCTTTGTCTTCCGTCGGGCCATGGGCACAAATAATGCTGATGTTGAAGAATTTGGCTTTTATGCGGATTTTGGCTTTTATGCGGATTTTGTCAAGCCTCTCCTCCACCGGAGTAAAGCTGGACACAAGGTGTTTCAGTCTCCGACTAACCACATATCCATAGGGTGGCTGATAGGTATCGGTAAAAAGTCTTCTTTCATTCATTGATATGACGGAATTATTCCCACATCCAACAGAACCCCCAACACCGATGTTGTATGCGACTGTTGGACCAAAAATGTCTTCCTTCCCTATCTTCGCCTTAAAATCTCCCAGAACGATTTTAATATCATGGAAGGGGCAGCGATCATATTCTCTCTCTAGACGCTCGTAGAAAATATCCTTGATCTGCTCGTCTTTGTCTTTCATCGGGGCATGGACACAAATAAGGCTGATGTTGAAGAATTTGGCTTTTATGCGGATTTTGGCTAGCCTCTCATCCACCGTAGTTAATCTGGAGACAAGATGTTTCAGTCTCGGACTAACCACAAATCCACAAGGTGGGTGATAGGTAATGGTAAAAAGTCTTCTTTCATCCATTGATACGACGGAATTTTTCCCACATGCGATCTAACAGAACCCTCAACACCGATGTTGTATGCGACTGTTGGACCAAAAATGTCTTCCTTCCCTATCTTCGCCTGAAAATCTCCCAGAACGATTTTAATATCATGGGAGGGGCAATGGTCATATTCTCTCTCTAGGCGCTCGTAGAAAATATCCTTGATCTGATCGTCTTTGTCTTCCATCGGGGCATGGACACATATAGGGCTGATGTTGAAGAATTTGGCTTTTATGCGGATTTTGGCTTTTATGCGGATTTTGGCTTTTATGCGGATTTTGGCTTTTATGCGGATTTTGGCTTTTATGCGGATTTTGGCTAGCCTCCCATCCACCGGAGTAAAGCTGGAGACAAGGTGTTTCAGTCTCCGACTAACCACATATCCACAGGGTGGCTGATAGGTATCGGTAAAAAGTCTTCTTTCATTCATTGATACAACGGAATTTTTCCCACATGCGATCCAACAGAACCCTTAACACCAATGTTGTATGCGGAAGCGCAGGATTATTGGACACTTACAGAGATGCGTTGCCTCTTCAGAGATGCACAAACATATTGGAGGCATTTCGATTGCTCCCTATGTTCTTCTCTCTTCTTTCGTCTCTTGATTTATGAGCTCATGCCATTATTCATTCTTCTTCTGCTACACTCTTTCTCACTGAAACCGAAACTGGCTTCCGAGTGTACTATTGGGGACATTTGCATGGCTCCCTATGTTCTTCTCTCTTCTTTCGTCTCTAGACCTATGATCCCATACCTTTATTCTCTCTTCTTCTACACTTTTTCTCACTGGAACTGGCTTCCCATTTAGCTCGAATTTCAAAGAAAATTTCATCGAAATTTCATTTTCAAGACAATTTCATACGCGCTGAATATTCCATTCGAAGTTGATGGAGCTTAGCTACTAAAGGAAAGAAATGGGCATATTAAAATAGGCACACAGGTGGTCCTATGTAGTTTCCCATTAGATTTCATTATTATTTCTTTGAATAACTAATAGTACGATTTGATTCGCAACCATGGCCCTTTGGAGCTTCCCCCCCCCCTCTCGCTCCCTCCTACTCCTACCAAATCATAACAATATATTGAATAAAACATCATTATAGGTATTTGTATTTCCAATTTTCTCCAAGTGAAACGCAAAATATCAACAATAGGAGTAAAGCTTTGATGTCTACCTCCTGCTGTGCCATATGCCACCACAACTACAACAGCAAAAAAATAGGAAACGGAAACAGTTTAGTTTGTGATGGGTTGGCAATGATTGGGAGTTGGGGGCGTAGACTAGCAAAAGGAAGCAACAAATTACCATCACCATGTAATATTAATGAAGATTGAGATGAAAAAGAAAATAGTACATAAAAATAGCCTCTTCTTCAGCAAATAACAATACAACATGAATGAGATAATAATGAGTAGTAGAAGGCAATGACTCCAAAGGATATGCCGGCTGAGGGTTTAGGTAGTTGGGGGGGTTGGTGAATGCTCTGGTGGCAAATCAAAGGCAACAAATTATGATTGAAGAACATTTTAGATAATTATTTCCTTGGTTACGCTACTGGCACTGTGTGTGTTGCCATTATTGTCCGACCAACACCACAGTCAAAAGGCCAATTAAGGACCGGTTGTTGGCTTGTCTCCCTGCCTCAAATAGTCATGGCAAATTTTACATTAACAAGCGGACAATGAATGCAAAATGCCTAAATTATGAATAATCGAAGTAACCAAAGATGAAAATTTAAAGGAGGAGGAGAATTAAGGACATTTTGAAAGAAACAAAAAACTAAATTTAGAGCAAGGAATAAAATAGCCATGATGTTGAAAGTCTAGGCACAAAAGGTCAATGTTCGATTTTTTTTTAATGGGGAAAATCTACACATTTTTCTATTTTTATGGCTGTTGCAAATCAAGTTAAAAGGCAAAAACAAATTTTGTAATAACCAGAACAAAATTATGTGGGGTTTTTTAACAAAATAAAGTCCACGTGTGAGGACTGCAACTTCTAATGAAACTGAACGGAAAAAATTCCTGGAAATTACATCCGTTGTCATTAGGTCGCCTGATGATCTCATCGGTTTACCAGCCTTACGAGGAGACGAACCCACCTAACAAAGCAGTGCGAAGGCTAGTGTGCGAGAACGACCAGTGGATCAACAAGAGGACATCGGACAAGAGACAACGGACAAGAGACATCGGACAAGAGACATCGGACAAGAGACATCGGACAAGAGACAAACGGACAAGAGACATCGGACAAGAGACATCGGACAAGAGACATCGGACAAGAGACATCGGACAAGAGACATCGGACAAGAGACAACGGACAAGAGACATCGGATAAGAGACATCAGACAAGATACATCGGACAAGAGACATCGGACAAGAGACAGCGGACAAGAGACATACGGACAAGAGACAGCGGACAAGAGACATACGGACAAGAGACATTGGACAAGAGACATTGGACAAGAGACATTGGACAAGAGACATCGGACAAGAGACATCGGACAAGAGACATCGAACAAGAGACATCGGTCAAGAGACATCGGACAAGAGAGATCCGACAAGAGACATCGGACAAGAGAGATCGGAGAAGAGACATCGGACAAGAGACATCGGACAAGAGACATCGGAGAAAAGATATCGGACAAGAGACATCGGACAAGAGACATCGGAGAAGAGACATCGGACAAGAGACATCGGACAAGAGAGATCCGACAAGAGACATCGGAAAAGAGACATCGGTCAAGAGACATCGGACAAGAGACATTGGACAAGAGACATCGGACAAGAGACATACGGACAAGAGACATCGGACAAGAGACATCGGACAAGAGACATCGGACAAGAGTCAACGGACAAGAGACATCGGACAAGAGACATCGGAGAAGAGACATCGGACAAGAGTCATCGGACAAGAGACATCGGACAAGAGACATCGGGCAAGAGACATAGGACAAGGGACAAAGGGCAAGAGACATCGGACAAGAGACATCGGACAAGAGACATCGGACAAGAGACATCGGACAAGAGACATCGGACAAGAGACATCGGACAAGAGACAAACGGACAAGAGACATCGGACAAGAGACATCGGACAAGAGACATCGGACAAGAGACATCGGACAAGAGACATCAGACAAGAGACAACGGGCAAGAGACATCGGACAAGAGACATCGGACAAGAGAGATCGGACAAGAGTCATCGGACAAGAGACATCGGACAAGAGACATCGGATAAGAGACATCGGTCAAGAGACATCGGACAAGAGACAAACGGACAAGAGACATCGGACAAGAGACATCGGACAAGAGACATCGGACAAGAGACATCGGACAAGAGACATCGGACAAGAGACATACGGACAAGAGACATCGGACAAGAGACATCGGACAAGAGACATCGGACAAGAGAGATCGGACAAGAGACATCGGAGAAGAGACATCGGACAAGAGACATCGGACAAGAGACATCGGACAAGAGACATTGGACAAGAGACATCGGAGAAGAGACATCGGACAAGAGACATACGGACAAGAGACATCGGACAAGAGACATCGGACAAGAGACATCGGGCAAGAGTCAACGGACAAGAGACATCGGACAAGAGACATCGGACAAGAGACATCGGACAAGAGACATCGGACAAGAGACATCGGACAAGAGACAAAGGGCAAGAGACATCGGACAAGAGACATCGGACAAGAGAGATAGTACAAGAGACATCGGACAAGAGACATCGGACAAGAGACATCGGACAAGAGACATCGGACAAGAGACATCGGACAAGAGACAACGGACAAGAGACATCGGACAAGAGACATCGGACAAGAGACATCGGACAAGAGACATCGGACAAGAGACATCGGACAAGAGACATACGGACAAGAGACATACGGACAAGAGACATACGGACAAGAGACATTGGACAAGAGACATCGGACAAGAGACATCGGACAAGAGACATACGGACAAGAGACATACGGACAAGAGACATCGGACAAGAGACATCGGACAAGAGACATCGGACAAGAGACATACGGACAAGAGACATACGGACAAGAGACATACGGACAAGAGACATCGGACAAGAGACATCGGACAAGAGACATCGGACAAGAGACATTGGACAAGAGACATCGGACAAGAGACATTGGACAAGAGACATCGGACAAGAGTCATTGGACAAGAGACATCGGACAAGAGACATCGGACAAGAGACATCGGACAAGAGACATACGGACAAGAGACATCGGACAAGAGACATCGGACAAGAGACATCGGACAAGAGACATCGGACAAGAGACATCGGACAAGAGTCATCGGACAAGAGACATACGGACATCGATTTATGAGTTTACTCTGAATTCCTCTCTGCATGTTTGTAATATTGGTAAAGTTCCGACTTCCAAGTTTCGTAAAAGGCCAAAAGTGATAGGCATAACTTTGACGAATCTCAATAGCACCATTTTAAGGGTTTGAAGAGTGTCCGAAGAGGACTCTTTTCTTCGATCCGATATTGTCTACCCATCGTACAGCAACCCCTGAAAAACCAACTGGAACCGCTGTGTGAAGAGCGTTGAAACAAAGCTTCGAACAATACCTCGCTAAGTGATGGAAAGGAACTTGAAGTTAATTATGAGTGGAACTGCCCTCACGTCTGGGAATAAGATGGCAAACTTTTTGTTGGAACCGGGCTTGAGAAGACTTAGACAGACACACCGAAAGAAAGAAGAAGAGTGTTTAAACAAAGCTTCGATCAGCACCTCGCTTACTGATGGAAAGCAACTTGAATTGAATTATGAATAGAACTGCCCTCTGACCCATACGGGTAAGTCAACGCAACCTTTTTGTTGGAACGGGGCTTGTGAAGACTTAGACAGACAGACAGATAGAGGCGAGCAGGCTATAGGGCAAACAAACCCAAGCTGCTTCCAGGCTGAGACCTGTGCAGGGAGTCCCTAAACAAGTGCAACAGCGAGGTGTAATCGCCCAAGAAGGCCTCACCTCATGGGTGTGTTTTTACGAGTCAATGGAGGTAGTGAATGAGTCCTCCAGGTTCCGCAGATTGCTTCTCAATGATTCAAAAAACTCTCGGAACCATTCCAAGAGATGACGGAACTTGGACAGTATCTAGCTATGAGATGCTTGAGCTCGGACGTGGCCAGTGGGTCATGAGAAGTACAAAGACTTAGTACATTTTGTAGAAAACAATGTAAACGTAATTTTGAAAGTTCTGAGAAGGGGCTAAAACTATACTGGGGTGTGCTTAGCCCACCTACCAAAGTCCTTTCTACGCTTATGCCTATGACCCCACGTAGTGCTTGTTAATGGTTGAGGACATGATAAGGGAGGGGAAGATAGCCGAGGGGTTAAATTTGTTTGAGCCCTACAAGTTAACGGAACCGGATGCTGCAATAGGCAGTACCGACTGTCATACGATTCCTTGAGATTATTTTAGGGAGCTGCTTCAATCATTTTGAAGACTTTAGGGCACTAATTGCAAAATGTGTTAGGAACCTTCTCGACCCTTCGGTCGGTTGGTTGATAGTACCCTTCATGATGTGCATGGCTTTTAGCACGCGTTTACTTGTTCTTGTCTTATGCGTAAATTTCATTTTCTATTCTTATTTGGTGGATTGCACCGTGCTGTGGTTTTTGTTAATCGGTTTTCTCCCTCCTCTACTTTTTTTAGGTTTTTGTGTTCACAACGGACCTAAGGTAAAGCGGCTAATAAACGAGATTGGTAGTCGCGTGCCATTCAACCTGAAAAAGCCTTCCATCAAGGAAGCACATATTTCAATGTTACTTTATTATACAGCGTTTGCACCATCAAATTCTTGCAGATATTAGATTATGGCTCTTGTGGATTGACATCAAATATTGACTTGAGTTTACAAATCTTATATTGTTTTGTATTCAAAATTTTTAAATCTGTGAGACTTACCATTATAAACATCGTTGTAGTTCTCTGGGCACATACCTAAAAAAAAAAATAAACAAAATATTAGATAATATAAATGAGAGAAATGAGATTAAGTTTGGCCGAGACAAACTTTAGATTCCCACAACGTAGAATATATAAGTAAAGGGTTTTTAATAGGGAATTGACTACTTTTAATTTAATTTGTAATCGCACTCTTACGCTAATGATCGAACTGTCACTGTCAATTCGATATTTTTATCATAGTTAAGTTTTCAAATGAACAACGTCTGCAAATCATAAAAATTAACTACCGAAATTCAAAGCGGGTGACAGCTGCTTCAAGAGCGTTCCTTTTTAACTTAGTGGGTTTGTCAATAAGCAAAATATGCGTTATCAGTCAGGTGACAATCCACACGAGCTTAACGAATCAACACCTCATTCACAAAAAAAAAATGTTTGGTGCGGATTGCATGCCGGCGGCGTCATTGGCCCATACTTCTTCGTCCAGAATACCAACGTACGTTAACCCCATTGTTTTTGGCTTATTGGGTTCGTCAATAATTAAAATATGCTTTATTGATCAGGTGAAAGTCCACATGTGCTCCATCAATCAACATTTCATCCACGCAAAATAACTGTTCGGTGCGGTTTGCATGCCGTCGTCCTCATTGGACCATACTTCTTCGTCGAAGATGCCAATTGTCACGCTTCCTTGAATGGACAACGCTACCGCACCATGCTCACCGATTGTTTTAGCCTAAATTAGATGGTATGGACCTGGATGACTCAATCATACATCTTCATCGCCGATGCCAATCGTCATGTTACGATGAGTGAACAATGCCACCGCACCATGCTCACTAATTACTTTTGGCTTGGATATGGGCACTGATAATTTCTTCAGTAAACTCGATATTTCCATCATGGTAAAGTTCACAAAGGAACTACGTCTGCAAATCATAAAAATCAACTTCCGAAATTCAGAGTTGGTGACAGCTGCTTTAAAAGCGTTAACTCCACTTTTTTTTGCTCAATGGAATCGCCAATAAGCAAAATATGAGTTATTGTTCAGATAAAAATCCACATGAGCTTAACGAATCAACACTTAATCAATAAAAATAAAAATTATCTGTTTGGTTCAGTTTGCATGCCGACAGCGCCATTGAGCCATACTTCTTTGTCTGTGAGGCCAATCGTCATCTTACGGTGAATGAACAACGCTACCGCACCATGCTCATCAACAATTCATCCACAAAAAATAACTACTTGGTTACGGTTTGCATGCCGGCGGTGTCTTCGTATGACCATACCATAACTCTTAACACACTTGCAACACCTCGAAATATCGATCTGCGACCCCATCCATTACATAAAGCTGAAAGTGTTGAGCTTTGTTTGCTTGTTCCGAATAGACTCAAAAACGGCTGGACCAATTTTTAATAAACTTTTCACAGATGGTAGAATTGAGCCGGCCTGTGAAAATAGGATATTTCATTTTATGATATCTCGAGAGGGGTGAGGGCGGACCCTCCCCCTAACCACAATTTTCAAAAACGCCAGATCTCGGAGATGAGTGTATAGATTAAAGTGACATTTTGTATGCCACCTTATGGTTACCCAAAACCACAAAATTGGTTAAAAACTTTGCGGTCAAATAACCGTGGGGGACGCCCTACCTCAAAACCCATCCAAATTGACATGTTTACCGATAAGGACTATATAGGTATCAAATGAAAGGTATTGAAGAGTAGAATACGAATACACACTTGTAATACCTCAAAATATTGATCTGCGACCTCATCTGTTGTATAAAAATGAAAGTGTTGAGTTTTTTTTGCTAGTTCCGAAGAGACTCAAAAACGGCTGAACCTATTTTTTTATGATATTTTCACATATGGTAGAGTTGAGCCCGCCTGTCATTCATTTCATTTCTTTTTATGATATTCGCGAGAGAGGGGACGGACCCTCCCCCTAACCACAATTTTCAAAAACGCCAGATCTCGGAGATGAGTGCATCGATTAAAGTGAAATTTTGTATGCTGCCTTATGGCAACCCGAAACCACAAAATTGGTTAAAACTTTGCGGTCAAATAACCGTGGGAGACGGCCTACCTCAAAACCCACCCAAACGGACATGTTTACCGTTAGGGACTATATGGGTGTCAAATAAAAGCAATTCAAAAGTACAATACGAACTTGACATAATAATTCGGCCTCACGTGTCGGGGGGCCCGCCCCACCCCAAAAAAACCGCCCAAAAATGACATTTACCAATTGCGGCCATATGGGTATCAAACGGAAGGTAATTGGAAGTATTGGGTTGCCCAAAAAGTAATTGCGGATTTTTTAAAAGAAAGTAAATGCATTTTTAATAAAACTTAGAATGAACTTTAATCAAATATACCTTTTTTACACTTTTTTTCTAAAGCAAGCCAAAAGTAACAGCTGATAACTGACAGTAGAAAGAATGCAATTACAGAGTCACAAGCTGTGAAAAAATTTGTCAACGTCGACTATATGAAAAATCCGCAATTACTTTTTGGGCAAGAATAAGAAACTTTTAAAACAAATTTGTGGTCCAGTCCAAGGACATCAAAAACCACCCGAAACGGACATATAAGCCCATCGGGACTATATGGGATTCAAACGAAAGGTACTTGAGAGTAGAATACGAAACCTATATAAAATTTGGGTCAATTTTCGGCGATTCGCCCCACCCCAAAATGATTTCCCAAATGGACATTTATCCCAAGCGAGATAATTTGGGATTCCAATGAAAGATATTTGAGAGTTATATACGAATATAAATTATTTTCATATTTGGACCATGCCTAGGGCGGACATGGCTGTCCGTCTATAGAAATCATGAGTCGATCAAAAGTCCGACTCGATAGCACGCTTACTTTCGAACAAGTAAAGCTAGGCGCTTGAAATTTAAAACAAATTTTTCTTACTAAAGTAGGTAGGTGGAGATATTAAATGGACCAAATCGGTTCATGTTTTGATATAGTTCTGATAAAAACTGATCTTCCGATTCGATTTCTTGAGCTTCCTTGAGGGCCAAATTCTCATCCGATTTGGCTGAATTTTTGCATGTGACGTTTTGTTTTAACTTCCAAAATTGGTAAATTTCCAGATATAGCTGCCATATAAACCGATCTTTAATTTCGACTTCTTGAGCCTCTAGAGGCGCAAAGCTTATCCAATATGGCTGACATTTTGTACGTGACGTTTTGTTTTTTTTTGTTTTTTGATTCCCAAAAGTTGCGCCAAGTTCTATTAAAATGGTCCACACCCTGATATAGCTGCCAGTAAAACCGATCTACAGATTTTTGGTCTTGAGTTTCTAAAAATCGCAATTACTTCTCGATTTGTTATAATGACAAGTACGGTCCATATCAGTCAATAGCTAGCCGCATTTCCTACATTTTTATTTTATTTTATTTTTTTTTTTTTATTTTATTTTCTTCATTTTATTTTATATTATTTTATTCTAATTTTTTATATTGTTTGATTTTTTTTTTATTTTATTTTATTTTTTTCATTTTATTTTATTTAATTGTAATTTGTTTAAGTTTGTTTTATTTTATTTAATTGTAATTTGTTTAAGTTTGTTTTATTTTATTTTATCTTATCTTATTTTATCTTTATTTATTTTATTTCATTTTATTTTAATTTATTTTATTTTATTTTATTTTATTTTGTTTTATTTTATATTTTTTTTTATTTTATTTTATTTTATTTTATTTTATTTTATTTCAATTCATTTCATTTCATTTCATTTCATTCCATTTCATTTCATTTCATTTCATTTCATTTCATTTTATTTTATTTTATTTTATTTTATTTTATTTTATTTTATTTTATTTTATTTTATTTTATTTTATTTTATTTTATTTTATTTTATTTTATTTTATTTTATTTTATTTTATTTTATTTTATTTTATTTTATTTTATTTTATTTTATTTTATTTTATTTTATTTTATTTTATTTTATTTTATTTTATTTTATTTTATTTTATTTTATTTTATTTTATTTTATTTTATTTTATTTTATTTTATTTTATTTTATTTTATTTTATTTTATTTTATTTTATTTTATTTTATTTTATTTTATTTTATTTTATTTTATTTTATTTTATTTTATTTTATTTTATTTTATTTTATTTTATTTTATTTTATTTTATTTTATTTTATTTTATTTTATTTTATTTTATTTTATTTTATTTTATTTTATTTTATTTTATTTTATTTTATTTTATTTTATTTTATTTTATTTTATTTTATTTTATTTTATTTTATTTTAGATGATCCAATGAAAATTGCGACATGTACACAATCTGACATAGGTAGGCAGATAGATAGAGGGATACACTGACAAACACCACAATAGAGGGCTGAATCATCCTGTCACTTCTATTTTTATATTTCTATTTTTAAACTTTATATTAAAAAAATGCCCTTGAAATTTGATAAATCAGCAGGATATTAAAACAAACACCAAAGTCTCTATAGGGTATTAAGGTGAACTCAACAGATTTCAGGTAATTTGTGGAAAACAGAATTCTATTAAATTTCACAGAAAACTGAAGCCAACTGAAAGAAGAAGCCCCATAATCTATAATAGACAATCAACGAAAGGAAAAAATTGTTTTCATTCATGTTTGCTTTCGGTAAACGCCTAAAGAGAATTTCAAAAGAATAGCAACTCGGAAAAAAGTAACAACGTCATAAAGAACCCAAATAGATAAAACGACAGGTAAGGTTTGTGCATGCCGCAAAAAAAAAAAAAAACGCACCAGCAAGTACAAGCCCTCCCAACGAGGAAAAAATGGCAATGTTCTATGATGAACATGTATATGGTACGTGTAGCTGGCGAAAAAAAAGCAACAGCTGAAAGCTTTCACATGGGCACATGAATAGAAAACCTCGAAAAATGCCACAAAGTGAGATTAACTTCAATGAAAATAACATAACTTCAACGTACTAATTGACAGTTTGCTACTTGAGGAAGACCCCAAAAGTTTAAAGAAGAGGTCATCATTGGGGCAGGCAGAAATGTGAATCGACAAAAGTGCACGGAAATCCTCTTATAGTACTTGGCACTTCAAACATTTTATATTTCCTTGGACCACAAATTCAGCATTCACCATGGCAATAGTGAGTTATGAATATGGGTATATCCTTTGGGACCAGTAAACTCACACTGAGCAAAAGTTAGATTCACAATGTTTGCTTAACTGTCACCATCATTGTGTTCAAAAATTCGGCCCGTAACACAGGTGTTTGCCCATCGTCATGGGCAAGCATACTAATCCTTATGCCGCCGTGGTTCCCATTTTGCCTTATCCTTTCATAAAAATTAAAGCTCTTTACAAATCATTTCATTCCTCTTCCTACTATCATATTTCATTCCGCCTGCTTTGAACATTTCATAAAGATTTTTCAACTCAAAAAGAGAAAAGTTTCGCATGAGTGGAAATTTGGGTAACAAATGTCGACAATCAAATTGTTTGTGTGCGTGTGTGTGTGTGTGCTCTCAAATATCCTAACCCGATATCCATGACACTAAACAGACAGCCATGGGAATTGAAAGATTTAGAAACTGCTAAAACAGCCAGCACAAAGTAAAAAGTAGCATCTGCAACATGACCCAATATTTCCAAAAATTACCATGGCTTTGGGTTTGTGCGCCTCTTGCCTGTGATACTCAGGCACAAAGTAGTTGGGAAATTAATCAATCATTTGATATTGAGATGAGTTTTGATCCTAACTGCAATTCCACATTGCTCTACCATGGGCGACAATTTTCGCAATACCATGCCGCTTAAAGCGCGCTCTGCTAACCATGACCAATCACAAACTGACAAGTGACTAACGACCATACCACACACACCATCTATGGTCGTGTACTGTAGTTAAGGTATGGTTTTGGGTGATGATGACACACATCTCTGTCCAGCATCCGGTTGCCATGTCAGGCCCAACGGTTAACTCAAAGATATCCATGATTAAGAGACGAGAAGTTCAGGCAAACGAATATTGCCGACTTACGTCATGATGCACTGTTTACATAACACAACGTCATGATGCACTGTTTACATAACACAACGAAAGGATGCGGTTCATGCTCAGGAAATTAATCGAAACGGAGAGTGAAGGTAAAGGGGGAATTTTATAGTGATTTGAGGATTAAAATCGATTGTAAGAAACATTTTTGTAAATAAAGAAATAAAAATTAAATTAAATTAAATTAAATTAAATTAAATTAAATTAAATTAAATTAAACTAAATTAAATTAAAATAAATTAAATAAAATTAAATTAAATTAAATTAAACTAAATTAAATTAAATTAAATTAAATTAAATTAAATTAAATTAAATTAAACTAAATTAAATTAAATTAAATTAAATTAAATTAAATTAAATTAAATTAAATTAAATTAAATTAAATTAAATTAAATTAAATTAAATTAAATTAAATTAAATTAAATTAAATTAAATTAAATTAAATTAAATTAAATTAAATTAAATTAAATTAAATTAAATTAAATTAAATTAAATTAAATTAAATTAAATTAAATTAAATTAAATTAAATTAAATTAAATTAAATTAAATTAAATTAAATTAAATTAAATTAAATTAAATTAAATTAAATTAAATTAAATTAAATTAAATTAAATTAAATTAAATTAAATTAAATTAAATTAAATTAAATTAAATTAAATTAAATTAAATTAAATTAAATTAAATTAAATTAAATTAAATTAAATTAAATTAAATTAAATTAAATTAAATTAAATTAAATTAAATTAAATTAAATTAAATTAAATTAAATTAAATTAAATTAAATTAAATTAAATTAAATTAAATTAAATTAAATTAAATTAAATTAAATTAAATTAAATTAAATTAAATTAAATTAAATTAAATTAAATTAAATTAAATTAAATTAAATTAAATTAAATTAAATTAAATTAAATTAAATTAAATTAAATTAAATTAAATTAAATTAAATTAAATTAAATTAAATTAAATTAAATTAAATTAAATTAAATTAAATTAAATTAAATTAAATTAAATTAAATTAAATTAAATTAAATTAAATTAAATTAAATTAAATTAAATTAAATTAAATTAAATTAAATTAAATTAAATTAAATTAAATTAAATTAAATTAAATTAAATTAAATTAAATTAAATTAAATTAAATTAAATTAAATTAAATTAAATTAAATTAAATTAAATTAAATTAAATTAAATTAAATTAAATTAAATTAAATTAAATTAAATTAAATTAAATTAAATTAAATTAAATTAAATTAAATTAAATTAAATTAAATTAAATTAAATTAAATTAAATTAAATTAAATTAAATTAAATTAAATTAAATTAAATTAAATTAAATTAAATTAAATTAAATTAAATTAAATTAAATTAAATTAAATTAAATTAAATTAAATTAAATTAAATTAAATTAAATTAAATTAAATTAAATTAAATTAAATTAAATTAAATTAAATTAAATTAAATTAAATTAAATTAAATTAAATTAAATTAAATTAAATTAAATTAAATTAAATTAAATTAAATTAAATTAAATTAAATTAAATTAAATTAAATTAAATTAAATTAAATTAAATTAAATTAAATTAAATTAAATTAAATTAAATTAAATTAAATTAAATTAAATTAAATTAAATTAAATTAAATTAAATTAAATTAAATTAAATTAAATTAAATTAAATTAAATTAAATTAAATTAAATTAAATTAAATTAAATTAAATTAAATTAAATTAAATTAAATTAAATTAAATTAAATTAAATTAAATTAAATTAAATTAAATTAAATTAAATTAAATTAAATTAAATTAAATTAAATTAAATTAAATTAAATTAAATTAAATTAAATTAAATTAAATTAAATTAAATTAAATTAAATTAAATTAAATTAAATTAAATTAAATTAAATTAAATTAAATTAAATTAAATTAAATTAAATTAAATTAAATTAAATTAAATTAAATTAAATTAAATTAAATTAAATTAAATTAAATTAAATTAAATTAAATTAAATTAAATTAAATTAAATTAAATTAAATTAAATTAAATTAAATTAAATTAAATTAAATTAAATTAAATTAAATTAAATTAAATTAAATTAAATTAAATTAAATTAAATTAAATTAAATTAAATTAAATTAAATTAAATTAAATTAAATTAAATTAAATTAAATTAAATTAAATTAAATTAAATTAAATTAAATTAAATTAAATTAAATTAAATTAAATTAAATTAAATTAAATTAAATTAAATTAAATTAAATTAAATTAAATTAAATTAAATTAAATTAAATTAAATTAAATTAAATTAAATTAAATTAAATTAAATTAAATTAAATTAAATTAAATTAAATTAAATTAAATTAAATTAAATTAAATTAAATTAAATTAAATTAAATTAAATTAAATTAAATTAAATTAAATTAAATTAAATTAAATTAAATTAAATTAAATTAAATTAAATTAAATTAAATTAAATTAAATTAAATTAAATTAAATTAAATTAAATTAAATTAAATTAAATTAAATTAAATTAAATTAAATTAAATTAAATTAAATTAAATTAAATTAAATTAAATTAAATTAAATTAAATTAAATTAAATTAAATTAAATTAAATTAAATTAAATTAAATTAAATTAAATTAAATTAAATTAAATTAAATTAAATTAAATTAAATTAAATTAAATTAAATTAAATTAAATTAAATTAAATTAAATTAAATTAAATTAAATTAAATTAAATTAAATTAAATTAAATTAAATTAAATTAAATTAAATTAAATTAAATTAAATTAAATTAAATTAAATTAAATTAAATTAAATTAAATTAAATTAAATTAAATTAAATTAAATTAAATTAAATTAAATTAAATTAAATTAAATTAAATTAAATTAAATTAAATTAAATTAAATTAAATTAAATTAAATTAAATTAAATTGAATTAAATTAAATTAAATTAAATTAAATTAAATTAAATTAAATTAAATTAAATTAAATTAAATAAAATTAAATTAAATTAAATTAAATTAAATTGAATTGAATTGAATTGAATTGAATTGAATTGAATTGAATTAAATTAAATTAAATTAAATTAAATTAAGGAAGATGCCTTCTAGTTCCTACCATTGAACCATCCAGATCGCTTTAAAAAGCCCAATAACTTGCGAATGTTCACATCCGCTAAATCAGTTGATAACCTTATCAACTAAATTACAACCTAAAGTGCAGTTCCTTCTGACTGCTAGTGCGGGACACACACACACAAAAGGGGTTCTATAGTCTCTTCTACTTCGATGTCCCTATAGCTTCTGCAAAAGCCGTTGCTGGCAACCTTCAGTCTGTCAGCATGTTTTCCAATTAAACAGTGACCTCTCATGACGGACACAATGACTGAGACATCTGTTCTTGTCAATGACAGCAAATCAGTAGACCTCTTCAAGTCTAGAATAGGTCACATAGTTTTGGAATGCCCACAACCCCCTCTTTGTGACCATCTATCATTTGTTGCCATTCGGGCCTGGACCTGAAAACTTAGCTTACATGTCGCTAGAGCCATACCCACAGATTCCAGTGTTCCTGAAATGTGTAGGGTAGTTCCTAGTTTCGCAAGCTCATCTGCTTTACAATTCCCTGGGATATATCTGTGGCCTGGCACCCAGATAAGGTGAATTTTGAACTGTTCAGCCATCTCGTTGAGAGATCTGCGCCAGTTGAGGGCGGTTTTTGTGTTCAGAAATACGTTCTTTAATGGCTGTCTGAGAACCACCACTTCCTTAATTGCAAGGATCTCTGTTTGATACTCACTGCATTTGTCGGGTAACCTTTTCGATATGACCAGTTCTAGATATTTAGAGTACACCCCAAAGCCCACCTGATCGTTTGATCTGGAACCATACGTATAGAAGTCTATGTAACTTCTGTTACCAGGGATATCGTAATTCCAAATGGCCCTATCAGCAAGAGTGGTACAGTACTTTTTATCAAACAGTCGCTAAGGTAAGGTGTAATCCACACTGCCCGGAACACGAATGTCGTGTTTAACGCATATGCCTGCCATCACGGCCCAAACCTGCGAGGCCCAAGACCCAAGGGTGAATACAATGCGTCTACCAACGCCCCCACATGTTGTAACCCACACATGAGTACCAATTTGATCCCACGTATTTGGACGTGTTCATCTTCTTGGTTAGGAGCGGAGCATAATCTAAAACTCCTACCGATCTATGGATCACGGCACCCGGTTGAAAACGCAACTCCCCACCGAGCTTATGCTCTACCCGCGATATGGGTACAAACCATAACCACCATGTTGCTCCCTACTGGGGCCTCATTGTTGTCAGGCTGGAACCGAAGTTCCAGGGGCTCCTGACACCCGTGGTACCAGATTAAAGTCTCCGGTCAGACTTCGTAGCCTTAAAAGACTACTGCCAGATGAAGTTTGGTCTTTTCAAAAGTGGTAGTGTGCCCATCACTGGTATAGAGACCCATAAAACGCTGTTTCTTGTTACGTTCTAAGGTTCCTAAGTTCTTTTATTTGTCATGCATACAACAGTGTCAGTTTTCTTTAAATTCTATACAAATTTAAATAAATCCACACTTCCCTTCCGAATTGAATAGCAATTTTGAGACCCTTCACCATTGGCCCCCACCAAACCCACATATTTTGCTATTGAAATTATACATCTAAAAAGTTCGTTGATGGGCAATTGATGAAATCATGTTAATCTGAAATTGAGCTCTTTTATGAATAATTTATGGGTTTTATGCATTCGTTACATTTTCCTTTTAAATAATGGGATAATTTATTCGTCGATCACCGTTAAATGGGCGCATTTTCGATTTTCGTGTCGAGTGTGAAACGAAAACTAAAACAAAATAGAAGTCGTAACATAAAATCACACCAAGCCAGGGAGGAGAACAAAACAGAGGATGAAACTAGAAAGACTACTACTAGATATGAACATTATTGGTTTTTTACGCACCAGACAAGCTGAAAAATATATTCAAAGCTGAAGAAATGTTGAATGAATACGAAATTTGAGGGCACTAAAAATTTCTTTAAAAAAAACGTTACCTTATGCCAAGATTTTTTTTTAATTTAAAATGTAGAACTTTAGTATTAAAACTTAAAACTAATATCGAATGTTTTCATTTCAATTTGTAAGCAAAAATTGTCTTATATATAAAAATCAATTTGTGTTTGTTTGTTTTGTGTGTTCCTTATAGACCCACAAACGGCTGAACCGATTTTCTTGAAATTTTCACTGATGGTGCATAATGATCCCGTGATGAAAATAGGGTCCTTTTTTTGATATGTGAAGGGGAAGCGGACTCTCCCCATTTTTTGATATCTGAAGGGGGAGCGGTCCATTTTTTGATAACTGAAGGGGGAGCGGACTCTCCCCCTATACCCTAATTTTCAGAAACCCCAGATATCGAAGATGGGTAGTGCGATTTAGGCAAAATTTCGTGCGATCTCTTTTATAGTAACCTACAAACAAAAATTTGGTATAAAAATTTCGGATCGGGTACCTAGGGGGGGGGGGGGGCGTCCCACCCAAAACCTACCAAATATATATATACACCAAATCCGACAATATGGGACTCAAATGAAAGCTTTTTAAGATTAGAAAACGTCTCTGATACCCAATTGACGGACCAAGTGTTAGGGGGACTACCCCTATCCCCAAAACCCACCTAAATCCGACATATTTACCGAACATGGCAATATGGGACTCAAATGAAAGGAATGTGAGTGTAAAATACGAATCTGATATCCAAATCTGATATCCAATTAAGACAATATGGGACTCAAATGAAAGCTTTTTAAGATTAGAAAACGTATCTGATATCCAATTGTCGGACCAAAGGTTTGGGAGACTACCTCAATCCCCAAAACACCCCAAAATCGGACATATTTACCGACCACGGCAATATGGGACTCAAATGAAGGTATGTGCTAGTAAAATACGTAATTTTGTGTGATCTCATATAGTACCCTAAAAATAAAAATTTGATATCCAAATTTCTGATCGGGTACCTAGGGGGGGCGTCCCACCCAAAAACCTACCAAATATATATATACACCAATCACGACAATATGGGACTCAAATGAAAGGTATTTAAGAGTAGAAAACGTATCTGATATCCAATTGTCGGACGAATTGTTTGGGGGACCACCCCAACCCCCAAAACCCACCTAAATCCGACATATTTACAGAACATGGCAATATGGGACTCAAATGAAAGGTATGTGCGAGTAAAATACGAAATTTTGTGTGATCTCATATAGTACCCTAAAAATAAAAATTTGGTATCCAAATTTCGGATGGGGTACCTAGGGTGGGCGTCCCACCCCAAAACATACCAAATATATATATACACCAATCACGAAAATATGGGACTCAAATGAAAGGTATTTAAGATTAGAAAAAGTATCTGATATCCAATTGTCGGACCAAGTGTTTGGGGGACCATCCCAACCCCCAAAACTCCCCTAAATCGGACATATTTACCGACCATGGCAAAATGGGACTCAAATGAAAGGTATGTGCGAGTAAAATACGGATTTGATATCCAAATTTGGGGCAAAGTTTCTGGGGGTCCACCCCTTCCCCAAAACAACCCCCCCCCAAAACAGGACTTATTTACTGACTATGGCAATATGGGGCTCAAATGAAAGGTATTTAAGATTAGAAAACAAATCTGATATCCAATTGTCGGACCAAGTGTTTGGGGGACCACACCAATCTCCAAAAAAATCCCCCAAAGAGGACAAATTTACGACCATAGCAATATGGGGTTCAAAAGAAGGATCTTTGGAAGTAAAGCTCATATCTGATATCAATGTTCGGGAAAAGTGTTTATGGGGCCACCTCACCCCCATAACACCACCGAAATAGGAAGGTATTGGGTTGCCCAAAAAGTAATTGCGGATTTTTCATATAGTCGGCGTTGACAAATTTTTTCACAGCTTGTGACTCTGTAATTGCATTCTTTCTTCTGTCAGTTATCAGCTGTTACTTTTAGCTTGCTTTAGAAAAAAAGTGTAAAAAAGTATATTTGATTAAAGTTCATTCTAAGTTTTATTAAATGCATTTACTTTCTTTTAAAAAATCCGCAATTAATTTTTTGGGCCCAATATTTGCTGACCATTGCAATATGAGGCTTAAATAAGAGCTATTTTAGAGTACAACATGAATCTGATATATATTTTCAAAGCCAAGTCACTGAACGGCCGCCCCATCCCCCAAAACACCCCCTAAACAGGTCATGTTTGCCGACTATAGAAAAATGGAGGTCAAATGAAGGGTATTTGGGAGTAGATCATGAATCTTACATCAACATTCGGGACCAACTGCCAAGGGGACGTCTCACCACCGTAACAACCCTCAAGTAGGACGAATTTGCTCACCAAGACAATTTGGGTCTTCAAGACAGTGGAGCTCAATATTCATAGTCTTAAGGGTCCATACCCCAAACCGGTCATACTTGCTGACTTTTTATAAATAAGGGGTTTAAGTGAATGGTATTTGAGATTAGGAAACGAATTTGATGTCCAATTTTGAGGCCAATGGCAATATGGGGTTCAAATACATGAGAATAGAGCACGTTGCTGATATATTTTCAGGGCTTAGCGGTTGGGGGATCACCCTACTGCCCAAAACACCCCTAAATTGGGCATATTTACCGATCAAGTCAATGTGAGGCTTAAATGAAAGGAATTGGGGGGTAGAGCAAGAATTGATACCCACTTTCGGGACCAATTTTCTGGGGGTCCACCCCTTTCCCAAAATACCCCACAAACAGCTATTTTTTACTGACCATCGCAATATGGGGCTTAAATAAAGGTATTTGGGTGTAGAATACGAATTTGATATCAAAATGTTGGACCATGGATTTTAAGCATCAGCCCCTTCCCCAAAACACCCCAATATGGGATTTAAATAACTGGTATTTGAGAGAAGAGCACGATGCTGATATTTTTTTTAGGGCCAAGTGTTGGATCATCCCCTGTGCTCCAGAAACATATCAAAGCAGTCGACTAAAAGTTTTCTTAAATTTAAAACAAAAATATATGAACACCAGAAATATTTGCGCTTAATTAAAAATGAAAAGAAATCTCACTCTCTGCCTATACTTTAACGAATTTCCCCTCTCCGTTTGGCATGTTTGGGGTTTTTATGCAGATGTTGGCTTTTATCTGACAATTTGTTATTTGAGCGGTCATTTTAATTATGGTAAGTCTCCCCTTACATGTTTGTACACACTTTTCGCCTTTGGCTTATGCAGGCTGCTCATTACCAGCAAAAGGATATTGGCTTTGATTACGGTTGTGCTGCTAGTGGTGGTGTTATCTCATTTCATTACATTGCAAATTACATTGAAATCACAACTAGGGCTAAAGGGGAGACAGAAGGCGCTAGGCCGAGGCGTTGATGACGACCAAAAGTGAGATATTGACTCATAAAAGCGAAATTAATTAATATTGGGCCACAAAGAGCATCGTCTGATCGCCCAGATAAGTTTAATGCAATGTATAGTGCAAATGAAGGAAGGAATTTAATTACCAAACATTTGGTATTTGCTACAAGTTCCACACTGGCATTAATTAGAATCGAAAGCAGATGCTTTAAGAAAAAAAAATGGCTTTATTGAAGAGGAATGCCAAAAAGAATGGCCAAAAAGAAATTATTTCAATAATGGAAAATATTGCTTATCAGGCAAATGTGACAAGAAAGTTAACCAAAAGAAAATTTTTTAGGTCTATATGCTTGGTGACAAATTTCGTTGAATTCAAGGGAGACTAATTTTTTTCGAAAGCAAAAAACGCAAACAAAAATGAATGAAATGAGCATAGGAGCCATTGTGAGGCAGAGATCAGCATAACCTCCTCTTAACCCAGATTCAGAAAAAAACTTAAAACAAATGATAACTCGCAAACCGATCACGACCACCACGAAACTTCACTTTAATAAGAAAAAGGGTACTAAACCTACCCTTTCTCAAGGAAAAGGGTACTAAATTTACCCTTTCCTAAGGAAAAAAGTACTAAACTTACCCTTTTCCAAGGAAAAAAGTACTAAAACTACCCTTACTCAAGGAAAAGGGTACTAGAACTAACCTTCCCCAAGAAAAAGGGTACTAAAACTACTCTTTACCTAGGAAAAGGGTAATAAAACTACCATTCCTCAAGGAAAAGGGTACTTAAACCATCCTTCCTCAAGGAAAAGGGTACACAAAGTACTCTTCCCCAAGGGAAAGGGTTTAAAAACTACCCTTCCCCAAGGCAAAGGGTATCAAAACTATCCTTCCACGAGGGTGGTGTTAAAAACCTAGCAATCTCCCAGGAAAAAAAAACACTATAACTACAATTCCCCCAAGGAAAAGGGTACTAAAACCACCTTTCCTCAAAGAAAATAGAACACAAAGTACTCTTCCCCAAGGGAAAGGGTGTCAAAAAAACCCTTCCCTAAGGGAAATGATACCAAACTTAACCATCTCTAAGGAAAAGAACACCAAAACTACCATTCCCCAAAGAACATGGTACCTAAACCGCCCTTCGTCAAGGTAAAGGGTACCAAAACTATCGTTTCCCAAGGGAAAGGGTACCAAAATTACCCTAACCCAAGGGAAAGAGTACCAAAATTACCCTTCCCCAAGGGAAAGGGTACCAAAATTACCCTTCCCCAAGGGAAATGGTACAAAAACTACCCTTCCCCAAGGGAAAGGGTACCAAAATTACACTTCCCAAGGAAAAAGGTACCAAAACTACCTTTCCCCAAGGGAAAGAACCAAAAAAAAACCTTTACCAAGAAAAAGAATACCAAAATTACCCTTCACTAAGCTAAAGGATACCAATACCAGTTTTCCCTAAGGGAAAAATTACCAAAACTACCCTTCTGCAAGGAAAGGGTACCTAAACTACTTTTCCGAAAGGGAAAGGGCACCAAAACCATTCCTTTAAGTAAATGGTACCAAAACCAACCTTCCCCAAGGGAAAAGGTACCAAAACTACAATCCCCAAAGGCAAGAATGCCAAAGCTACCATTCCCCAAAGAAAATGGTATCAAAACTACCCTTCTCCAAGTGAAAGAGTACCAAAACAAACCTTCCCCAAGGGAAAGTGTAAAAAACTACCCTTCCCCAAAGGAAAGGGTACCAAAATTACTCTTCCCCAAGGGAATAGGTACCAAAACTACCCTTCCCCGAGGGAAATAGTACCAAAACTACACTTCCCAAGGAAAAAGGTACCAAAACTACCCTTCCCCAAGGGAAAGGGACCAAAAACAAACCTTTACCAAGAAAAAGAATACCAATATTACCCTTCACTAAGCTAAAGGATACCAAAACCAGTTTTCCCTAAGGGAAAAATTACCAAAACTACCCTTCTGCAAGGAAAGGGTTCCAAAACTACTCTTCCGAAAGGGAAAGAGCACCAAAACCATTCCCTAAAGTAAATGGTACCAAAACCAACCTTCCCCAAGGGTAAAGGTATCAAAACTACAATCCCCAAAGGCAAGAACGCCAAAGCTACCATTCCCCAAAGAAAATGGTATCAAAACTACCCTTTTCCAAGAGAAAGAGTACCAAAACAAACCTTCCCCAAGGGAAAGTGTAAAAAACTACCCTTCCCCAAAGGAAAGGGTACCAAAATTACCCTTCCCCAAGGGAATGGGTACCAAAACTACCCTTCCCCAAGGGAAAGGGTACCAAAATTACACTTCCCAAGGAAAAAGGTACCAAAACTACCCTTCCCCAAGGGAAAGGGACCAAAAAAAAACCTTTACCAAGAAAAATAATATCAAAATTGACCTTCACTAAGCGAAAGGATACCAATACTAATTTTCCTTAAGGGAAAAATTACCAAAACTACCCTTCTGCAAGGAAAGGGAACCAAAACTACTCTTCCGAAAGGGAAATGGCACCAAAACCATTCCTTTAAGTAAATGGTACCAAAACCAACCTTCCCCAAGGGAAAAGGTACCAAAACTACAATCCCCAAAGGCAATAATGCCAAAGTTACCATTCCCCAAAGAAAAAGGTACCAAAACTACCTTTCCCCAAGGGAAAGGGACCAAAACAAACCTTCCCCAAGGGAGAGGATACAAAAACTACCCTTCCCCGAGGGGAATTACCAAAATTACCCTAACCCAAGGGAAAGGGTACCAAAATTACCCTTCCCCAAGGGAAAGGGTACCAAAATTACCCTTCCCCATGGGAAAGGGTACCAAAGCAAACCTTCCCCAAGGGAGAGGATACAAAAACTACCCTTCCCCAAGGGAAAGGGTACCAAAATTACTCTTCCCCAAGGGAATGGGTACCAAAACTACCCTTCCCCGAGGGGAATGGTACCAAAACTACACTTCCCAAGGAAAAAGGTACCTAAACTACCCTTCTCTAAGTGAAAGGGACCAAAAAACCTTTGCCAAGAGAAAATGGATACCAAAATTACCCTTCACTAAGCGAAAGGATACCAATACTAATTTTTCCTAAGGGAAAAATTACCAAAACTACCCTTCTCCAAGGGAAAGGGTACCGAAACTACACTTCTACAAGGGAAAGGGTACCGAAACTACCCTTCTGCAAGGAAAGTGTACCAAAACTACTCTTTTGAAAGGGAAAGGGCGCCAAAACTACCCTTCTAAAGGATACCAATACTAATTTTTCCCAAGGGAAAAATTACAAAAACTACCCTTCTCCATGGGAAAAGGTTCCAAAACTACCCTTTTGCAAGGAAAGGGTACAAAAACTACCCTTCTGAACGGGAAAGGGCACCAAAACTACCCTTCCCCAAGAGAAAGGTACCAAAACTACACTTCACCAATAAAAAGGATACCAAAATTTCCCCATAGGAAAGGATACCAAAACTACCCTTCTGCAAGGGAAAGGGTACTAAAACTACCGTTTCCTAAGGAAAGGGGTACTAAAACAATACTTTCTCAAGTGAAGGGGTACTAAAACTTCCATTTCCCAAGGGAGAGGTTACTAAAACTACCCTTCCCCAAGGGCAAGGGTACTTAAACTACCGTTTTTAAGGAAAGATTAATAAAACTAACCTTCTCCAAGGGAAAAGGTAATAAAACTAATCTTCCCCAGGGGAAAGGGTACTAAAACTGGCCTTTAACAAGGAAAAGAGTATTAAAACTACCCATTCCCAAGAGATCGAGTACTAAAACTTTGGCAAGGGTACTAAGGGAAAGGGTACTAAAAGAAAAGTGTACTAAAACTTACCCTTTTCCCAAGGAAAAAAAGTACTAAAACAGATATTTTCCAACGCAAAGAGTACTAAAACTATTTTTTCTCAAGGGCGAGATGACAAAAAATTATTCTCTCCCTAGGAAAAGAGCACAAAAATTACCCTTTCCCAAGGTAAAGAGCACTACAAATATTATTTCCCAAAGGAACGAGTACTAAAACAGTTCTTTCCCTAGGGAAGTATTATTAAAACTATTCTCTCCCAAGGGAAAGAGAACTAAAACTGTTCTATCCCATTGGAAGGATCACTAAAACTATTCCCTCCCAAGGGAAAGAGCACAAAAACTACCATTTCCCAAGGGAAAGAGTACTAAAAATAATCTTAGTACTAAACTTGTCTACTCTGCCCATGGAAAGGGGTACTAAAACTACTAAAAATAGAGTACTAAAACTATTCTGCCCTGTGGAAAGTGTACTTAGCTTTCCTTTCCGAAAGGAAAAAGGTACTAAAACTTCCCTCCCCTCCCCAAGGGAATGTAGAGTTAAACTATTTTTTCTTAAGGGCAAGATTACTAAAACTGTTCTTTCCCAAGGAAAAGAGTACTAGAACTATTGTTTCCTAAGGAAAAAAAGTACTAAAACTACCATTTTCCCAAGAGAAAAGAGTACTAAAACTGTGGTTTCTCAAGGGAAAGAGCACAAAAACCATGCTTTTCCAAGGGAAAGAGTACTAAAAATAATCTTAGTACTAAACTTGTAAACTAGTATATTACTTAAACTAGTCTCTACCAAGGGAAAAAGTACAAAAACTACCCTTTCCCAAGGGAAATGGTACTTATACTACTAATACTAATAGTACCCCATGGAAAACGGTACTAAAACTACCCGGACCTTAAGGAAAGGGTTCCCTTCCCCATGGAAAAGGGTACTAAAACTATCCTTTTCCAATGAAAAGAGTACTAAAACTGTTCTGTCCCAAGGGAAAGAAAACTAGAACCATTCATTACCAAGGGAAAGAATATAAAAATACTAAAGCTACCTTTTCCCAAGGGAAAGGTATTAACTCTACCCTCTTCCAAGGGTCAGAGTACTAAATCTACCTTTTTGCAAGGGAAATAGTACTAAAACTACACTCTCCCCATGAAAATAGTACAAAAGCTACCCCTCCATAAGGGAAAGGATACTAAAACTGTCCTCTCATAAAGGAAAGGGTACTAAAACTAACCTTTCCCATAGGAAAGCTTAATTATTCTAACTTTTTGTTGATGAAATTGGTAATGAAACAAGTACAAGCGCGCAAAGTTCGGACGAGCCGATTCTTGGGAACCCACCACCATGGATTCTGCTAAAAATTTATACAAAATAAATTTGGTCAAAGGGCATAATTTTATTCTACATGACAAACTTCTGTCAAACCAGCAAAAATTCAAGTTTATAGGAACCGAACAAGGATGGTCGAGAGACCGCTTCATATGAGAGCTATAGCAGGTTATAGACTGATTTCAACCGTACTCGGCACAGTTGTTAGACGTCATAACAGAACACTACATGCTGAAGTTCAGCCAAATCGGACAAAAATTGTGGTCAAATCGGGAGATAGGTTTATATGGGAGCTATATCAGGTCATATTGGTTGCCCAAAAAGTAATTGCGGATTTTTCATATAGTCGGCGTTGACCAATTTTTCCACAGCTTGTGAAAGGACAGTTGAAAAGGACAGTTAAAGTTTTTTGGCTACAAGGATGACGTTGTCATCATGGTGTGTGACCGTTCAGAGTGAATATATTGGGTTGCCCAAAAAGTAATTGCGGATTTTTCATAAAGTCGGCGTTGACAAATTTTTTCACAGCTTGTGACTCTGTAATTGCATTCTTTCTCCTGTCAGTTATCAGCTGTTACTTTAAGCTTGATTTAGAAAAAAAAGTATATTTGATTAAAGTTCATTCTAAGTTTTATTAAAAATGCATTTACTTTCTTTTAAAAAATCCGCAATTACTTTTTGGGCAACCCAATAGATCGATTTAGACCGTACTTGACACAGTTGTTGGAAGTCATAAAAGAACATCACGTGCAAAAATGCAAACCAAATCGGACGGACAAAAATTGCGGCTTCCAGGGGTTCAAGAAATCAAATCGGGAGTCCGGTTTATATGGTAACGGTATTGGTTTCTTGACCGATATGGACCATACCTAACGCAGTTGTTGAGTCATAATGGAACGCCACAATTTCAGGCAATTTGGACAAAAATTGCAGCTTTTAAGGGCTCAAGAAGTCAAATCGGTAGATCGGTTTATATGGGAGCTATATCAGGTTATAGACCGATTTGGACCATATTTGACGCATTTGTTGGGAGTCGTAACGGAACTTTACATGCAAAATTTCAGTTAAATCGGAAAAAATTGCGGCTTGTAAGGGCTTATGAAGTCAAATCGGGAGATCGGTTTTTATGGCAGCTATATCTAAATCTGAACCGATATGGCCCATTTGCAATCCCCAACGACCTACATCGATGTTAGGTATCTGTGCAAAATTTCAAGCGGCTAGCTCTACGCTTTCGACCTCTATAGTATTTTCGACAGACGGACGGACCGACAGCCTAGATGGCTAGATCGGCTCAGAACGTCGAGACGATCAAGAACACATATATTTTATGAGGTCTTAGACGAATATTTCGAGGTGTTACAAACAGAATGACAAGATTAGTATACCCCCATTCTATGATGGAGGGTATAAAAAGTGTAATAAAACCATCTTTCCAAAAGGGAAAGGTTAAGTATCCTTTTCTTTAGTTCATTTAGTTTTCTCTTTCCCCAGGTTTCCAACCCCTTGTTCAACAAAATTAAAAACTTTTTTCAATCACATCACACGCTTTTAATTCACAATTTAAGTCTCAACCTCTGACATTGCCCTCGCGGGGTTTTTGGGTTAGCGCTTTGTAGACGGAATACATTTTCACAATGTATTGACTGAATGACTCCACACCATGTCACGAGGGGCTTTCATATTATCTTGGGCTGTATTTAAATGTCAATTAGTGTAAATATTCTTCATTACTCTTCATTAGAGCGTTGGTTCCTTGGGTGTTGGTTGTGTTGTAGGTCATACCCATACCACATTCAGTGCTTTTATACGCCCATTCTTTTTTACACCATTTATATGATGTTCTTGGACAAATTGACTTAATTATTAATGAGCTCACTGGAACCAAAGAAGATTAAAATGATGAAGACAAAGACAAAGCAAAAGATTTTTACTCTAATTTAATAATTTGTTTGTGCATAGTCTTTTCTTTTGGATTTAAATACAGAACAAAGTCTCCCAGGGGCTACAAATTTCAAAGAATGGAAAATGTAATGTGAAATTTGTATATTAAGGGGAAAAGTAAAGGCATGCATGACCTTAATGATAAACATATTAGGACTCTGTCCTGGTTTAGTAACGAAGAAGGGTTCCAAAAAGAAGAAGTAAGAGTGTGCTAAGTTCGGCCGGGCAGAATCTTATATACCCTCCACCATGAATCGCATTTGTCGAGTTCTATGCGCAGTATCTCTTTTTAGGCAAACAAAGAATATCGAATAAGAACTGTTATGCTATTGGAGCTATATCAAGTTATAGTCCGATTTGGACCATTAATGAATGCTGAACATTGTAGAAGTCATTTTGTAATGTTTCAGTTCATTTGGATAAGAATTGCGCCTTGTAGAGCGCTCGAGAAGCAAAATCGGGAGATAGGTTTATATGGGAGCTGTATCAAGCTATAGATCGATTCAGACCATATCAGACACGTATGTTGAAGGTCATGAGAGAAGCCGTTGTACAAAATTTCATCCAAATCGGATGAGAATTGCGCCCTCTAGAGGCTCAAGAAGTCAAGATCCCAGATCGGTTTATATGGCAGCTATATCAGATTATGTACCGATTTGCGTCATACTTAGCACAGTTGTTGGATATGATAACAAAACACGTCGTGCAAAATTTCATTCCAATCGGATAATAATTGCGCACTCTAGAGACTCAAGAAGTCAAGACCCTATATCGGTTTATATGACAGCTATACCAGATTATAAACCAATTTGAATAATACTTAGCACAGTTGTAGGAAGTGGTCCCAAAACACTACGTGCAAAATTTCAGTCAAATCGGACGAGAATTGCGCCCTCGAGAGGCTCAAGAAGTCAAGATCCAAGATCGGTTTATATGACAGCTATATAAAAACATGGACCGATTTAAACCATACTTAACACAGTTGTTGGAAGTGATACCAAAACTTCACGTGCAAAATTTCACTCCAATCGGATAAGAATTGCGCCCATTAGGGGCTCAAGAAATCAAGACCCAAGATCGGTTTATATGGCAGCTATATCAAAACGTGGACCGATATAGCCCATTTAGAATCCCAACCGACTTACACTAATAAGAAGTATTTGTGCAAAATTTCAAGCGGCTAGCTTTACTTCTTCGGAAATTAGCGTGCTTTCGACAGACAGACGGACGGATGGACCGGATGGACGGATGGACCGACGGACGGACAGACGAACGGACATGGCTAGATCGTCTTAAAATGTCATGACGATCAAGAATATATACACTTTATGGGGTCTCAGACGCATATCTCGAGGAGTTACAAACAGAATGACGAAATTAGTATACCCCCATCGTATGGTGGAGGGTATAAAAACTTGCTGAATTTTCAGCAGCCTTGTAGAGAATGTTCAAGAAATTCAGCCCTTTTAGAAACACAAAATGTTAAATAGGAACTCATTACCACTTCGTTTAAAATCGTTACATGTTCTATGGTTCGTAAAAGGTCGTGCCAATACACAAAAAACCATTGCTTCCATATTATGTATGAGGAGTAGGAAGGACATGCTTACGTTACTGCTGCAAAAATGCGCTAGTTTCAGCACTTCTATGGCTTGCATGGGATTAATCCACTAGTTGCAATAGTTTATGCTCTCCTTAAATAATTACAAAAAAAAAATTTTTGCTGAATTCAGAGCAAGAAACAACTGCTCTTCATGGTAGTGTCTACAGAATGAACACAAAAATTATAGTGCTAGCCGAACCGGGCCCGCTCCGCTGCGCCTTCTTTAACTCTCTAATATCTTTTTAGATGGACATACTTCGCCCTGTATGCGGATATCGACTTCGTGCTATTGTAGTCTATGACGTTAAATGTGTTCGAATCCTGCATGAGCATAGGACAAAGCGGTGGTTATCCCCTCTTAATGTTGGCGACATTTGCGAGGTACAATGCCATGTATGGTCATTTAAAAAATTTTACCCAAAGAGGTGTCGCACTGCAGGACGACGTTCGGACTCCGCTACAAAAAAAGGTCTCTGATCATTGAGTTTAAACTTGAATCGGAAAACACTCATTGATGTGGGAGAATTTGCCCCTTCTCGGTTCCTTGTGGTAATGTTCTTCCTTAGGGTAATGTTCTCATTACGGGGGGGAAGGCACCTCAGACATTTCGACTCAAATATGGATATCAAATTCGTGCTGCACTTCCAAATCCATTTAATTTGAGCCCCATATTTCCATGGTCGGTATATATGAACCATTTGGAGTGTTTTGGGGCTGGGGCGGCCACCGGCACTTTGCACTGACAATAGATATCAAATTCGTTCTTTATTCTCAACGGCAATGAAGTTCAGTTTAGGGGGTGCTTTAGGTCGTACCCCAAAACACTTGGCTCCAAAATTGGATATCAAATTCGTTTTCTACTCTCAAATACCTTTC
Source organism: Stomoxys calcitrans (assembly GCF_963082655.1). Taxonomy (NCBI): domain Eukaryota; kingdom Metazoa; phylum Arthropoda; class Insecta; order Diptera; family Muscidae; genus Stomoxys; species Stomoxys calcitrans. Next base: position 55,878,898 of record NC_081554.1, on the reverse strand, counting down.
ATTTGACGTATCTTTGGAAGGAAAAGCGCCACCTAGACTTGACAAAAATTTTAATGCCATATTCGTATTCTACTCCCTAATACCTTTCATTTGAGTCCCATACAGCCATGGTCGGCTAATAAGCCCATTTGGGGATATTTGGGGGTGGGCGACTTCCGATTACTTGGACCTAATGTTTAATGCCATATTTGTAATCATATTACCTAATACTTTTCCTTTTAGGCCCACATTGACATGAACTTCGAATATGTTTACAGGAGTTTTTGGGTTGGGGCGGCCCGCTGGGTACTTGGACCCACATTTTAATACCATATTCGTTTTCTGGTCTCCAATACCTTCCATTTGATATCCTTATTGTGCCCATCGGACCACTTTCGGCTATGGGTGGCGTTTTTGGACTAAGGGGGAGGGTCCGCCTCCACCCGATATCTAAAAATTATAAAGCCTAAGTTTCCTTCCAGACAAACGTACACAATCTATGAAAATTTTAATAAAATTGGTTCAGCCATTGGTTCATATAGTCATAATGGGTCTAATAGCGTTTTTGAGGGTTAGCGTGACCCCCTATACTTCGATCTGATTTTGTATGCCAGATATGAAATCTAATCCCGAATATCTTTCATTTGAGCCCCATATTGAAATGAACTTCCAATTTATCGGTTTGGGGGAGTTTTTGGGGTTGGGGCGGCCCGATGGGTACTTAGACCCCAATTTTAATACCATATTCGTATTCTACTCTCCAATACCTTTAATTTGATACCTATATTGTCGCGATCGATCCACTTTTGATTTTGGGTTGTGTTTTTGGCATAAGGGGGAGGGAGGGTCCGTCCCCCTTCCAATATCGAAAAATTATATAGCCTATGTTTCCTTCCAGACCAACCTACATAATATGCGAAAATTCCGGAAAACCGGTTCTGCCGTTTTTCAGTCTATACGGCACAAACAAACCGAGTTCCATATACCCGTGATTGGCTAATGTGCCCATTTTGGACGTTTTTGTGGGGGTGGGATGACCCCCTATACTTCGACATGAATTTGTATGCCAGATTCGTGATCTACTCCAGCATACTTTTCATTTGATACCCATATTGTCCGGATCGGTCCATTTTTAATTTTGGGTAGTGTATTCGGGTAAAAGAGAGGGTCCGCCCCCTTCCAAAATCAACAAATTATAAAGTCTATTTCTCCTTCCTGACCATATTCGCAATCTACTCCCGAATACCTTTCATTTAAGTCCCATATTGTCATGATCGTCCACAAAAACAGGGGTTTTGGGTTTGGGGCGGCCCCCCAGTTACTTGGACCCAATTTTTAATATAAAATTCGTACTCTACTCATGAATACCTTTCATTTGATTCCCATACTGCCCCGATCGGTTCACTTATATTTTTGGGTAGTACTTTTGTGGTAAGGGGGAGGGTCCGCCCCCCCCTTCCGATATCAAAAAATTATATAGCCAGACTAACCTACACAATCTGTGAAAATTTCAAGGTAATCGGTTCAGCCGTTTTTGAGTCAAATTGATTATACCCTACACCATTTACATATAAGATTCGTTGGGTTGTTAAGTTTGGTGGTTGTCTTATAATGCAACAAGTAGATTGCTAATATAGACTGAACTGACCGCACCCATACACCCTTTTCTTTGTCTTGAATGGAAACTTCATGATTTATGTATGCTTAGAGCAGACATCTGCTACCTCGTCTCCCATCCTATCATATAATCATCCAATGTTGTGACAAATGCTTTCGCTTTTTCTAAAGGACGAAATCAAACCACAAACACACTTCACTAGCGCCTGCAGAAGTTGCTGGCAATCAGTGTCCTTTGACGAAAGGATGAACACAACTGTTGCAAGACATGGTGTCTCATTAATCTCTTTTTGTTTAATTTTGTTACAATATTTTAATTAAGTGCGTATGAAAGACTGCACAACAAGGCTCAAGCTATTAATTTTATATAAAAACCCTATGTCACTATGGACATAGTCCTAAGCCAGTAATTGTCTCATCATCTTTCCCGCATTACATGAGTGAGCTCGTAGTCCTAGGAGTCCCGTAATGACACCAAAAGCTATACTGACCTCCTTCTTACTTCCTTTCAGTAATAGCCTCGTCCTCTCACGATCCAAATCACCGCATAGGATTTTCGCCGTCCTTCCAACTGTTTCGCTGTTCCACAGTGTTTGTCGCCTACGCCCTTAAATCGGACCGCGCCGACCCGAAAGGCTATGGGTTAACCAAGTTTATTGACGGCAGTCCTCTGGCCTTCACTGCTAAATCGTCTGCCATTTCATTCCCCCTTACTCTGTTATGGCCCGGCACCCAAACAATGCGAATTTTCCCATCCTCCGAGAAGGAGTTAATCTCCTTCTTACCCTGCAAGACTGTTCGTGACCTTACCCTCCTGGTTGTTATTGCTCTTATGGCCTGTTTACTGTCCGTAAAGATGGTCACACTCGCCGTCCTCGTGTTAGTACCACACCACCTCACGCATACCGTGATCGCCCGGATCTCCACCTGCAGGATTGTATTATGGTCAGGCAGTCTAAAATAAATCTCAGTCCCTGGGTTCTCAATGTAAACCCCCAGGCCCACTCTGTCCTCTAGCTTTGATCCATCCGTGTAACATGATCTTACAGATGACAATACTAGGGTTCCGTCAATCCAAGACTGTGCAGATGGCAGCAGTGCTTCGCATTCGACACCAAGGTTCATCTCAGGTATCCGATCGGAAACCTATTCCCTTCCTTCCAGGTTTTCTATCGTCGTCTCAATTATACCCCGATGATATGAGCTGCTCCCATCCTCAATCCATTCTCCGATCGCCTTAAGTCTCATAGCCGCAGTGGCTGCCTTACATTTAATCTGTATGTCAAGGGGTCAGATATCATGAATAGTCTCCAGTACCCTAGTGAGCGTGGTCCTAATCGCTCCACATATGCCAGTACAACATGTTCTCCGAACTTGTTGTAGGTTCCTAGCGTTGCACTTTTTCTCCATAGCAGTCCACCAAACTACTGGGAAGTAAGTATGTATCGATCTAATCACGCTCCTGTAGAGCCAGTGGACTATCCTAGGATTCAGGCCCCATTTCTAACCTACGGCCCGTCTACATAGAGCCCAACATCGGTGAGCTTTCTCAGTACGCTCCTAAATGTGAAACTTCCAATTCAGTTTCCTGTCCCAGATCACACCTAAGTATTTGACCTCGTCAGATATCGAAATCATCTTATTGAGAAAACATGGTGCGTTATATTGGACCACCTGCGTCTTCCTCGTGAATAGGCATATTTCAGTCTTCTCTGGGTTAACATTGAGACCCCTGGACCCCAGTCATATGCCATATGCAAGACCCTTTCGGCCCTTCTGCATAGCTCGTTCGGATCCTTACCCCTTAGAAGTATTATAACATCGTCTGCATAGCAGATGGGTTCAAATCTCTCTTCATTCAGCATCCGTAACAGGTCATATATGGTGGTCACCCATAGGAATGGCCATAAAATGCCCCCCGTGGCGTGCCGTGCCACTTTGTCCCTTATATTTATGCCATGGGACACACAATTTTTCCACCTGTTCCTTAGCATATGGTTTTTCCAGTCTCTAAAGACCTGTTCCTTAGCATATGGTTTATCCAGTCTCTAAGGACCGGGTCCACCCAGTACTGGTCTAAGGATTGAATCAGTGTGTCGGTCCGCACATTGTTAAAAGTCCCCTCGATGTCAATGCATACCGCCAGGGTGTACGTTTTGGCATCGAAGAATTCATATATTTTATGTACAACCTCATGCAGGGCATTCTCCACCGACCTTCCCTTGACATAGGCATGCTGTTTGTATTTGAGCAGTTCGCTGGATGTCTTACTCTTTATCATGGTGTCCTTAATACGTTCCATGGTTTTGAGTAGAAAGGAAGTAAGGCTTATGGGTCTGTAGGCCTTTGGTGTCGCATAACTTAACTTGGCTCCTGCCAGGCTCTCGGAGTGTATGCAAGTCCTAGGCACACTGTGAAAATTTTGGCCAGACGAGGCACCAGATAGTCTGCCTCTTTCTGTAGTAACGCCGGAAATATTCCATCAGGGCTGGGTGACTTAAATGGTTTGAAGCTCCTCAAGAACTCCTTTACCATTGATTCTGTTATTATAAACCTTCGATCCACATCATTATTCCAAGATTCTGGTGTCTCCGTGAGTCTCTTCGTATCCTGTGGAAAATGAGTTTTCATCAAAAGCCTCAACAAGTCCTCCGTTGTCTCTGCTCTCACTCCCATGTCGTCTACTAAAGTTTCAGTTTGCAATTTTTTGCAAACTTTTGCCCATGAACATTCCACTAAGGAACAGGGGCAAACTTCTCACCCATCAATGACTGCAGTCCGATTCAAATTTAAGCTCAATGATAAGGGGCCTCCTTTTTATAGCCGAGTCCGAACGGCGTGCCGCAGTGCGACACCTCTTTGGGGAGAAATTTTACATGGCATAGTACCTCAAAAATGTTGCCAGCATTAGGAGGGGAAAACCACCGATAAATTTTTTTTTCTGATGGTCTCGCTAGGATTCGAACCCAGATGTTCAGCGTCGAAGGCGGAAATGCTAACCTCTGCGCTACGGTGGCCTCCTTTCAGTTTGGACGTTCAGCATCAAAGGCGGACATGCTAACCTCTGCGCTACGGTGGCCTCCTTTCAGTTTGGACACGGGTTTTTGAGAGAAACGTTTTTATCTTGGCGGCGTCATCATCGACCTGTTCGCAGAAAAGCTTCCAGGAGGCTCGTTTTGCCGCTCTGGTAATCTTATTGTAGTCCTTGAGCTGTGTGTAATACACATCCCAATAAACTTCAGCTTTTCTACGACGTGCTCTGTCAAAAAATCTGTGGACCTCTTTCCCCATTTTGAGAATCTCCCCGGTCATCCAGGGTTTTTCTTGGGCTGATTTCCTTTCCCGACGAGGACAACTATCTTCGAAGGACCCCACCAGTGCAGTCGTAATCCTGTGGACATTTTCTTTAATTTCTTCTATGTTAGGACAATCTAAATTATCTGGCCCAAGTCTTCTTCTGAGTAGCCTTCCGAATTTTGTCCAATTGGTATGCAACTAATATTCTAAACCTAATGTAGCGATGGTCAGAGAAAGAGTGTTCCATGGAGACCCTCCAATCCTGAACCCTATCACATCTACTACCTCCTCCCTAATCCTATTAACAAAGGTAGCGGTCGTTAGTATTCAAGAACTCTGCCAGGGCTTGGCCCCGCTTATTAGTGTTGGTACTACCCCACGAAATGTGGCGAGATTCCGCATCGCACCTTTTAAGTACCTGGTTTCCTGTCTGTTTTGCTTTCCTCACCAGCCGTTGCATTTCCGACGTGGGTCCAGCCTGAGTTAGAGAGTATCACGAAGACATTCACAAAAAACAATCTAAACCTAAAAAATTTTCTCAGTGTATCCTTTGTCAAGTATCCACAATGACACTTGAGCTTGCTCGCCATACTCACTACCATTGTCTAACGTACAATTTGGCACATTTTGTCTATTTATATATGAAAGAGAGAGGGAGCGAGAGAGAGAGAGCGAGAAAGACCCATAGTTGCCAAGTAATTCCATTTCATTAGATAGTCATGCACAGGCGTCCCCCAAGGCCAAAAACCTTGGCCATGGCGTTGCAAATGCTGCATAGTTTGTTGATGATGTCTATTTCCTATCCCTTGCTCAAGCAGATTCCTGGAAATGGAGATATTTTGTCTGGCATCAGCTGCCTAAAATGAAAATCTGCATTTTCCTCCTTAGGCAGAATTCTGTTCCATTTATGGTTTTTGGAAATGAAAAACATTGCTGCTGATGATATTAATTTTTCTTTTTTTTTTTGAGATTTCCTTTTAATGATGATGGAGGCTCTCATCATAATGGCCGACAGTTAGGATGTTCATGTAGCGAAGCTCTGTAGCCTAGTCATTGAATAAGTATCACAACCAATACATTTATGTCTCTTTCTATTTCTCTCTCTCTCACTCTCTCTCTTTGCCATTACAAGTGGTTAAAAGCATAAATGTCGTTCATTGGCACTTAATTGAGTGCTTCGGCCTTATGCCAGCGACAGAGTTCCGCTATATTTAAGGGACACAAGCGTTATGTCGCTCGATTACGCACGAGTGACATACGATGATATTGATAGGCCAGCATTATCACATCGGTGTTGAAATGTCAATAGAGCCTGTGCAGGGTGGGGGAAGTAATTGTAGGAAATTAAAAACCCAGAGACATGGGCTTTCGAGGAAATTATTCTTGCTATAGGCAAAAAAAAAAAAAAACAGAAATATGAGCAGTATAAAAATGGACAAAATCCGGCGCAATAATAAATATGAAGACTAAATTTAAAAAATTAGGCATTAAAAATGCCCGTCAATCATTGTTTGTTCGAAGGAGGGAGAGAAGTTTTCGAACGAAATGATTTAAGAAATTCCTTATGAAATGTAAGTTTGAAAAATTAGCATTCGATTTCATAGAGACTTTCGTTGTCATTTTTATTTTTTTTCAACTAAATTTAGTTTTCTTGAAATAGGCTTGAAGGGGGGGGGCGGACCCTCCCCCTTAACCTAATTTTCCAAAATGCCAGATATTCTATTTAAGAGCGGTTTAAGCGAAATTTTATATGCCACCTTATGGTACCACAAAAACACGAAATTGGTAAATAATTTTGGGGGTGAAATAACCTAGGGGGACGCCCCAGGTGTCCCACCCGAACGGACATGTGTACCGATTGGGACAATATGGGTATCAAATGAAAGGTATTTAAGAGTAGAGTACGAATTTGGTATTAAAATGTCACTCATAATTTGGGAGGGGTGTCCTCCTCCCCTAAAAAAGCCCCAAGAGGACACTTTCACCGCTTTAGACAATATGGGTATCAAATGAAAGGTATTTAAGAGTAGAGTAAGAACGTGGCATTCAAATGTTACCCTAAGTGTCGGGTGGGCCCCCCACCTCCAAAAACACCATCCAACATGAAACTTTAACCGCTTTGAGCAATATGGGTATCAAATGAATCATTATTTGTTTGAAGGAGGGAGAGAAATTTTCGAACGAAATGATTTAAGAAATTCCTTATGAAATGTAAGTTTGAAAAATTGGCATTCGATTTCATAGAGATTTTCGTTGTCATTTTAATTTTTTCAAACTAAATTCATGCAAATAGTTTTTTTGAAATAGGCTCGAAGGGGGGCCGGACCCTCCCACTTACCCTAATTTTCAAAAACACCAAATCTTGGATTTAAGGCAGATTTAAGCGAAAATTTTTATGCACCTTATGGTACCACAAAAACACGAACTTGGTAAATAATTTTGGGGTTAAATAACCTAGGGGGACACCCCATCCCAAAACCCACCCGAACGGACATGTGTACCGATTGGGACAATATGGGTATCAAATGAAAGGTATTTAAGAGTTAAGTACGAATTTGGTATTAAAATGTCACTCATAATTTGGGAGGGGTGTTCCCCTCCCCCAAAAAATCCCCAAGAGGACACTTTCACCGCTTTAGGCAATATGGGTATCAAATGAAAGGCATTTAAGAGTAGAGTAAGAACGTGGCATTCAAATGTTACCCTAAGTGTCGGGTGGGCCCCCCACCTCCAAAAACACCATCCAACATGAAACTTTAACCGCTTTGAGCAATATGGGCATCAAATGAATCACTATTTGTTTGAAGGAGGGAGAGAAGTTTTCGAACGAAATGATTTAGGAAATTCCTTATGAAATGTAAGTTTGAAAAATTAGCATTCGATTTCATAGAGATTTTCGTTGTCATTTTTATTTTTTTCAAACTAAATTTAGTTTTGTTGAAATTGGCTCGAAGGGGGGGGCGGACCCTCCCCCTTGACCAAATTTTCCAAAACGCCAGATGTTGGAGATGCTTGCACCGATTGAGGCGAAATTTTATATGCCACCTTATGGTACCACAAAAAAACACGAAATTGGTAAATAATTTTGGGGGTTAAATAACCTGGGGGGACGCCCCAGGTGTCCCACCCGAACGGACATGTGTACCGATTGGGACAATATGGGTATCAAATGAAAGGTATTTAAGAGTAGAGTACGAATTTTGTATAAAAACGTCACTCATAGTTTGGGGGGGTGTCCTCCTCCCCCAAAAAAGCCCCAAGAGGACACTTTTACCGCTTTAGGCAATATGGGTATCAAATGAAAGGTATTTAAGAGTAGAGAACGAACGTGACATTCAAATGTTAGCCTAAGTGTCGGGTGGGCCTCCCTCGACCCCCAAAACACCACCCAACATGACTCTTTAACCGCTTTGAGCAATATGGGTATCAAGTGAAAGGTATTTCAAAGTGGAATACAAATCTTACACAAAAATTGATTTTTTGGTGTCTGAGGGCCCTCCTCACCCCCCAAAATCCCCCAGCAGGACAAATTTACCCATTGGGACAATATCTATATATCAAATGAAAGCTTTTTAAAGGTAGAGTTCAAAGTTGATATAAAAATTTATTCCTTGGTATTTGAGGCGCCTCCCCACCCCCCCAAAAACCCCTCAACAGGACATATTTACCGATTGAGACAATATGGATATCAAACGAAAGATATTTGGAAGCTGAGTACACATCTGTTATAAGAATTTGGTCCAAGGTGTCTGCGGGGCCTCCCCAACTCCGAAAACCTTAAAACGGGCATAAATGTCCAACGTCGCAAAATGAGTATCGAATGAAAGGTCTTTGGTAGTTGACGACGTATTTGGTATGCACAATTAGGAAAGAGTCTGGGACTGGCCCACCCACTAAATATCCTTCAATGGGAAGTGTAGTTCGATCGGGATAATATGTCAATTAAAAGAAAGGTCTATGACAATGTATTTTCAATCTAATGTTGGTATAAGGATTCAAGTATCTGGGTCACGTCCTACCGTTCCTCAGGACAGTAGATCGCGGCAATAAAAGACTCAAATAAATTGTCGTTGGGTTCATAGCGTCGGGGGGAGCGACCCTCTCTCCCAATAAATGCAACGCCAAACTGTCATGTAGGATGACCGAGAATATATAGTACTCAAATGAAAGGACATGTCAGAGGGCAATCCCTCTTCCCCCTATCCTACAAAAAAAAGGAATTACAAGTAACATATGAATAATATGAAATAATATATGAAGGCCGATCAGGATAGAATAGGACAGAAATAAAAGGTCTTTTGGTAGTAGAGTAGACTTTTTACCCTCAAATTGGGATCTTAAAGAATGTGGTATCCCAAGTGGTCGCTTTAAAATATGATTTTGAATGTAGATAACCAATACAAAAAATTTATTACTGTGAATCTGAACGAGAACCATAGCCCTGAATATTTTGATAGCATGCTTCAAAGTGCTTGACATTATGGGGCTCAAACAAAATCGTGCTCTAGCACGATGCTGATATTACTTCAGGGTCCGCCTCTAAACTCCCCTTTAAACCGGTCATGATTGCCTACTATGGGGATATATAATAGGCATTTGATAGTAGAAAATGAATTTGATATCCAATTTTGAGGCCAAATGTTTGGGGGTCGTGTCATTCCTAAAAACCCTCTAAACCAATGGCAATTGGGGCTTAAATTAAAGAAATTTGAGGTGTAGAGAACAATGCTGATATTTTTTCAGGGCTGAGTACGTGAGTGGCCTTCCCACCATGCATACCTTCCAAACTGGACATATTTGTGGATTATGGCAAAAATGAGCTCAAATCTGTATATGTTTCATGGCCAAATGTTTCAAGGATGCCTCACCTCATAAACTCCCTCTTAACCACACATATATACCGACTATAGCAATAGGTAGCTCAAGTGTGATTTTTGGGAGTGGAGAATGAGTCTGATATTCACTTTCGGGGCAATGAGTTTGGCTACTTCAATCCACCACCTCGTCCAAGAGAATGAAGAAGATTTAACATTCAAACTTTAATAGGCGAACCCTCCCCTTTGTTTATAATAACTTAAATACAGAAATGTGTATCCTATTCTATCTAGGGGGTCGCCCCACCTCCAAAGCCACCAGCCAAACGAAATATAAACCAATAGTGACAATATGGGACTCAAATGAAAGGTATTTGACAACAGACCACGAATCTGAGATAAGAGGATCCGCTTGGCCCCCAAAAACCCCCCTACAGGACATATTTACCGACCATAGCAATATAAGGCTCCAATGAAAGATATTTGGGAGAAGAGCACCAATATAATATACTCATTGGAGCGAAAAATCTGAAAGGCCCTACCAGCACCCCCAAACAGGACTTATTTCCTGACGTGACCGTATAGGGCTCAGATAAAAAAAGAGAGTGAAAGAAGGCGCAGCGGAGCGGGCCCTGTCCAGATAGTCTTATATAAAAAAATCAATTTGTGTTTGTTTCATATAGACTTAAAAACGGCTGAACCGATTACCTTGACATTTTCACAGATTGTGTAGGTTGGTCTGGAGAAAACATAGGCTATATAAATTTTTGATATCGGAAGGGGAGCGGACCCTCCCCCTTACCACAAAAGTACTACCAAAAAAAAAAAGTATAGCGATCGGGACAATATGGGACTCAAATGAAAGGTATCCAGGAGTAGAGTACGAATTTCAAATTAAAAATTGGGTCCAAGTACTTGGGGGGGCCGCCCTAACCCCAAAACCACCTAAAACAGGTTTATTGGACAATCATAACAATATGGGACCCAAATGAATGGTAGTTGGGAGTAGATTGAGGATATGGGCAGGAGGGAGGAACAGGCTTTATAATTTGTTGATAGCGGAAGGGGGCGGACCCTCCCCCGTTACCCCAAAAACACCACCCAAAATCAAGAGTGGGCCGAAAAGTACTACCGAAAAATAAAAGTGTGGCGATCGGAACAATATGGGACTCAAATGAAAGGTATTCAGGAGTAGAGTACGAATTTCATATTAAAAATTGGGTCCAAGTAACTGGGGGGCTGCCCCAACCACAAAACCACTTAAAATAAGTTTATTGGACGATCATGACAAAATGGGACCCAAATGAAAGGTATATGGGAGTAGATTGAGGTTATGGGCAGCAGAGAGGAACAGCCTTTATAATTTGTTGATAACGGAAGGGGCGGTGTAGGGGTGTAGGGTCCGTTACCCCAAAATCAAAAGAGAACCGATAACGACAATATGGGTATCAAATGAAAAGTATGCGGGAGTAGATATCGAATCTGGCATACAAATTCATGTCGAAGTATAAGAGGTCAGCCCACCCCCACAAAAACGCCCAAAATGGGCACATTAGCCAATCACGCATATATGGAACTAGGTTTGTTTGTTCCGTAAAGACTGACGAAAAACGGCAGAACCGATTTTCTCGAAATTTTCGCATATTGTGTAGGTTGGTCTGGAAGGAAACATAGGCTATATAAGTTTTCAATATCTGAAGGGGGACGGACTCTCCCCCTTATGCCAAAAAACACAACCCAAAATCAATCAAGACGGACCCTCCCCCACCCGCCACCCATATCCGAAAGTGTTCGGATGGGCACAATAAGGGTATCAAATGAAAGGCATTGGAGACCAGTAAACGAATATGGTATTTAAATTAGGGTCCAAATACCCAGCGGGCCCCCAAACCCAAAATTCCTCTAAACAGATATATTCAAAGTTCATGTCAATATGGGACTCAAATGAAAAGTATTAGGCAATAGATTACAAATATGGCATAAAACATTCGGTCCAAGTAATAGGAGGTCGCCCACCTCCAAATACCCCCAAATGGACATATGGGCCTACCATGGCTATATGGGATTCAAATGAAAGTTATTTGGGAGTAGACTACGAATATGACATTAAAATTTGCGTTCAACTCTAGGTGGCGCTTTTCTTTTCAGAGATACGTCAAATGGGTTATTTGACCCATTATGACAATATGGGACTCCAATGAAAGGTAGTTGAGAGTAGAAAACGAATTTGATATAGAATTTTGGAGCCAAGTGTTTTGGGGTACGCCCTAAAGCACCCCCGAAACTGAACTTGGTTGGGAATAAAGAAAGAATTTGATAACTATTTTTAGTGCAAAGTGCCGGTGGCCGCCCCAGCCCCAAAACACCCTCCAAACAGTTCATATTTACCGGCCATGACAATATGGGGCTCAAATTAAAGGGATTTGGAAGTGCAGCACGAATTTGATATCCATTTTTGAATCGAAATGTCTTAGGTGTCCCCACCCCCTAAAAAGCACTTCTCAATACCCTAATTTTTAATAACACCAGGAAGCGATAAGAGCCATCGAGCCAAGTTTAAACTCAATGATAAGGCACCTTTTTTTATAGCCAAGTCCGAACGGCGTCCCGCAATGCGACACCTCTTTGGGGAAAATGTTTTTAATGACCATGCGTGGCATTGTTTCTCGCAAATGTCGGCAACATTAAGAGCGGATAAACATCGCTTTGTCCAATGTTCTCGCCAGGACTCGAACGCGTTCAGCGTCATAGGCTACAATGGCACAAATTCGATAACCGCATTCAGGGCGAAGTGTCCCCACCCTAAAAAGATATTAGAGAGTTAAAGAAGGCGCATCGGAGCGGGCCCGGTTCGGCTAGTCAGTTATATATATAAGCAAGCTTAAGTATACCCAAGACTTATGTAATATGACTTCATTTTTCTGACTACGAAGAAAACTGGCCTTTAACCAACTAAACTCTTCAATGAACCAGTTTAAGGTAATCGCTTGTAAGCCTGTAATACGATTTAGACATACAATGCCCTATAATGACTTGGTCGGTTTGAATTTTTTTTCCAAGAAGTAGAATACAAAAAGAAATCCTCCCAACTAATCATTTTCCAAGTTCTAAACTAACTTTAATCTCTTTTACCCTAAAGGATAGTAGAATAGAACCTCCTCCCATCTGACCGACTCAAGTGTTTCATATTCAAATGATTGCTGCCTGATGAAGTAGAAGATAAACTTCTGATAATGATAAAAATGTTCTTTGCTCCATTATGCTGTTCAATCAATTGATACTCAGGTCAAGAGTCCACCACTTATCAAGCCATTAGTCTCAAAGAAACATAGAGGATGATGATTGCCAAAGATTTTTCTTCTAATGATAAATCTGTGTTACTTTCCACACTCTCTCTCTCTCTCTCTCTCTCACACGTCTCAAATGGTTATTTACCTAGTCCTTTGAAAAAGGGATGCATAAAAAGGATGAAAAATGAAAAATAGGACAAGTGGTTTCTTTGGTGAATGCCAGTAATGAAATCTCAATGATGACTAAGTACATCTCTATCTGTTTCTTTAGGCAACTGACTTCTAATTAAAAATGGAAAACTAAATAGCAATGGAAAGCAAAGAAAAAAAAACAGCAAGTTGATTTTCTTGTAAGGCATCTTTTGCGTTGTATTCAGAGCAAAATCCTTGAGTCAGCATAATTTTGTTACAATTATTAGAAGCAAAGAACATGCAAAAAAAAATTATAATAATAATGGAAAGTAGCTTTACTTGTAATTTATGTGCAAATACAGTTTTGCTTAACAGATTGAGTTATTGGATTTTCTTAAGAGTATGATAAAAAAATGTAGGCTAAAAGGCCTTAATTGGACTTGTCTGCTGGGAAAAGTTTTTACACCAACAAACATATACCAATCAAGGCTTCAATCAAGGGTTAGCAACAAATCGAACACCAATTGCAACTTTCAGGAATTAAGATCTGAAATCGACAGATCGGTTTATATTGGAGGTATATATTGGGTTGCCCAAAAAGTAATTGCGGATTTTTTAAAAGAAAGTAAATGCATTTTTAATAAAACTTAGAATGAACTTCAATCAAATATATATGGATGTTGGTCGTAATGGACCACTCGTTGCAAAATTTGCAATTCGGGTCAGGGTCGGTCCCCCCCCCCCCTTTACATTTCAAGTGCAAATTTGCCCATGGACATTCCATTAAGGAACATTGGCAAACTTTTCATATATAAATGAGTGCTGTCCCATTGAAGTTGATCAATGAGAAGGGGTCTTCTGTATTCCGTGTTCCTAAATGGGAGATTAAGTAGTAGTTGGTAGGTACGGGGCTTCCAATTTTATAGCTGAGTCCGAACGATGTGCCGCAGTGCGAAACCTCTTTGGGGAGAAGTTTTTATTTGGCCGCTATACCATTTTTTATATCCTCCACCATAAGATGGGGGGTATACTAATTTCCTCATTCTGATTGTAACTACTCGAAATATTCGTCCGAGACCCCATAAAGTATATATATTCTTGATCATCGCGAAATTTTATGTCGACCTAGCCATGTCCGTCCGTCTGTCCGTCCGTCCGTCTGTCTGTCGAAAGCACGCTAACTTCCGAAGGAGTAAAGCTAGCCGCTTGAAATTTTGCACAAATACTTCTTATTAGTGTAGGTCGGTTGGTATTGTAAATGGACCATATCGGTCCATGTTTTGATATAGCTGCCATATAAACCGATCTTGGGTCTTGACTTCTTGAGCCTCTAGAGTGCGCAATTCTTATCCGATTGGGATGAAATTTTGCACAACGTGTTTTGTTATGATATCCAACAACTGTGCCAAGTATGGTTCAAATCGGTCCATAACCTTATATAGCTGTCATATAAACCGATCTTGGGTCTTGACTTCTTGAGCCTCTAGAGGGCGCAATTCTTATCCGATTGGCATAAAATTTTGCACGGCGTGTTTCGTTATTATATCCAACAACTGTGCCAAGTATGGTTCAAATCGGTTCATAACCTGATATAGCTGCCATATAAACCGATCTGGGGTCTCGACTTCTTGAGCCTCTAGAGTGCGCAATTCTTACCCGAGTGGAATGATATTTTGCACGAGGTGTTTTGTTATGATATCCAACAACTGTGCCAAGTATGGTTCAAATCGGTCCATAACCTTATATAGCTGTCATATAAACCGATCTTGGGTCTTGACTTCTTGAGCCTCTAGAGGGCGCAATTCTTATCCAATTTGAATGAATTTTGGCACGTAGTATTTTGTTATGATATCCAACAACTGTGCCAAATATGGTTCAAATCGGTTCATAACCTGATATAGCTGTCATATAAACAGATCTGGGGACTTGTCTTCTTGAGCTTCTAAAGGGCGCAATTCCTATCCGATTTGGCTGAAATTTCGCAAGACGTTTTTTATTGTTACTTTCAACAACTATGTCAAATAAAGTTCAAGTCGGTTCATAACCTGATATAGCTGCCATATAAACCGATCTGGGCTCTTGACTTCTTGAGCCTCTAGAGGTCGCAATTATTATCCGATTTGCCTGAAATTTTCTACGACGGATTCTCTCATGACCATTAACATACGTGTTTATTATGGTCTGAATCGGTCTATAGCCTGATACAGCTCCCACATAAATCGATCTCTCTATTTTACTTCTTGAGGCCACAAAGAGCGCAATTCTTATTCGAATTGGCTGACATTTTACACAGGTCTCCAAAATAAATATAATTTAATTGTGGTCCAAACCGGACCATATCTTAATATCGCTCTAAAAGCAGAGCAAATCTTTTCTTATAGCCTTTTTTTTGCCTAAGAAGAGATGCCGGGAAAAGAACTCGACAAATGCGATCCATGGTGGAGGGTATATAAGATTCGGCCCGGCCGAACTTAGCACGCTTTTACTTGTTTTTTAATAATACAGAGCCTCACATATGTCGTCAGCATTACGAGGGGATAACCACCGTTGAAAATTTATTCTGGTGTTCCTGCCAGGTTTCGAACTCAGGCGTTCAGCGTCATAAAGGACATGAAAACTATGCACAACGGTGGCCTCCAACCCCTTTACTTTAATTTTCAAAAAAGCCTAATCTTTAAAGATGGATGGGGCGATGGTCTGGGTCTTCCCCTTTTGGGTTTTCTATAAAGGTCACCTTCAAAAAATTTCTTTGCTAGAGCTTCTTCATCTATTTTGACAATATGACCTAGCCCTTTCCCTTGGGAAAGGTTACTAAAACATCCCTTTCACTTGGGAAAAGGTATTAAAACTTCCTCTTTACTTGAGAAAGTCTATTAAAAATACCCTCTCCGTTGGAAGAGGGTAGTAAAAGTACCCTTTCAATAGGAAAAGGGTACTAAAACTACCCTTTCACTAGGAAAAGGGTACTAAAAGTACCCTTTCCCTTGAGAAAGGGTACTGAAAATACCCCATCCCTTCCAAGAGGATGCTAAAACTACCCTTTCCTAGAGAGAGGGTACTAAAACAACCCTGTCCCCTAAGAAAGAGTATTAAAATCATCCTTTCCCTTAGGAAAAGGTTACTAAAACTTTCCCTACCTAAAGGTACTACAAACCTTTCCCTTGGGAAAGGGTACTAAAACTACCCTCTCCCAAGGGAAAGGGTACTAAAACTACCCTTTCACTAGGAAAAGGGTACGAAAAGTACCTTTTCCCTTGAGAAAGGGTACTGAAACTTCCCCTTTCCTTCAAAGAGGGTACTAAAACTACCCTTTCCCTTGGGAGAGGGTAGTAAAACAACCCTTTCCCCTAAGAAAACGTATTAAAATCTTCCTTTCCCTTAGGAAAGGTTACTAAAACTTTACTACCTAAAGGTACTACAAACCTCTCCCTTGGGAAAGGATACTAAAACTACCCTCTCACTTGGGAATAGGAACTAAATCTACTATTTTGCTTGGGAAAGAGTACTAAAATCATCCTTCCCCTTGGGAAAGGGTAATAAAACTACACTTTCTCTTGGGAAAGGATACTAAAACAACCCTTTCCCTTGAGAAAGGGTACCAAAACTACCCTTTCCCTAGGGGAAGAGTACTAAAACTACCCTTTCCCTTGGGAAAGAGTACTAAAACTACACTTTGCGTTAAGTAAGGCTACTAAAACTACTCTTTCTCTTGGGAAAGTATACTAAAACTACCCCCTTCCTTAGGAAAAGTACTAAACATACAAAATTCCTTTGGGAAGGATACTTAAACTGTCCTCTTCTTCGGGAACGTGTACTAAAACAACACTTTTCCTGGAGAAACTGTCCTTTCCATACGGAAAGGGTACTTAAACTACCCTTTCTCTTAGGGAAGAGTTTTAAAACTACCCTTTCCCCTGAGGAAGGGTACGAAATCTAGCCTTTCCCTTGGAGAAGGTTACTTAAACTACCCTTCTTTTTGGAAAAGGGTACTAGTTTTGGTACCCTTTCTCCAGGAAAAAGGGGAAGTTTTACTACCCCTTCCCAAGGAAAAAGGTACTTTTAGTACACTTTTCCAAGAACTTGGGTAGTTTTAGTAAACTTTCCTAAGAGAAAAGGTAGGTAGGTAGAGAAAAGTTGTAGTACCTTTTCTCTTAGGAATGTTTACTAAAACTACCCTAGCTCTTGGAAAAGTGTACTAAAAGTACCTTTTTCCTTGGGAAGGGGTAGTAAAACTTCCCTTTAGTCCTGGAGAAAGGGTACCAACACTACACTTTCCTTCCGAAAGGGTACGAAAAGTACAATATCCATGGGAAAGGGTAGCAAAGCTTTCCCTTCCCTTGGGAAAGGGTATCAAAGCTTCCCCTTCACTTGGGAAAGGGTACTAATGCTACCCTTTCCCTTCGGGAAGGATAGTAAAACAACTTTATCCATTGGAAAAGAGTACCAAACCATCACTTTCCCTTGGAAAAAGATACTAAAAGTACACTATCCCTTGGGGAAGGGTACTAAAACTACACTTTCCCTTGGGGAAGGGTACAAAAACCACCCTTTCCTATGGAAAAGAGAACTAAAGATACTCTTTTCCTTACGGAAGGGTTCTAATACTAACTTTCCCTTAGGAAAGCATACTAAAACTACACTTTTCCTTGGAAAAGGGTACTAAAACTACCCCTGCCATTGAGAAACGGTACTAAAACTACGCTTTCCCTCGAAAAAGGGTACTAAAACTAACTTTTTTTTTGGAAAGTGAACTAAAGCTACCTTTTCCTTTGGAATTGTGTACTAAAGCTACCCTTTCCCATTAGGAAGAGTACTAAAAAAACCCTTTCCCCTGGGAAATGGTACTGACACTCAGCTTTCTGCGGAGAAAGTGTACTAAAACTACCCTTTCCTTTGGAAAAGTTTACTAAAACTACCCTTTCCCTTGGGAAAGTGTATTAAAACTACCCTTTCTCTTGGTAAATTGTACTAAAACTGCTTTTACCTTTGTAGAGAGTACTAAAACAAACATGGGAAAGGTTAATAAAACTACCCTTTGCATTGCGAACGGGTACTGAAACTACCCTTTGCCTTGGGATAGAGTACCAGAACTACCCTTTCCTTTGGGAATGTTTATTAAAGCTACCCTTCCCCTTGGGAAAGAGTACTAAAACAACCCTTTCCCCTAGTAAATAATACTAAAGCTAACCTTTCTGCTGGGAAAGGGTACTAAAACAACCCTTACTGCTAGGAAAGGGTACTAAAACAACCCTTCCCTTTGGAATAATGTACTAAAACTACCCTTTCCCTTGAGAAAGTGTATTAAAACTACCCTTTCTCTTGGTAAATTGTACTAAAACTGCTCTTCCCTTTGGAGAGAGTACTAAAACAAACATGGGAAAGGTTAATAAAACTACCCTTAGCATTGCGAACGGGTACTGCAATTACCCTTTGCCTTGGGAAAGGGTACCAGAACTACCCTTTCCTTTGGGAACGTTTATTAAAGCTAACCTTTCCCATGGGAAAGAGTACTAAAACAACCCTTTCCTCTGGTAAATAATACTAAAGCTAACCTTTCTGCTGGGTAAGGGTACTAAAACAACCCTTTCTGCTAGGAAAGGGTACTAAAACAACCCTTTCCTTTGGAATAATGTACTAAAACTACCCTTTCCCTTGGGAAAGTGTATTAAAACTACCCTTTCTCTTGGGAAATTGTATTAAAACTGCTCATCACTTTGGAAAGGGTACGAAAACAAACATAGGAAAAGTTAATAAAACTACCCTTTGCATTGCGAAAGGGTACTGAAACTACCCTTTGCGATGGAAAAGGGTACTAGAACTACCCTTTCCCTTGGGAAAGTTTACTAAAGCTTGCGTTTCCCTTGGGAGAGAGTACTAAAACAACCATTTCCCCTGGGAAATGGTACTAAAACTAACCTTTCTGCTGGGTAAGGGTACTAAAACAAGCCTCTCTGCTGGGAAAGGGTACTAAGACAACCCTTTCCTTTAGAAAAGTATACTTAAACTACCCTTTCTCTTGGGAAAGTGTACTAAAACTGCTCTTCCCTTTTGAAAGGGTACTAAAGCAAACATGGGAAAGGTTACTTGAACTACACTTTGCACTGGGAAAGGGTGCTGAAACTACCCTTTGCCTTGAAAAAGGGTACTTGAAGTACCTCTTCCTTTGGGAAAGGGTACTTTAAGTTTCCTTTAGATCCCAAGAGAAAGTGTAGTTTTAGTACTCTATGGTGTAGTCGGCTCTGCCCGACTTGGAAGTAATAACCGGTTTAATCGCTTTTTTATACCCACAACGAGTGGATAGGGGTATATTCATTTAGTTATTCGCTTTTTAATACATCAAAATATCTTCCTGAGACCCTACAAATTATAAATTTCTGAATTCGTAAAATTCTAAGAGGTTTTAATGATATTTGTCCGTCCGTCTGTGTGTCCGTCAGTTGAAATTACGATACAAAAATTTGTAAATTTTGCCCATGAACATTCCACTAAGTAACAAGAGCAAACTTCTCACATATCAATGAGTGCAGTCCGATTCAAGTTTAAGCTCAATGATTAGGGGCCTTCTTTTTATAGCCGAGTCCGAACAGCGTGCCGCAGTACGACACCTCTTTGGAGAGAAGTTTTACATAGTACCTCACAAATGTTGCCAGCATTTGGAGGGAAAAACACCACTGAACATTTTTTTTCTGATGGTCTCGCCAGGATTCGAACCCAGGCGTTCAGCGTCATAGGCAGACATGCTAACCTCTAGACTACGGTGGCCTCCCGTTACGATACAGTCTTTCAGAATTGAGATATTGAGGTTATATTTTGAACAGACTCGTATTTCTTCCAGGCGCAGGTAAAATTGTTGAATGGATGGGACTATATTTTGAAATCGCTCCAATATCGGCGGCTTTGCCGAATTTGAATATTAGGCCCATAACAGGCACATTTATTGACCGATTTATGAAATTTGATACACTGAACTGCACTGTAAATCGCGACTCGATATTCCAACCGCATATGCTCCATGTTGGGCTTTGTTTACTTTTAGTTGTCAAATAGACTGATCTGACGTGTCTTAAGCCCATTTCTGGCGCATTTATTATTCGATTTTACTGATACTTAGAACAGTGATTTTTATTCGGATCATCGACATTCGAACCGAGTATGGTCCAAATAGGACCACATTTAGATATAGTTAGCTTATGGACCGATCTTCCGATATAGGGTCTTAAGCCCGCAACAGGCGCATTTATTACTTGATTTCACTGAAACAGTGAGTTTTTATACTATAGGAAAGGCATAATTTCATAAACCGTTTCATTAATCACCGTACAGAAATCATATGGGAGATTCTCCCCATATGAGAAGATCCTCATATGGGGAGCCTCACTTCCTTGCCAGTTTATAAACGACAAGAGGGCCTTGAAATTATCGGTCTAATTTAAGAAATTTAAGACAAAGATCTTAGAAGATCCGCTGTAAAACACATCAGCGTATGCGAGAACTTTCAAATATAGGTTTTGTGAGAATGTTTGTTTAAATTAAAAACGTTTAGCCTTGTCTCTGTTGCCTCACAGTTAAAATTAATTCCAATGAAGATATGTCAAACTTGGATATGCTTGACTGAGAACAACAACCTTAAAGAAGACAAAGTCCCACACTTTTCTCTATTAACTCACCAGGATTTATTAAAGTAAAATCTCTTATTGAAACAACTTTTTGACACTTCCTCCTTTCCTCGCTAAATCAAGTCCTGTTTTAAGTTTCTTAGAATCCTTTGATAAACTAGAATTTATTCAGAAATTCTGAAAGTTTGACAAATATTCCAAAAATGGTGGTATACATTTCGGGCAATCCTTTCAAAGTCTGTTTAGACCAAGTCTATTGAACAAAAAAGCCAAAGTGAACTTTCAAACTTTGCTTACACATCACATTGAGAGATGAGAGAGAAAAAAAGGGGAAAAACCTAATGAAATCTTTTCATACAAACTATTCACAATGAAGAAAAGGATGCAAACCATTGTCGCTGCCCGTCGGACACTCGTCGCCTCCCCCAACCAAAATCTCCAAAGAATTCCCCTTTTTTCACTATGGCTCAACAAAGCCAAAAGAAGCAAAAAGCAGACCAAAAATAAACATCCCAAAATTCATCCAACAACAATGATGAGTGGCAACAAACCTTACCGAACAAAGTTATTGCGAATTCATTCAAAGCAGCAAGTATCCATAGAAAAATCATGGGATATAGCTGACCTTTCGGTGGGTCGGTGGTGACTTTTGTCCACATTGACTACTTCGCCTACTCATCTTCTGCCACCTTCACCTGCACCTGCTCCTAAGCCCCTTGTGTCCGAACAAAACATTTTTGTTCACCATATTTTCATGGAGATGTAGTCAGTCAGTGGCAGAAGTGCTACGAACTCTGTCAAATTACAATGGATCATTGTTCAACAAACAGAGCGATGACAATGACAGCGGCCAACAACAACACCAACAACCAACAACGACAAAAACAACATGAGAATATCGTGATTGTTGTAAATGGACGACGAAAATAATTGGCGACTGTTACACCATTTCCCAAGGAAATTTACAATGACATGAGGCTTATGAGAAAAAATGCGCACAAAATTTTCTCTGAAAAAAATCGCCGCTCTACTGCAACCAGTAAGGATCGGAACTGTAGTGGCCTTAGAATAATGGAGTAACTCAGTAGTGGTTTTGGACTTCATATACTTTCCGTACGATTAAGACATAAACCTGACAGGCAGGACTGGGCCTTAGTTGAACGGTGCAAAATCAAGGGGCACGACCTACATTTGGATTAAATTTTGTCCATGAAGTAAGAGCGTCTTGATCAGGGCTGCGAAGACCGGAGTCGAGCTTTTTCCCAGAGTCGAAGTCGGGCTATTGAGCCGGAAAAGGAGTTTGGTTTGGAGTTGAGCACGCTTGCACCGGCTAAGAACCACTCTCCGACTCCGACTTAACACTCCGACTCCGACTTAACACTCCGACTCCAACTTAACACTCCGACTCCGACTTGACACTCCGACCCCGACCCCGGGTCAGAGTCGAGTGCTAGACTCCGCAGCCCGTCGCAAACTCGGATTAAAAACTGGAATGCTCCACCCAGGGCTCATAGGCACTAGGCTAGGGAACTTGAATCTGCGCTGACTCTAAAATACACTGAGCTGAACGAAACTTCGAAACTGAACGACCTTCTGAAAACATGTCCCCAACTAATACCGTCGGACAGTAAAATAGAAATGTGTCCCGTTATGACACCAAAAGCTATACTGACCTCATTCTTACTGCCTTTCAGTAATAGCCTCGTCCTCTCACGATCTGGATCACTGCATTGGATTTTCGCCGTCCTACCGATCGTTTCGCTGTCCCACAGGGTTGCATGCGCATTCGTTGTCCACCCTCTTAACTCGGACTGCGACGACTCCCAAGACTTTGGGTAACCAAATTTATTGACGGCAGACCTCTGGCCTTCACCGCCAAATCGTCTGTCCATTCATTCCCTCTTACTCCGCTATGGCCCGGCATCCAAACGATGCAGATTTTGCTATCCCCAGGGAAGGCGTTAATCTCCTTCTTACAATGCAAGACTGTTCGTGACCTTACCGTTGAAAGGTTGTTATTCTTCTTATGGCAATTTTATTGGCCGTAAAAATGTACACACTCGACGTCCTCGAGATTGTACCACACGACGCCCTCGCCCTTATACCACCTCACGCATTGCATAAAATAAATTTTGACATACTTTTGGATGACAATCAAATTACGACGAAAAGCTTTTGAGATCTCATCAACTAACGTAATTTGTTTGCTTGCTAACGGCATTCGTTGGCTTTCTAACGCTATTGTTCGCTTTCTTACGCTATTTTTTTGCTTTCTAACGCTGTTTGTTCGTTTTCTAACTCTATTTGTTCGCTTCCTACAGCGATACGTTCGCTCCCTAACGCAATTCAATAGCTTTAAAATGAGATCCGTTGGCTTCTTTAAGCAATAGATTCGCTTTCTAACGCGATCCGTTAGCGTCCTAACTCCGTTAGCTTCCTAACGCGTTCTACCGACCCCATTTATATGCGCCCAAACGCAATCCGCTGGCTTCCTTACACGATACGTTCGCTTTTCAAAGCCTTTTTGTCGCTTCGTTCGCTTTTTTACGCGATACGTTCATGTCCTTACGCGAAACGTTCGCTTCCTTACGCGATACGTTCACACCCTTACGCAATACGTTCGCTTCCTTACGCGATTCGTTCGTTTCCTAACCGATACGTTCACGTCCTTACGCAATACCTTCGCTTCCTTACGCGATTCGTTTGTTTCCTAACCCAATACGTTCTTTCTAACTCCGTTGGCTTCCTAACGCGATTCATTCGCGCCAAAACGCGATCCGTTGGCTTCCTTGCGCGATACGTTCGCTGTCAAACGCAATACGTTCGATTTCTAACGCGATTCCTTAGCTTTTTAATGAGATTCGTTGGCTCCTTTTGGCGATACGTTCGCTTTATAACGCAATCTGTTCGCTTCCTAACTCCGCTGATTTTCCAACGCCATTCATTCGCACCCAAATGCGATCCGCTGGCTTCCTAAAGCGTGACGTTCGCTTTCAAATGTGATACGTTCGCTTTTATAGGCGTTTCGTTCGCTTTCTAACTATATTTTTTCGCTTTTTTAAGCAATACATTCGCTCCCAAACGCATTTCATAAGCTTTCTAACGAGATGCGTTGGCTTCCTCACACGATTTGTTTTATCATACGGTATGTTCGCTTTCTTACGCCATTTGTTCCTTTTCTAACGCAATACGATCGCTTTCTTGCGCCATTCGTTCGCTTTCTTACGCGATACGTTTGTTTCCTTACATGATTCGTTCGTTTCCTAACCCGATCCTTGCATTTTAATTTCGTTGGCTTCCTAATGCAATTCATTCACACCAAAAGAGGTCGTTTGGTTTCCTAACGCGCTACGTTCACTTTCTAACGCCATCTGTTCACTTCCAAACGCGATACGTTCGCTCCCTTACGAGACTCCTTAGCTTTTTACTGAGATCCCTGGGCTTCCTAACGCGAAACGTTCGCTTTCTAACGCGATTCGTTCGCATCCGAATTCCGTTGGCTTCCTTACGCGATTAATCCGTGCCCAAACTCGATCCATTGGCTTCCAGCATGATACGTTATTTTCTAAAGTTTTTTTGTCGCTTCCTAACGCAATACTTTCGCACCCTAACGCTATTCGAAGGCTTTTTAACGAAATACGATGACTTCCTAACACAATTCGCTTTCAAACTTGATGCGTTCGCTTTCTAATGGCATTCGCTCGTTTATTACGCGACGCATTCGCTTCCTTATGCGAATCGTTCATTTCCTAACGTTTTCCGTTCGTTTTAACTCCGTTGGCTTCCTAACGCGATACGTTCGCTTCCTAACGCTGTTCGCTTTCTAATGCTATTTGTTCGCTTCCTAACGCAATACTTTCGCACCCTAACGCGATTCGAAGGCTTTTTAACGAGATACGTTGACTTCCTAACACAATTCGCTTTCCAACTTGATGCGTTCGCTTTCTAATGGCATTCGCTCGTTTAATACGCGTTGCGTTCGCATCCTTACGCGATTCGTTCGTTTCCTAACGCTTTCCGTTCGTTCCAACTCCGTTGGCTTCCTAACGCTATACGTTCGCTTTCTAACGCTATTTGTTCGCTTTCTAAAGCCATTTGTTTGCTTTCTAATGCTATTTGTTCACTTCTTAGCGCAATACTTTCGGTCCCTAACACTATTCGTAAGCATTCTAACGAGTTGCGTTGGCTTCCTAGCATTCTAAGCATTCTAATGAGATGCGTTGATTTCCTTGCACGATTCACTTTCTCACGCAATTTGTTCGCTTTCTAACGCTTGATTGTCGCTTTCTAACGCGATTTTTTCGGTATGTAATGCAATTTGTTCGCTTGTCAACGTGATTTGCTCGTTTCCTAACTCGATCCGTTCGCGCCTAAGCCCCAACCCACTAAACGCCACCCAACGAGATTTGTTCGCTACTTAACGCGATCTATTGGCTTCCTTACTCAATTCGTTCGTTTCCTACCGCGGTACGTTCGCTTTTCAACACAATTCGTTCGATATTGTTTGATTCTTGTCGCGATATGTTCGCTTTCTAAAGGGATTTGTTCGCTTCTTATTGCGAATTGTTCGCTCCTTATTGCAATTTTTTCGTTTTTTATTGAGATTTGTTGGCTTGCAAACGCGATTTATTCGCTTCCTAACGCGATTTGTTAGCTTCCCTTTTATTAGCTTCCCTTTTAATTCTACTCTTATCTTCCCAGGGGATGACCGACTCTAGCCAAAGTAGCGGTGAAGCCGGAGGATGTAAGCCAAATCTTAACCCCTCAATTTGCCCATTGCCTGAAGGTAACCGAAATTCGCAATTGAACGAATATCCTTATCGCCACAGATTCTAATCCTCTCGATCCTTCCGAATGCGTAAGAAATCTTCTAAATAACGAATTTACTTGACCAAGTGGCGCAACTCAAAAACTAAAATTCAAATAAAATTCGAATATCCTCGAAACAAGGCGAAAAATTGTAGACCTCAAGCGTATTTTCGAGCACTGTCCCGCAAAAAAAAAGTTGGAAATCGGACCACAAACGAAAATTTGGCAGCCCCAACAATTTTTCGAGGTGCCCAAATTTAAGGGTCTGTTAAAGACGCCCGGATAATCTAGGGCCTTGAAAATTTGCCCATGATTTCGCTAACACATCAGCTCTAACCAAATTTCAAAGACATATTTTTATCAGTTCCCACACAGAATATTTTTATACCCTTCACCATAGGATGGGGGTATACTAATTTTGCCGTTCTGTTTGTAACACCTTGAAATATTTGTCTAAGACCCCATAAAGTATATATATTCTTGATCGTCATGACATTTTAAGTCGATCTTGCCATGGGCCATAGTATGGGCCTTATCGGTCCATATTTTGATATAGCGACCATATAAACCGATGTGAGATCTTGACATCTTGAGCCACTTGAGGGCGCAATTCTTTACCGATATGGATGAAATTTTGCATGAGATGTTTTGTTATGACTTTCAACAACTGTGCTAAGTATGGTTCAAATTGATTTATATCCTTATATAGCTGCCATATAAACCGATCTGGGATCTTGACTTCTTAAGCCTCTAGGAGGTGCAATTCTTATCCAATTTGGCTGAAATTTTCTCCAACGGCTTCTCCCAAGACCATTAATATATGTGTCAAATATGGTCTGCATCGGTCTATAGCTTGATACCGTATGCCGTATAAACCGATCACCCGATTTAACTTCGTGATCCCCTAAAGGGCGCAATACCTATCCGAATCGACTGAAAATGTACCGAAAACTTCTACTATGGGCTTCAACCTTCATTTTAATTAAACAAAATGTTGATCGGCATGCAATCGAACGCGCAAAGCTCGCCGCTTGAAATTTTGTACAGACACTTAGTATTGATGTAGGTCATTGGGGATTGCAAATGGGCTATATCGGTTCAGATTTGGATATAGCCCCCATATAAACCGATCGCCCGATTTGACTTCTTAAGCCTCTGGAAGCCGCAATTTTTGTCCGATTTGGCTGAAATTTTACAGGTATTGTTCTGTTATGACTTCCAACAACTGAGTTAAGTAAGGTTCAAATCGGTCTATAACCTGATATAGCTCCCATATAAACCGATCAGGGATCTTGACTTCTTGAGTCTCTAGAGGACGTAATTCTTATCCTAATTGGCTGAAATTTTGCATGAAGTGTTCTGATATAACTTCCAACAACTGTGCCGAGTACGGTTCAAATCGGTCTATAACCTGATATAGCTCCCATATAAACCGATCACCCGATATGACTTCTTGAGCCCCTGGAACCCGCAATTTTTGTCCTAATTGGCTGAAATTTTGCATGAAAAGTTCTGTTATGACTTCCAACAACTGAGCTAAGTAAGGTTCAAATCGGTTTATTACCTGATATAGCTCCTATATAAACCGATCTCCCGATTTGACTTCCTGAGCATCTGGAAGCCGCAAATTTCCATCCGATTTGGCTGAATTTTCGCACATAGTGTTCTGTTATGACTTCCAACAACTGTGCCAAGTGCGGTCCGCATCGGTTTATAACCTGATATAGCTCCCATATAAACCGATCTCCCGATATGACTTCTTGAGCCTCTGGAAGCCGCAATTTTAGGCTGATTTGGCTGAAATTTTGCACGTAGTTTTCTGTTATGACTTCCAACAACTAAGCCAAGTAAGGTTCAAATCGGCCTATAACCTGATATAGCTCCCATATAAACCGATCTCCCGATATGACTTCTTGGGCCCCTGGAAGCCTCAATTTCCATCCGATTTGGCTGAATTTTCGCACATAGTGTTCTGTTATGACTTCCAACAACTGAGCCAAGTAAGGTTCAAATCGGTCTATAACCTGATATAGCTCCCATATAAACCGATCTCCCGATTTGACTTCTTGAGCCTCTGGAAGCCGCAAATTTAGTCTGATTTGGCTGAAATTTTGCAGGTAGTGTTCTGTTATGACTGCCAACAGCAGCGCCAGGTACGGTTCGAATCGATCAAGAACCTGATATAGCTCCCATATAAACCGATCTCCCGATTTGACTTCTTGAGCTTCTGGAAGCCGCAATTTTAGTCCGATTTGGCTGAAATTTTGCACGTAGTGTTCTATTATGACTTCCAACAACTGAACCAAGAAAGGTTCAAATCGGTCTATAACCTGATATAGCTCCCATATAAACCGATCTCCCGATTTGATCTCTTGAGCCCTTACAAGCCGTAATTTTTATCCGATTTGGCATAAATTGAGCATGCGGTTTTCTATACGGTCCAAATCAGTCTAACACCTGATATGTCTCGGATGTAAACCGGTCGTCCTTTTTTGGTTCCTAAGAGATGAAATTTTTGTTGGTTTG
The DNA here is from genome assembly GCF_963082655.1 of Stomoxys calcitrans. Classification (NCBI taxonomy): domain Eukaryota; kingdom Metazoa; phylum Arthropoda; class Insecta; order Diptera; family Muscidae; genus Stomoxys; species Stomoxys calcitrans. The sequence continues at coordinate 55,850,818 of NC_081554.1, read as the reverse complement.
ACAGAAGTTTGGTAACGGGAGAAGTTAGCACACTTTTACTTGTTTTGGTTCTATCCCATTGTGTGACGATACAAATTTTGACAACATTTCATAACTTTTTCAACAAAACTCAAATGCAAAGTGAACTTTGGAGACATTTTCCAATTTTGACTAAATTGTTTATGAAAATCAAATTTTTACCAATCTATTTAAAGGAAATGAAATTTCAACAAAATTCTTTACAAAAATTTTCCAGAAATTTTGCATGAAAATGAACTCTGAAGGAAATTTTCCTTAGAAGTCATATTTGGATGTTAACAGGAAATGGTGGCTTAATAGAAAGAAAAAAATATGTAGGCGAATAGTGGCATGGGTCAGTGAGTGGCAGCAAAACTTTGACCTCTCATGCACACACAACCTTCTGATAGGGCTGTGACTCTACTCCTTTTTGCTTTTGCCGCAAATAGCAACAATAATTTTTATTATTGTGATTTTCTTCAATAATTTTTCATCTCCCCAACAAGAGAGCAGACTTCAACTACGTTGCTGTTGTTTGATGTTTTGAAAAAGCACAGGATAGTAGAGATAGATGGATGTAGTGCTACATGTGTTGGGATAGATGGCAAACGATGGATAATTCCAACAAAAGCAGGCAGCGCGAATTGAGAAATTACTACAAAATTGGATGTTTGAGTGGCAACCACCCATCGCAGGAGGGATCGGCAGGGGCTGGGGGTTTCATATCGTTATGCTAGAGAGTTAAACATTATAAAGTGGGAAGGCGGACTGTTGTTATAGTCCTCCCTATGCTACACATTTTTATAAGGCTAGGGAATGTTGTCGGTTACCTTGTAACATTGTTACGTATTCATGGAGGAAATTTGAAACTTTTTTCTTCTTTCTCTTGCAATTCATTGTGTGTGGCTGGCTGCCTATCTGTTTGTCTGTCTGTCTGTCTTCTGGCATCTATGCAAAGTGGGTTACATGCGCATTAAAACTTTAAGATGAGTTTTTTTTCCTACTTTTCTTTGTTTTCAAGTTCCCTCTTTCTTTGAGGAGTAGCAGTAGGAGGAGGAGGAGGTGGTGGTGATGGTGTCGGTGTTGTTCCTTTATGTTGTCCCCCCTTTGGCTGTTTTTCATATTCCTTAATTTTAAATTCATACAATTTGTGGGGCTATTGTCGTTGCCGGTAGTTAATGTAGGCTAAGAGATGTGTTGCATTTATATCACAACAAGGAAAGCAAAGAAGTTTTGGTTTAGTTTGGCCCACACTCCCAACGAGGATCAAACGAAAAAGTTGAGTTAGGTTATGGTTAACCTAGAAAGTTATTTTTTCTTTATATCAATGTCAACTTACAGAACTTCTTAATCCAAAGAAAAAAAGAATTCACTTGCTTACCTGCAAAGAAAAAGAGAAAAAATCCAATAAATAATTTGCTCTATAACTTTGAACTATGAAATTAGTAGGTTTAGGTTACGCTATCTAAGCAAGAAAACAAGCGTATCTTAGAAATTAGCATAAAACCAGTAAAAACTTGCTAAGTTCGGCCGAGCCGAATCGAATATACCCGCCACAATGGATCGCAGTTGTCGAGTTCTTTGCGCGGTATCTCTTTTTAGGCAAACAAGGAATAATGGAGAAGAAGAGAGAAGAATTAGAGAGGGAGAGAGAGAGAGAAGAATTATTATGCTAATGGAGACATATCAAGTTATGGTCCGATTCGGACCATAAGTGAATTAAATAGTGGAGACCACAATAGAAGTCATTGGGTAATATTTTAGACCACTCGGATAAGAATTGCACCTTGTAGGGGCTCAAGAAGCATAATCGGGAGACCAGTTTATTTGGGAGCAGCATTAGGCTACAAATCGATTAAGACCATATTGGCCATGTATGTTGAAGGTCATGGGAGAAGCCGTTGTACAAAATTTCAGCAACATCGGATAAGAATAACGCCTCCAGAGGCTTAAGAAGTCAAAATCCCAAATCGGTTTATATGGCAGCTATATCATGTAAAATGAGAATTGCGCCCTCTAGTGGCTCAAGAAATCAAGATCTAAGATCAGTTTATATGGCAGCTATATCAGGTTATGACCAGACTTGAACAATACTTGGCACAGTTGTTGAAAGTCATAACAAACAGCTTCATGCAAAATTTCAGCCAATTCGAATGAGAATTGCGCCCTCTAGAGGCTCAAAAAGTCAAGATTCCAGATCGGTTTATATGACAGCTATATCCGATTATGAACTGATTTGAACCATACTTGGCACAGTAGTTGAAAGTCATAACAAAACACATCGTGCAAAATTTCAGCCAAATCGAATGAGAATTGCGCCCTCTAGTGGCTCAAGAAATCAAAATATAAGATCAGTTTATATGGCAGCTATATCAGGTTATGACCAGACTTGAACCATACTTGTCACAGTTGTTGAAAGTCATAACAAACAACTTCATACAAAATTTCAGCCAATTCGAATGAGAATTGCGCCCTCTAGCGGCTAAAGAAGTAAGGATTCGAAAAACCATATATGGCAGCTATATCAGGTTATGCACCGATTTGAACAATACTTATCACAGATATTGAAAGTCATATCAAAACACTTCATGCAAAATCTCAGCCAAATCGGATAAGAATTGCGCCCTCTAGTGGCTCAAGAAGTCAAGATCTGGGAACGGTTTATATGACAGCTATATCGGGTTATAGACTGATTTGGACCATACTTAGCAGCCATTGAAACTCATAACAAAACACCTTGTGCAAATTTGCAGTCAAATCGTATGAGAATTGCGCTCTCTAGCGGCACATTAAGTCAACTTCGTGTAAAATTTCAGCGAAATCGGATGATTCACCTCACAAATCACCTCACGCACAATTTCAGCCAAATCGGATAAATATTGCGCCCTCTATTGGCTCAAGAAGTCAAGATCCAAGATCGGTATATTTGGCAGCTATATCAGGTTATGAACCGATTTGAACTATACTCGGCAAAGTTGTTGGAAGTCATAACAAATCACCTCACGCACAATTTCATCCAAATCGGATAAATATTGCGCCCTCTAGTGCCTCAAAAAGTTAAGATCCAAGATCGGTTTATATGGTGGCTATATCAGGTTATGAACTGATTTAAACCATACTTGGCAAAGTTGTTGAAAGTCATAACAAAACACTTTGTGCAAAATTTCCGCCAAATCGGATGAAAATTGCGCCCTCTAGTGGCTCAAGAAGTCAAGATCTGAGAACGGCTTATATGGCAGCTATATCAGGTTATGAACCAATTTGAACCATACTCGGCAAAGTTGTTGGAAGTCATAACAAATCACCTCACGCACAATTTCAGCCAAATCGGATGACAATTGCGCCCTCTATTGGGTCAAAAAGTCAAGATCCAAGATCGGTTTATATGGCAGCTATATCAGGTTATGAACCGATTTGAACCATACTTAGCAGAGGTGTTAGAAGTCATAACAGAACACGTCGTGCAAAATTTCAGCCAAATCGGATAAGAATTGCGCCCTCTAGATGCTCAAGAAGTCAAGATCCAAGATCGGTTGATATGGCAGCTATATCAGGTTATTGATCGATTTGAACCATACTCGGCAAAGTTGTTGGAAGTCATAACAAATCACCTCACGCACAATTTCAGCCAAATCGGATAAGAATTGCGCCCTCTAGTGGCTCAAAAAGTCAAGATCCCAGATCGGTTTATATGACAGCTATATCAGGTTATCGACCGATTTGAACCGTACTTATCACAGGTGTTAGAAGTCATAACAAATCACCTCACGCACAATTTTCAGCCAAATCGGATAAGAATTGCGCCCTCTAGTGCCTCAAGAAGTCAAGATCAAATATAGGTTTATTTGGCAGCCATATCCGGTTATGAACCGAGTCGTGTCATACTTAGCACAGGTGTTAGAAGTCATAACAGAACACGTCGTGCAAAATTTTAGCCAAATCGGAGAGGAATTGCGCCCTCTCGATGCTCAAGAAGTCAAGACCCAAGACCGGTTTATATGGCAGCTATATCGGGTTATGAACTGAATTTTACCATGCTTAGCACAGGTGTTAGAAGTCATATCAGAACACGTCGTGCAAAATGTCAGCCAAATTGAATAAGAGTTGCGCCCTCTAGATGCTCAAGAAGTCAAGACCCAAGATCGGTTTATATGACAGCTATACCAAAACATGGACCGATTTGTGTTTGTTTGTTTCTTTCTTTGTGTGTTTCTTATAGACTCAAAAACAGCTGAACTGATTTTCTTGAAATTTCCGCTGATGGTGCATAATGATCCCGTGGTGAAAATAGGGTACTACAGTTTTTGACATCAGAAGGGGGAGCGGACCCTCCCCCTTACCCTGATTTTCAGTAACGCCAGATTTCGGAGATGGGTAGTGCGATTTAAGCGAAATTCCACGTGCTCTCTGATAGTACCCCACAAACAAAAATTTGGTATTCAAATTTCGGATGGGGTAGCTAGGGGGGGAGGGGGGGCCCCACCCCAAAACCTACGAAATATATATATACACCAATCACTACAATATGGGACTCAAATGAAAGGTAGTTAAGATTAGAAAACGTATCTGATGTCTATAACACCATCCAAATAGGAAGTATTTGCTGACCATTGCAATATGAGGCTAAAATAAGAGGGTTTTTAGAGTAGAACATGAATCTGATATATATTTTCAAAGCCAAGTCACTGAGAGGAAGCCCCATCCCCCAAAATACCCCCCAAACCGGTCATGTTTGCCGACTATGGAAAAATGGAGCTCAAATGAAGGGTATTTGGGAGTAGACCATGAATCTGACATCAACATTCGGGACCAACTGTCTAGGGGACGTCTCACCATAACAACCCCCAAGTAGGACGTATTTTCTCACCAAGACAATTTGGTTCTTCACGACAGTGGAGCAAGATATTCATAGTTTTTAGGGCCCATAGCCCAAACCGGACATATTTGCTGACTTGGTACTTGAGATTAGAAAACGAATTTGATATCCAATTTTTAAGGCCAATGGCAATATGGGGTTCAAATATATGAGAATAGAGCACGTTGCTGATATATTTTCCGGGCTTAGTGTTTGGGGACCACCCCACTCCCCAAAACACCCCTAAATCGGCCATATTTAACGACCATGTCGATGTGGGGCTTAAATGAAAGGAATTGGGGGCAGAGCAAAAATTTATACTCACTTTCGCGACCAATTTTCCGGTGTGGACATTTTCAAACGTCTAGCTTTACTCATCCGAAAGTTAGCGTGTTTTCGACAGTCGATCTAGCCATGTCCATCCGCATGGCTAGATCGACTTTAAATCTCATGGCGATCAAGAATATATATACTTTATGGGGTCTTGGACGCATATTTCTAGGTGTTACCAAAGGAATGACAAAATCCAATCCACCATTGGATAGCTGGTATAAAATCGACAGATATAAATCTCCTACAAATTATACCACCCTCGTATGATTTTGATATTTGTTCTACCCCCCTTTATTTTCTCAACATTGTTTGCGAATTCTTCTGCTATGACTGTTTGTGCATGAATGTTTCTATGTATGTATGTGTGTGGGTGGTTGTACCTTATTTGTGTTTGTATGTACGTGAGTTAAGTATTGAAGTTTCTACATTTACGTGAGCAGAATTGTTAGCCAAAAACTTGGAAATTCAGATTCAGTAGTAGGCCGACTAACATCCTTGCAGCCAAGTTATTATATAAATGGCCCACAAGCAAAGACTTTCGGCCCCGTTGAGTGGCTTTCCAAGAAATTTTGCACACACACACACACACACTGAGTTACATTCGCATACCTTACACTGGAAAGCAGACATAAATTTACAAATGCTTGGGTTAAGCATAAGCGCATGTACTATAGGACTTCTGTGCCATTGTATTCGCATGCAACATGTTGCAAGTTTCGTTTATGGTTATTGCTTACTCTATCTGCTACACAATAGAAATGTGGCCAAGATTGCTGAGTATTGTATTTTTCCCTGGAAAAAAAAAACGAACCAGTGATGTACGAGTTTGTATGGAGAATGCTGAGAAATGTATGGAAAGCATGAGGAGTCATCTGTTTTGCGGAATTTAAGTGATTTAAAATAAGGCAAAATAGTTTAAAGTTTTAATGCTATAAGGTTGTGGGCAAAAAACTTAGGGGGGAAAATCGAAGTCAAAGAAATATTAGGTTCAAATAGGCTGATCAAAAACCCGGTTGTTTTGGTAAAACCGGTTATTAAGCTATTCGAAACTCTAAGCTCTTTTAAAAAAATCGACAACAGCATGCAAAAACCACTGAAACAGCCCTTCAGAGCCTAGTCGCCCACATAGACGATTCCCTCGCTGTCAAGGAATATACAGTGGTAGCATTTCTTAACATTAAAGGTCCTTTCCGGTGGCAAAAATCAACATTTTCATGTGCGTCTACGAAATTTTAAAAGAACCAATGTAAAACTTTCCTGCGACTTCAACGACTGGCAAAATTAAATAAAAATTACTAAAAAGGCATTAAGTTCGGCCGGGCCGAACTTTGGATACCCACCACCTCGGGTATATATGTAAACCCCCTTTCGTCGCAACCCGGTGAAAATTGGATAACTTATGCACCCAAATACGGCACGGACATTGAGTGGTGTAATAAATATAAGTCATTGTTAAATTTTGTATTTAAAATTTCAACAAAATCGGGCAATTAATAAAGCTTTTATGAGCTTCAGACCTTTAACCGGCATATCGGTCTATATGGCACCTATATCTAAATATAGTCCGATCTAATCCATATTTAGGTCAGATGTCGGGAGGCTTAAAATAACCTTCTGCTGCAAATTTCAGCAAAATCGGTTAAAAAATAAAGCTTTTATCGGCTTCAGACCCTTTATCGGGAGATCGGTCTATATGGCAGCTATATCTAAATATAGTCCGATCTAATCCGTATTTAGGTCATATGTCGGGAGGCTTAAAATAACCCACTGTTGCAAATTTTTGCAAAATCGAATGAAAAATAAAGTTTTTATGGACATTAGACTCTTTATCGGGAAATCGGTCTATATGGCAGCTATATCTAAATATAGTCCGATCTGAACAATACTTAGGCCAGATATTGGGAGGCTTAAAATATCCAACTGTTTTAAATTTCAGAGAAATCGGGTAATAAATAAAGCTTTTATGGGCTTCAGACCCTTTATCGGGAGATCGGTCTATATAGAAGCTATATCTAAATATAGTCCGATCTGCACCATATTAAGGTTCGAAGTTGAGAGGCCTGAAACTACTCACTATTTAAAATTTCAGCGAAATCGGTTACAAAATAAAGCTTTTATGGGCTTCAGACCCTTTATCGGGAGATCGGTCTTAATGACAGCTATATCTAAATATAGTCCGATCTGAACCATATTTAGGTTCGAAGTTGAGAGGCCTAAAATTACTCACTGTTTCAAATATCAGTGAAATCGGGTAATAAATTAAGCTTTTATGGGTTTCCGACCCTTTATCGGAAAATCGGTCTATATAGAAGCTATATCTAAATATAGTCCGATCTGAACCTTATTTAGGTTCGAAGTTGAGAGGACTGAAACTTCTCACTGTTTCAAATTTCAGCGAAATTGGGTAAAAAAATAAAGCTTTTATCAGCTTCAGACCCTTTATCGGGAGATCGGTCTACATGACAGCTATATCTAAATATAGTTCGATCTGAACTTTATTTATGTCAGATGTTGGCAGGCCTGAAACTACTCCCTGTTTCAAATTTCAGCGAAATGGGATAAAAAATAAAGCTTTTATGGGCTTCAGACCCTTTATCGGTGGATCTGTCTATATGGCAGCTATATCCAAACATATTCCGATCTGAACCATATTTGGGTCAGATTCCGGGAAGCCTAAAACTACTCACTGTTTTAAATTTCAGCGAAATCGGTTAAAAAATAAAGCTTTTATGGGCTTCAGACCCTTTATCGGCAGATCGGTCTATATGTCAGCTATATTTAAATATAGTCCGATCTGAACCATATTTAGGTTCGCAGTTGAGAGGCCTGAAACTACTCACTTTTTCAAATTTCAGAGAAATCGGATGAAAAATAAAGCTTTTATTGGCTTCCGACCCTTTATCGATGAGATCGGTCTATATGTCAGCTATATCTAAATATGGTCCGATTTGGCCCGTTCAAGAACTTAACCAGCGTGCATCAAAAAGACGTATCTGTGCCAAATTTCAGCTCAATATCTCAATTGTCAAAGCCTGTAGAGTTATTACAACAGACGGACGGACAGACGGAAAGACCCACGGACATCGTTAAATCGTCTTAGAATTTTACGACGATCCGAAGTATATATACTTTGTAGGGTCGGAAATTGATATTTCAATGTGTTGCAAACGGAATGACTAAATGTAATATACCCTCTATCCTACGGTGGTGGGTATAATAAGCGATGCGACACTAAATATATCCTTTAAGATGCATTGGGCCTATAGAGGGCGCAATTTTCGTCCGACTAGGCTGACGTTTTGACTTTATTAGTCTTGGTTTTATTTGGTCTGTGCATTGATATTGCTTCTATATAAATCGATCTCCTGATTGTTTGTTCTCATTTTCGCTTGAAATATAGAAGATGGGAAATAACGATAGTATCGATACTACCGATATTTTTTATTAAAACTATCGACCCCTTGTTGCGATTATCGATAGTTAGCCAGCTCTAACCATAAGCCCCTTGATTTTGACTCACCCTAGGATTCGTTAAAGATCTATTGAGGTGAGGCTCATTTTCGCTTGATATATAGGAGATGGGAAAATAACGATAGTATCGATACTATCGATACTTATTATTAAAACTATCGAAAATATCGAATGTTGCGATTATCGATAGCCAGCTCTAACCATAAGCCCCTTGATTTTGACTCATCCTAGGATTCGTTAAAGATCTATTGAGTTGGGTGGTCAAAAACTTGTCCTGATCAGATTTAATGCCATTTTTGATCCTCTTTAATAATTTTTAGACAACGAGAAACTAAATTCCATAACATTTGCGAAAAGTTATCGTTTAACATTTTTACTAAATTTGGTTTTTTCAAATATTTCCAACTTAAACTTCAACTCATGTCCGCCTATTCCATCAATTAAAGTGGTTCAGTGTGTGCCTATGAGCGAATAACAATCCATTCATTTGCAATTTTAATAGGCAAGTGCTCAGCATTAACATTTTACGAGGGAAAACCCTAAATTTCATTAAAATTTCTCTTGCTCTGATACTGACATGGCACAAAATTGTTATTTTCAAATGGGAAATTTTTAAACAACCAGCACATATCGTACACAACTCACCCTTACAAATCGCCTCTTTCTAACAGCCTAATGGCAAGCACGATAAAAGTGACGACGTAAAACGTGTAAATGTTGCAAATCAATTTAAACAAATTACATACAGCGAAACTTGGCCTACCCCGCTCCAAGCCTCTATCACTCACCTTGCTTCAGCCCAACAAGAAGAGGATGCGACAAAGGTTATGAAAGCCATAAAGCACTCTACTCTACTATACTCCACTCTGCTACTACTTCAACACTTGGCAAATAGGTACTCCAGCAGCAACAGCAGCAGTAGCCACAGCAGTACTAGTGGACTGCACAGACAGACATAATCTTAGCACAGCCCACATAGCAGGCCGGCCTGCTGCTGTTGAACAATTCTAACATGTGTTGGCAACACCACTTGCCCCACAAGTACTTATGTCGTGTTCTGCTGCTCATCGTATGTGGCCCAAATCCCATTCAGGCCAACGCCACAGCCACATCCACATCTAAAGTGGAAACTATTGGTCCGAGTGTTGTATCGTCATCGTGCATCGCCATAAATGTAGGGTGGTAGAGAAGGCACTCTCATGCCTTCAGCCTCATGTCCACGTTTATTGCTGCTGAATGAATTTCTCTGTGCGCTGGTTTGGCACAACTGAATATTTTGTTCTTACATGAAGGCGGCAAGATATCGAACGCATCGAATGGAGTCGAATGTTATTAAGGCTAATGAGAAATTGTTTAATTGAAAATGTGGTTTTTCTCGAGTAATGTGTTTTCCGACTATTTGGTACGGCGAAGTAAAATGTACTCTTATTGCTTTGGCGGGCGAACAACAAAACACTTTCGACAAGATGAGGGATTGTAGTCTTAATGTGTCGGTTTTATGGTTTCTAAACGAATCAAATAAATAAGTTTGTGATGTAGCACATACGTGAACAAACCATGAACCTTTTTGGGGTGAATGTCTTTCTGTCATTAAGCCAGGAAGGAACAAATTTAATGGCTACCAATACCATTCAAGGCAAAATGGCGAAGTAAGAATGAATTTATGTTTGAACTTTTACGAGCTTAAAGTTTCTAATCAGAATATCGTTTCATTTTATTATATTAATTACAAGTTATCACCTCGAATCGACCATCGAGAATAGACGGTCATCGATAACTAACATTTCCACGAGTTATCAACTAGAATCTATCATCGAAAATAAACAGTCATAGGTAACTAATTCCTAATTAGTTCCTGTTGAATGAAAAAAGAAAAGATGAAAAATTAAAAAAACTCAAAATACGCGGAAGACTTGTCGATAACATATGACTATCGATAACAAGCAATTATAACAACTAATATCGATAAAATGCGATTCTTACAATGAGTATCGAAAAAGAATGAATATCGATTACGATTATTTAATTAAAATGTAATCGATTACAAGTAAATATAGCCAATACATATGATCATCGATAATTTCCGATTGCAAATGATAACCTCCAATCGATTACCAAACTCTGTGAATCACAAAAGGTCAGTGTCTTAAATAATAATTGACTATAACACAATGAAAGCTAAATAAACAACGAAACCCGATTACAAAATATCATCAATAACAAATGATTATCATCGATAACAAATGATTATCATTTTAGAAAACGATTATTTACCTCAACTATTATATAGTTTTGATTACAAAAAACGATTTTAAGCAAATACGATTATTAAATAACGATTATCGATTAGAAATATTAATCTATGGTTGATTTCATAAGAATATCGATTACAGAAACTATATGGTTACTAAAAAGCAAAAAAAAAATTTACTTTCGACTTAAAACTATAACCACCAGTCGATTGATATCGATAACAAACGATTTTTGAAATTATAAGCGAAATCATACAGCTATCAAGCATAAAAGTTCATTAGGAATAATAGACCATTGACTTCAAAAATAAACTAATCATGTCTTATCGATAACAAAAAATTGTCGACCAAAAAAAACGAAAATTAATGGTTTGAACGCAACGTTCATCGAGTAACAAAGATCATCGTCGACCACCGGTTATCGATTGTAAACCTAACTAACTGATGACCACTTTATATCGATAACAAGAGATTTTTATAAAAACAACACGAGCATGAATAGTTCTAACGAAACGTTCGCAACGAAAGCCATGTAATTAATCGACAACGACAAATGTTAACCGAACGACAACAATAACAGATAGGAACTTCTTATCGATAACGAAAAATGTTCCAACAGAAACCGCGAAAATGAATGAGTTGAACGAAACGCTCATGTCATATCATCATGGCTTATCGCCGGTTATCGATTACTTAAGTAACCAACCAATCCCAACAAGGATTACGGCTAACAACCGGTTATCGATTTCATAGGTAACCAAATGATAACAAGCCGCCATTCATTTAAATGATTGCATAATGATTTCAATCAATTAACAAGAACAAAAAATCGACACGCAGGCCTACTTAATGACACATGTTCACCGAGGGACAACAATAATCGATAATCACGTCTTATCGATAACAAAAGAGTTTTAACCAAAAACACGAAAATTAACGGTTTGAACGCAACGTTCATCGTGTAACAAAGATCATCGTCGACCACCGGTTATCGATTGTAAACCTAACTAACTGATAACCACTTTATATCGGTAACAATAGATTTTTATCCAAACAACACGAATATGAATAGCTCTAACGAAACGTTCGCAACGAAAGCCATGTAATTAATCGATAACAAAAGATGTTCTAGCAGAAACCACGAAAATTAATGCGTTGAAGGAAACGCTCATGTCCTAACAAGGATCACGGCTTACCACCGGGTAACGATTACATAAGTGACTAAACGATTCTAAAAAGGATCATGGCTAGCCACCGGTTATCGATTACATAAGTAACAATCGATAACAAGCGGTCATTCAAGAACGAAAAATCAATACCTAGGCCTACCTGATGACAAATATTCACTGAGCGACAACAATAATCGATAATCATGTCTTATCGATAACAAAAGATTTTCGACAAAAAAAAACACGGAAATTTATGGTTTAAAGTAACCTTTATGGAGTAACAGAGATCATTGTCGATCACCGTTTATCGATTGTAGCTAACTAACCGATAACCCTTAATATCGCTATCAAGATAACGATAACAAAAGATTTTTGACCAAAAAAAAAAACACGAAAATTATTGGTTTAAAGTAACCTTTATCGAGTAACAGAGATCATTGTCGATCACCGTTTATCGATTGTTGCTAACTAACCGATAACCACTTAATATAGATATCAAGAAATTTTTTTTATCCAAACATCACGAATATGAATAGCTATAACGAAACGTTCGCAATGCAAGCCATGTAATTAATCGATAACAAATGTTCACCGACCGACAACAATTACAGATAGGAACTTCTTATCGATAATAAAAGATGTTCCTACAGAAATCACGAAAATTAATGAGTTGAACGAAACGCTCATGTCATATCATCATGGCTTACCACCGGTTAGCGATTACGTAAGTAACCAACCAATCCCAACAAGGATTACGGCTAACAACCGGTTATCGATTTCATAGGTAACCAAATGATAACAAGCCGCCATTCATTTAAATGATTGCATAATGATTTCAATCAATTAACAAGAACAAAAAATCGACACGCAGGCCTACTTAATGACACATGTTCACCGAGGGACAACAATAATCGATAATCACGTCTTATCGATAACAAAAGAGTTTTAACCAAAAACACGAAAATTAACGGTTTGAACGCAACGTTCATCGTGTAACAAAGATCATCGTCGACCACCGGTTATCGATTGTAAACCTAACTAACTGATAACCACTTTATATCGGTAACAATAGATTTTTATCCAAACAACACGAATATGAATAGCTCTAACGAAACGTTCGCAACGAAAGCCATGTAATTAATCGATAACAAAAGATGTTCTAGCAGAAACCACGAAAATTAATGCGTTGAAGGAAACGCTCATGTCCTAACAAGGATCACGGCTTACCACCGGGTAACGATTACATAAGTGACTAAACGATTCTAAAAAGGATCATGGCTAGCCACCGGTTATCGATTACATAAGTAACAATCGATAACAAGCGGTCATTCAAGAACGAAAAATCAATACCTAGGCCTACCTGATGACAAATATTCACTGAGTGACAACAATAATCGATAATCATGTCTTATCGATAACAAAAGATTTTCGACAAAAAAAAACACGGAAATTTATGGTTTAAAGTAACCTTTATGGAGTAACAGAGATCATTGTCGATCACCGTTTATCGATTGTAGCTAACTAACCGATAACCCTTAATATCGCTATCAAGATAACGATAACAAAAGATTTTTGACCAAAAAAAAAAACACGAAAATTTTTGGTTTAAAGTAATCTTTATCGAGTAACAGAGATCATTGTCGATCACCGTTTATCGATTGTAGCTAACTAACCGATAACCACTTAATATAGATATCAAGAAATTTTTTTTATCCAAACTTCACGAATATGAATAGCTCTAACGAAACGTTCGCAATGCAAGCCATGTAATTAATCGATAACAAATGTTCACCGGCCGACAACAATAACAGATAGCCAACTCTTATCGATAACAAAAGATGTTCCAGCAGAAACCGCGAAAATTAATGAGTTGAACTAAACGCTCATGTCATGTCATCATGGATTACCGCCGGTTATCGATTACATAAGTAACCAACCGATTCAAACAAGGATCATGGCTAACCACCGGTTATCGATTTCATAAGTAACCAAATGATAACAAGCGGTCATTCACTTTAATGATTGCACAATGATTTCAATCAATTAACACGAACAAAAAATCGACACGCAGGCCTACTTAATGACACATGTTCACCGAGGGACAACAATAGTCGATAATCATCTCTTATCGATAACAAAAGAGTTTTAACCAAAAACACGAAAATTAATGGTTTGAACGCAACGTTCATAGAGTAACAAAGATCATCGTCGACCACCGATTATGGATTGTAAACCTAACTAACTGATAACCACTTTATATCGATAACAAGAGATTTTGTTTATCTAAACAATACAAATACGAATTGCTCTAACGAAACTTTCGCAACGAAAGCCATGTAATTAATCGACAACAACAAATGTTCACCGACCGACAACAATAACAGAGAGGAACTTCTTATCGATAATAAAAGATGTTCCAACAGAAACCACGAAAATTAATGAGTTGAACGAGACGCTCATGTCCTAACAAGGATCATGGCTTACCACCGGTTAGCGATTACGTAAGTAACCAACCAATCCTAACAAAGATCATGGCTAACCACCGGTTATCGATTACATAAGTAACCAACCAATAACAAGCGGTCATTTACTCAAAACGATTGCACAATGATTTCAATCAAAAAACAAGAACGAAACATCAACACGCAGGCCTATCCAATGACCAACCGATAACAAGCTGTCATTCAAGAACGAAAAAACAACACCTAGGCCTACCCGATGACAAATGTTCACTGAGCGACAACAATAATCGATAATCATGTCTTATCGATAACAAAAGATTTTTGACCAAAAAAAACACGGAAATTTATGGTTTAAAGTAACCTTTATGGAGTAACAGAGATCATTGTAGATCACCGTTTATCGATTGTAGCTAACTAACCGATAACCCTTAATATCGCTATCAAGATAACGATAACAAAAAATTTTTGACCAAAAAAAAACAAAAACCACGAAAATTTTTGGTTTAAAGTAACCTTTATCGAGTAACAGAGATCATTGTCGACCACCGGTTATCGATTGTAAAGCTAACTAACTGATAACCACTTTATATCGATAATAAGAGATTTTGTTTATCTAAACAATACGAATACGAATTGCTCTAACGAAACGTTCGCAACGAAAGCCATGCAATTAATCGATAACAAATTTTCACCGACCGACAACAATTACAGATAGGAACTTCTTATCGATAATAAAAGATGTTCCAACAGAAACCACGAAAATTAATGAGTTGTATGAAACGCTCATGTCATATCATCATGGCTTACCGCCGCTTATCGATTACGTAAGTAACCTACCGATCCTAACAAGGATCATGGCTAACCACCGGTTATCAATTACACTAGTAACCAACCGATAACAAGAGGTCATTCACATAAAACGATTTCACAATGATTTCAATCAAACAACAAGAACGAAACATCAACACGCAGGCCTATCCAATGACAAATGTTCACCGAGAGACAACAATAATCGATAATCATGTTTTATCGATAACAAAAGATTTTTGACCAAAAAAAACACGACAATTTATGGTTTGAAGTAACCTTTATCGAGTAACAGAGATCATTGTCGATCACCGTTTATCGATTGTAGCTAACTAACCGATAACCCTTAATATCGATATCAAGAAATTTTTTTTTTGTCCAAACATCACGAATATGAATAGCTCTAACGAAGCGTTCGCAATGCAAACCATGTAATTAATCGATAACAAATGTTCACCAACCAACAGCGATAACAGATAGTTACTTCTTATCGATAACAAAAGATGTTCCAGCAGAAGTCATGAAAATTAATGCGTTGAACGAAATGCTCATACCTTAAAAAGGATCACGGCTTACTACCGATTATCGATTACATAAGTAACCAACCGATAACAAGCAGTCATGGACAAAAAAACGATTACACTATAATTTCATCAAAAAATTAATCCAAGGCAATGACATATTTCTGAAATATTATTTCTTAATAAAATTCTACGATTTTCCCATTACTTATAACGACCTTCTTGAATATACATTACCATTTGGCAATAATTTTCTAATCTGGTTTTGTCAATCATTGTGGGGAAATACTTGTACCCATACATATATGCCTACCCTATTCCATCAATAACCATTTGCATTCGTATTCGAGGTCTTTTGAAAGTGCAATTGCATAGCACAACAACTACTTTTCCAACAATCAATACAGTTTAGCCTCATGTTATACATGAAGTGTAAGTTTTTTGCACAATGCTGGTATTTTAGAGAAAAAAAAACTCTTTTTCATTTTTGGGACACTCCAACTAACATCAATAGCTCTTCTCATGTTGGTATTCCAGCCAACAACCAATTCGCAATGTAATGATGCCAAAGTTGCTAATGGCAATGGTTGATGATGCCATTTGCTGGTGCTGCTGCTGCTGGTGGTGGTGCTGGTGATAATGATTATGGTTTTGCCGCTTCGATTGGGACTGGGGAGGCGACTGGGTCTTGGGCTGTGGAGTTCTAAAGTTGAAGGGAAGGCAGAGGCTATAATGCCACAAATTGTTTCAGCATTTCCGAATATAAGAAAATAAAATCATTTGGTTATATTGTGTAAAATCATTATAAAGCTTTTAACATGTTTACGGTGTAATTTATTTTCATGAAGACTGTTAAGACTCTGCCTAATGTTAATTGCTTTTAAATGTGAAAAATAATTTAATTTTTTATGTCGTCGTTAATGGCACGATTTTTTCAAAAGTATCAGCGAAATTAATCTTCAGTTGTGATTTTTTTTTTTGGAAAACAAATTGTCATTTGACATATTTGTTGTATTGGGTTGCCCAAAAAGTAATTGCGGATTTTTTAAAAGGTGAAGTTATTAGGAGTTTTTTTTTTACTTAAAAAGCATTAAAATGGAGTTCCAATTGGCCTCTCATTTCTATGTCGATTTGTCTTGGTTCGGTCCAAAGGGAGGTATCTGAACTATGGCTGTGATTGCAGACTAACACCTAGGTTATGATGGTATTGGGTTGCCCAAGAAGTAATTGCGGATTTTTCATAGCTTGCTTTAGAAAAAAAGTGTAAAAAAAGTATATTTGATTAAAGTTCATTCTAAGTTTTATTAAAAATGCATTTACTTTCTTTAAAAAAATCCGCAATTACTTTTTGGGCAACCCAATAGTTTGCAACCAAGCTCTAAATCATTTCAAATACTTGACAAAAAAAATGCATTGGTAACTTCACTCTTAGTTGCAGAGATACTGATAATACAAATAACAGTTTAGGTCCATCTGAAGTATTATCACCAGGTAACACTCAAAATCGGCACCAGGTTAAGAGATAGCTCTGATTTTTACCAATACTCCAATCTCCTCAGAAATCTGAGTTAGTCTTGTTCTCATGTCAGAAAAAAAGAGACTGAGTTTAGTCGAGACCGAAACTGCAGGAGACAAGCTAAAATCTATCAGAATAAGCAAAAATCGAAGGAAGTGATTTTTTTTTTTGACCATGAGTATCTGTCCATGAAACTTCTCACGTATCGCTGTGTGCTGTCCGATTCAAGTTTTAAGCTCAATGATTAGTGGCCTCCTTTTTATAGCCGAGCCGAAATGGCGTGCCGCAATGCAACACTTCTTTGGGAAGAAGCTGAGCTATTGAACAAAAATCAAGAAAATATTGGGTTGCCCAAAAAGTAATTGCACTTTTTTTACACTTTTTTACCAAAGCAAACTAAAAGTCACAGCTGATAACTGACAAAAAAAAGAATGCAATTACAGAGTCACAAGCTGTGAAAAAAATTCGTCAACGCCGACTATATGAAAAATCCGCAATTACTTTTTGGGCAACCCAATACAAGGATTACGGGCTATAGGCCTCTTGGGCTAGGTGCGCGACTTAGAAAAACTGCGAGGAAGACTAAAATAGTCTTCTTTTTTTCGCGTTGCAGGAATGTGCCAGAGTTTAGCCGAACTGTGAATGCAAGGGACAATCTGGACTAACAGAATTCCTTGATATGATTCCGAACAGTAACCTTAATTGGAGATTGAATGGGAAATTTACAGGAAAAAGGATTTTGCAGGTATTTATTCGTGTCAAAGGCTCTTTGGTAAGGATCTACATTCCAGGCTAATGATAGAGGGCAGTGCGTCTAGTTCCGACTCATTGATTCATGTCTGGTTGCCTGTGATATAGCAAGTTACGCAAGTCCCTGCTCGGGCGCCACTGTTGCGAAGAGTATTCTCCATACGCTGGAGCGAGTTTCACAGGGAAAGGGTTCATCGCAGAATTGTATGGTACTGGGAGAGACAGAGAGAGAGCAAAGACAGAAGTTGGTGTGGATGCAATTTAGGGTTCTAGGGTATTGACGGCCGTGATGGTGCAGCTCTTGCCTAGTGTCCGCAGGAGACCTGTACAGTACTCTTGGGTCGTAAGGGAGCCTTCTTTCTGGCGCTTGGTAGTAACGACGCGACCGGTTTGGGTGCAGAGGTGGTGCAAGGAGCCTTTGATACCACCTTATTCAATACTCTGTTGTTTTCGAAGTGGCGGTGTCCAGGAAGAATCAAAATCAGTCCCGGATAGATGATGAGATTCACATCAGCAAGCAAGGTTAAGAAGAATAAAGATTGTCTATGGGTATCACAATCGCGGGGAGCGACAGGATTCAGCACTCGGCCTAGAGAATTGGGCCATATGATGGGATCAACGGTATTATAAGATTCCTTGTGGCGTACGTCGACGAGGTCATGAAAGGTCTGCCAAAGCTCGCACGAGAGAGTTGCTGGTTTTAGTGGGGTATGCGATATCACGGTAAGTCAGCGAGTGCGCGTCGGGTTTCCGAGTGGCTGGCGAGAGTATACATGTGAGAATAGCATTATTTCGAGGTAATACTAGGATAACGGAGTAGGCATACACGTGAGCTTGTTCGCGGGTTATTATAGCACGGACGGAAAACGATTTTCCCTTGTGGCCTGTGCAAGTATGCACGTGAGATGGGGTATTGCTTTAAGGGACACGATATGTGGCGCGCGTTAGCACATCACTGCGCGTTTCGCGATAGACTATGACAAGCAGGGAGTACCATGTACATTTGCGGTTTGCGTAAGCACAGATGAGAGGAGTAGTTGCTTAAAGGGATACTACATTCGATTGTCGTAAGAACACGACTGCCCGTTTTGCGGAAGTTCGAGTATGGCCGACATACGAGGCCTGTACGGGTATCATAATAAATTGCGAGTGAAGATAAACTACGAATTTAACTAATGGAGATATAGTCCACTGACCTAACAGTCATCCCTTACTGGCACAAGCAAAGTACTGTAAGCATTTTTACCATCAGCTTAAACCCACGTCATAGTATACCACAGCATTTATCACCCCGTGAGTGAATCACGCCTCGCTAATCGTGATAGCAACCGTTTTGCCCAATGTCCCTACGACACAGGGGCCTTTAATTGCCTTTAATTGGGCGTACGTACCATCACCCTACAAGCACGTCACGGTGTGCCAGCGCCTTTATCGTGCCGTGACTGAATCACGTCTCGTTAACCGTGATAACCAACGTTTTATCAAATTTTCCTAGGACACATGGGCGACTAATCCATTGTTTGAGCGTACGTACCATCAGCCTAAATGCAAGTCACCGTTTTCTACAGTATTTATCACTCCGTGATTGAATCACGTCTCGTTAACTATGATTGTCACCGTTTCGCCCAATGTCCCTAAGACACAGAGGCTACTAAGCCATTGTTTGGGCGTATGTATCATCCGGCTAAACTCACTTCATGGTTTATTACCGCATTTATCACCCCGTGAGTGAATCACGTCTCATTAACCGTCTTAACAACCGTTTTGTCCAATGTCCATAGGACACAGAGGCTACTAAGGCTTTGTTTAGGCGTATGTACCATCAGCCTTGACACATGTCACGGTGTTGCAGCGCCTTTATCGTGACGTGAGTGAGTCACGTCTCGTTAACCGTCATAACCAATGTTTTGCCAAATGTTCCTAGGACAAAGGGGCCACTTAGCCGCACTTTAAGCGTACGTAGCATTAACCTAAGCACATGTCACGGTTTACTTCCGCATTTATAACCCCGTGAGTGAATCACGCCTCGTTAACCATGATAAACACCGTTTTGCTTAATGTCCATAGGACACAGAGGCTACTAAAGCTTTGTTTGGGGGTATGTACCTTCAGCCTTGACACATGTGACGGTGTTGCAGCGCCTTTATCGTGCCGTGAGTGAGTCACGTCTCGTTAACCGTGATAACCAATGTTTTGCCAAATGTTCCTAGGACAAAAGGGCCACTTAGCCACACTTTAAGCATACGTAGCATCAATCTAAGCACATGTCACGGTTTACTTCGGCATTTATCACCCCGTGAGTGAATCACGCCTCGTTAACCATGATTAACACAGTTTTGCTAAATGTCCATAGGTCACAGAGGCTACTAAGGCTTTGTTTGGGGGTATGTACCTTCAGTCTTGACACATGTCACGGTGTTGCAGCGCCTTTATCGTGCCGTGAGTGAGTCACGTCTCGTTAACCGTGATAACCAATGTTTTGCCAAATGTTCCTAGGACAAAGGGGCCACTTAGCCACACTTTAAGCATACGTAGCATCAATCTAAGCACATGTCACGGTTTACTTCCGCATGTATCACCCCGTGAGTGAATCACGCCTCGTTAACCGTGATAAACACAGTTTTGCTAAATGTCCATAGGTCACAGAGGCTACTAAGCCATTCTTTGAGCGTACTTTCCATCAGCCTAAACTCTCTTCATGGTTTATTACCGCATTTATCACCCCGTGAGTGAATCACGTCTTGTTCAACGTGATAACCACCATTTGTCTAATGTGCCTAGGACGCAGAGACTACTTAACCATTGTTTTGGGCGTACATACCATCAGCCCAAGCACATGTCACGGTTTATTACCGCATTTATCACCCCGTGAGTGAATCACGCCTTGTTAACCGTAATAACCACCGTTTTGCCCAATGTCCATAGGACACATGGGCTACTAAACCAATGTTTGGCGTGTGTACCATCAGCCTAAACACACGTCAAGGTGTTTCAGTGCCTTTATCACGACGTGAGTGAATCACTTCTCTTTATTCGTAATAAGCAACGTTTTGCTGAGTGTTCCTTAGATACAGGAGCAACTAAGCCAATGTTTGTGGATATTTTCCGCCTGTCCATTCTGGAATCATGGTGCGTGAATCACACCAAGAGCGAATCACGTCTTTTTGATTACAAAAACCAGCATTTTGCCCGTATCTCTCAGCCACCGAAGCCACAGAGCCATACTTTGCTTGTGTTTTTTTTTTGCCCCTCTACCATACTCTAGTCCTGCCGTAAGTGAGTCATGTCTCGGTTACCATAACAGCCTGCGTTTTGTCAGCTGTTCT
The DNA here is from genome assembly GCF_963082655.1 of Stomoxys calcitrans. Classification (NCBI taxonomy): domain Eukaryota; kingdom Metazoa; phylum Arthropoda; class Insecta; order Diptera; family Muscidae; genus Stomoxys; species Stomoxys calcitrans. The sequence goes on along the minus strand of NC_081554.1, from coordinate 55,829,359 downwards.
CCAGACTCCAGAGCCCCTGAGTGCTACCGCCTGCGAGTTCTTTTCATTCACTTACCGATACATTTCAGTTACGTAGTGCGGTTGTCAGGTCGCAAATGAGTCACGAAGACCGCGAGCACATTTTCCTGTCTCAGAAAAACCAAGAGCCGCTTAGCCACGGCCAGCCATATTTAAATTTACTGACCGTGTAGCTGTGGCCCACAGCTAAAGTTATCAATTTTTTTTTGCCAAAGCGCAGTTTAAAGTCATTGTAGCATGTCATGGACTGTCATGGACCACTATCATCAAATATGGTAATTATCGACCTAACAGAATCTCTGAGAGAAAGCAGATTAAGGAATCAAGGGTGGCCTCTGCGTATATCTAAACATGGTATGCTTCTCTACCCACTTAACCTTACCGAAGTTTATAGGATTTTGAACCCAATGTTGTGTTTTCCACTTTGTCTAGGGAAACCATAGATTGTCAATGCAAAGACTCAAGAGAGCATGGGAAAATCATTTTTAATTTTTTTTTTACAAATCATTTGACAAATTAACAAACCAGACTGCCATCAATGCCACCGACTTTGGCCATTAATACAAAGAAATGCCAGCAAAACAATGGCTGCGTTTGAATGATCTTTGGCACTTGGATTTATACTTCAAATGTCACACAAAAACCAACAATGATTTGGCAAGAAAAACCTCCTAAGGGAAAAAATGAAAAAGAAAACCTAGCAAAAGATTTTTTTACAGACATAAATGAGAGATGGCTATTTAAATAAACTGTCATGAGATGGCCACCAAAAGATTATCTTAGACAATGACCGGCAGCTAATCGAAATTATTTTTGACACAAAAAACACTCCCAGAGTAACAAAATAGAAAATCTACTTTAAACAGCTTCAAAATTCCAGCTATAAGGAAATCTATTTTAAGCAACATTTAAAGACAACGGTTATACTTTAAGAATTTCTTAAATTTCACATTGCGATGTCTTTGGGTTTCATGTCACTGTGTAAAATATGATTTATAAAATTTGCACGACCTTTGCCACAATGAACTTTGTGTCAAATTTTTTCATTATTTTTTTTTTTGTGAGTACATGATTCATGAACGCCATAAAGTAACATCCCCCCTCACTTATGGTGGATAGAAATCAAAAAAATTCAAAACTTCAGCAAAGTTTTTTTCTGGATTCCAATTTGAGAAATGACAAAGACAAAGGTATTTGAACTGTAAACTTATGAGACAATTTGTTTAAACACAAAGACGCCTTAAAATAAACAACTACGCAATGTCATCTAAATAAACAGAAATTTAAAGAGGCTAAACCAAATTAAAGTTCAGGGTTTAAGAAAAGTAAATATAGCAAATATAAAAAAATCCAAAGTGGAGGCATTCTAATAAAAAATTTAAAAAAATATTCACAAATTTGAAAAAAAAAAATTGTGGGTAAACATATTTTTCAAGATTTTTTATTAAAATCAATTATCTGGAATACAAAAATGAATTTGTTGCGGAGAAAATAGGGTACAAGATTTTTTGATATCCGAAGGGGAGGGGGGTGGGCGGACCCTCCCCCTTACCACAATTTTCAAAAATGCCACAACTCGGAGATGGGTGCACTGATTTAAGCGAAATTTTGCATTATAACATCAAAAAACACGAAATTGGTATAAAATTTTAGAATCATTTAATCTGGGGGGACGCCCCACCCGAACGGGCATGTTTACCGATTGGGACAATATGGGTATCAAATGAAAGGTATTTAAGAGTAGAGTACGAACTTGGTAAAAAAATTTCACTCAAAGTGTTCGGGGGTCCCCCATTCAAAAAAAAACCCCAACAGCACAATTTCGACGCTTTGGGCAATATGGGTATCAAATGAAAGGGATTTAAGAGTAGAGTACAAACTTGATATATAAATTTCACCCAAACTATTCGAGGAGGTCTCCCACCCCCAAAAAATGCCCCAACAGAACACTTTTTCAAAATATTGACAAATTTGGAAAAAATGTATAGGCAAACAAATTTTTCAAAATTTTTTATTTAAATTCATTATCTATTATATAAAAATGAATTTGTTGTGGCGAGAATAGGGTACAACATTTTTTGATATCCGAAGGGAGGCGGACCCTCCCCCTTACCACAATTTTCAAAAACGCCAGAACTCGGAGATGGGTGCACTGATTTAAGCGAAATTTTGTATGCCAACCTCCAAAAACACGAAATTGGTATAAAATTTTAAAATTATTTAACCTGGGGGGAAGCCCCACCCGAACGGGCATGTTTACCGATTGGGACAATATGGGTATCATACGAAAGGTATTTAAGAGTAGAAAACGAACTTGGTATAACAATTTCACTCAAAGCGTACGGGGGGTCTCCCACACCAAAAAAACCCCAACAGGACAATTTCGACGCTTTGGGCAATATGGGTATCAAATGAAAGGTATTTAAGAGTAGAGTACAAACTTGATATATAAATGTCACCCAAAGTGTTCGAGGAGGTCCCCCACCCCCAAAAAATGCCGCAACAGAACACTTTTTCAAAATATTGACAAATTTGGAAAAAAAAATTGTATGAGTAAACAAATTTTTCCAGGTTTTTTTTTATTAAAATGGACAAAAAACTGAATTTGTTGCGGAGAAAATAGGGTACTACATTTTTTGATATCCGAATGGGGGGCGGACCCTCCCCCTTACCACAATTTTCAAAAACGCCAGAACTTGGAGAGGAGGTGCACTGATTTAAGCGAAATTTTGTATGCCAACCTCCAAAAACACGAAATTGGTATAAAATTTTAAAATCATTCAACCTGGGGGGACGCCCCACCCGAACGGGCATGTTTACCTATTGGGGCGACATGGGTATGAAATGAAAGGTATTTAAGAGTCGAAAACGAACTTGGTATAATAATTTCACTCAAAGAGTTCGGGGGCCCCCCGTCCCAAAAAAAACCCCCCAATAGGACAATTTCGACGCTTTGGGCAATATGGGTATCAAATGAAAGGTATTTAAGAGTAGAGTACAAACTTAATATATAAATGTCACCCAAAGTGTTCTAGGAGGTCCCCCAACCCCCAAAAACCCCCAACAGGGCACTTTTTCAAAATATTGACAAATTTGGAAAAAAAAATTGCATGGGTAAACATATTTTTCAAGATTTTTTATTGAAATCGATATAAAACTGAATTTGTTGCGGAGAAAATAGGGTACTAAATTTTTTGATAACCGAAGGGGAGCGGATCCTCCCCCTTACCACAATTTTCAAAAAGGCCAGAACTCGGAGATGGGTACACCAATTTAACCGAAATGTTGTATGCCAACCTCCAAAAACACGAAATTGTTATAAAATTTTAGGATCATATAACCTGGGGGGACATCCCATCCCAAAACCCACCCAAACGGGCATGTTTACCGATTGGGACAATATGGGTATCAAATGGAAGGTGTTTAAGAGTAGAGTACAAACTTGGTACAAAAATTTCACTCTAAGTGATCGGGGGGGTCCCCCACCCCAAAAAACCCCCAACAGAACGCTTTGGGCTATATGGGTATCAAATGAAAGGTATTTAAGAGTAGAGTACGAATTTGGTATATAAATGTCATCCAAAGTGTTCGAGGGGGTCCCCCACCCCCAAAAAACCCCCCAACAGGACACTTAACTGCTTTGGGCAATATGAGTATCAAATGAAAGTTGTTTGGAAGTTGAGTACACATCTGTTATAAGAATTCGGTCCGACGGGTCTACGGGCCTCCCCAAACCTAAAAACTTCACAAACCGACATAAATGTACAAAGTCATAAAATGGGTATCAAATGAAAGGCCTTTGGGAGTTAACTAAGAATCTGGTATACACTTTTGGGACAAAGTCCGTGACCGGCCAACCCATTAAATACCATTCAATAGGACGTGATAATCGAGCGGGATAGAAGAATTAGAGAACTGCTAAGACATGACAGAGGCATGTAGCTCTTCGGATTTCGGGTATTCGTTTGTTCTGTGGAAGACCGCTGGCTTGGGATGACTACCTGGCATTGGCGACGCGACGTACTAAGTGCTAGGTGGATCTTTCTTTGACGGCGAACTGAAGGTTATCTTACCGGGAAGGAATCTTTAGGTTGGGGGCATCCTGCCCGTCTAAGCTGGGTGAGAGCACCCGGGTCAGGGGTTTTTGTTGAGTTTCTGGAGCTTCTGGAGGTGTTAAAGGAGCCACATAGACTTTTCGAGTGGTGCAGTGTCTTTTAGCATAAGGTTTTTGAGATTCTCAGGGCCTTGGATGTGATTCTGAGTCAGGAGCTGCGGCCTTTTTCTGACTGTCACAAACTATGCGAACAGTCAAGCGGCGATGAAGGCTTTTGCTGCGGGTCAAGTCGAGGCTTGTCGCGAAATGCAAGGAGCATTTCGGTCCTTGTGGGAATGCTGTCGGATTGTTCTTGGTTCCGGACCATCAAAGAGTGATGGTAAACGAAGCGGCAGACGAGCTGGCCAGATTTGAGTAGCGGATGGACTATGCGCATGCGATTTTGATGGTGAACCTCTCTCTGTGTTGGCTGTTTGGGATGGCGAAGGCCTACTACGGCAAATGCGCAGACTCAAAGTTGGCTGGCGTTGTGAGTTGCAGGCTTGCCAGGGCCCTTTTGCCGAGGTTCTTCGGAACGAGTTCGTCGATTGTCCTTGAGCTGAAGAAACACGACCTGGGATTGTTGGTGAAATGCCAGATCACTGACCTGCCGATGGGCTTGCGACAATGAGGATTTCTGCAGGGCCTGTGGAGATGAGGAGAAGTTGCACGTGGTCTAGCACCTGTTGTACCAATGCCCCGCGATGGCGTAGAGAAGGCATAGGATTGTGGATGAACACCCCTTCACTTCACTGAACTCTTTAAAGTCCTACCGAGTGATTTTGGACTTCTGTAAGGGCCTGAGATGGCTGACTGGGTGATCCTCCAGTCAGTTAGACTGAACTGTTGCACAAGCAGGCAAGATCTTCGTGTGTCAAGACCTTTTGGTCTTTCGTGAAAAGGGTAGTTCTTCATCTATTCCAACTCTTGTTAAGGATTATCAAACGTTCACTCACGCAGTTGATAAGGCTAACCTGTTGGCTGATATATTTTCAGGGAACTCTTTTCTGCCGGATAGCAATCAACCACTCCCCTCAATCGAAAATGTATCTGGCTTCATGCTTCAAATATTTTTTTGAGCTTGTGGAGTTGAAGGGCTTCTTGAGAATCTAGACTCTCGGACACGGACTCTCCCCCTTACCCTAATTTTCAGAAACGTCAGATCTCGGAGATGGGTGATGGGTGATGCGATTTAAGCGAAATTTTATTTAAAACAATTTTTCCATCAAATCACATTTTTGGGAAAAAAATTAAAAAATCCAGTTTCGAAAAAAAATTTTCTTTACAACTCAGATTTTTTCGAATTTTTCTTTGAAAATCTCAAATCAAAAAAGAACTTCCTTAAAAAACTTATATTCCCCAAAATGAATTAATTTTTCTACCCCAGTTTCAAATCCTTAGATAAATCCTTTCACTGCAAGAAATATACCCCAAACTATTTTTAAGTTTCCTTTTCAAATATCTCAAATTTTTTAACTTCATTTGTCAACATTTTGCTGCTACAAAACGCCCCAAACTCAGTAGGTACTAATTTACCATTCAAGGATCCTCTTACACCCCCCGATTGTTCGCAGAATTGTTTCAATATAACCAAGTACAATATTGCATAATCCAAAAAGACAAAGTAAAGTTTGCGAGAAAGTTTTGAATTTTCGTTTACTTTTTCTATTTTAAGCAAATTGCTGTTCTTGATTTTAAATGCCATCGCTTAAAATTTTATGGTAAAGTTTAATGTTTGTCCCAGCGAGTAAGAAATGTGGAGTGGCGTGGTTTGCAAATAGCCAAATTTCGTTTTAATTGCAGCCCCCCGCCAAAGGGATTTGTGGTTTGGTGGAATGGAAAATTGCTATTGACAAGGCATGGACCAACTACCACAGAATGTGTAGATGATATGTAGCTCAAACACCTCTAACCACAACTTGATGCATTAGGGATGTTTGGAGAGAGGAATAATTAACAGTTCAGCTGGGCAAGCAGAATGCAAGTTGCATGGGCAGCATGAGCAAACATCAAAATCATTGAATTGAGTAATGAAATCGAACCTGAAGTCAGAATTTTAAAAATTAAGTTTTTTTACGTCGAACTAATCATAGAATTTGATTTTTATTCGCAATTATGAGAGAAGCAGTTGTACAAAATTTCAGCCAAATTGGATGAGAATTGCGCCCTCTAGAGGCCCAAGAAGTCAAGATCTCAGATCGGTTTATATGGCAGCTATATCAGGTTATGGACCGATTTGAACCATACTTAGCGCAGTCATTGGAAGTCATAACAAAACACCTCACGCCAAGTTTCAGCATAATCGGATGAGAATTGCGCCCTCTATTGGCTCAAGAAGTCAAGACCCAAGATCGGTTTATATGACAGCTATACCAGATTATGAACCGATTTAAACCATACTTCGAACAGTTGTTGGAAGTGATACCAAAACACCACGTACAACATTTCAGTCAAATCGGAAGAGAACTGCGCCCCCTAGAATCTCAAGAAGTCAAGACCCAAGACCGGTTTATACGGCAGCTATATCAAAACATGGATCGATTTGGTCCATTTGCAATACCAAAATGTAATGTAACCACCAATGTAACCCACCTCTCGTCAAAATCTGATGAAAATGCATACCTTATGCCCCATAGCAGCTATATCGAAATATGTTCCGATTTGGACCAAATACTTTTAAGTACAAGTCATTGTTCAATTATGAATAACAAAATATTGGTCTTTTAGGTAGCTATATCTAAAAATAAACCGATCTGAACCATATACAACATAGATGTCGAAAGGCCTAACATAAGTCACTGTGTCAAATTTCAGTGAAATCTGATTATAAATGCGTCTTAGGGGGCCAAGACTTCAAATCGAGATATCGGTCTATATGGGAGCTTTATCCAAATATGGACCGATTTGGGCCAAGTTTCAGAAAAATGTCGAAGAGCCTAACACAACTCACTGTCCCAAATTTCGGCGAAATCGGACAAAAAATTAGCCTATTGTGGCCCAAAACCATAAATCGAGAGATCGGTCTATATGGCAGCTATATAGAAATCTGGACCGTTTTGAGCCAAATTCAAGAGGAATGTAAAGGGGCTCAACCTAACTCACTGCCCCAAATTTCGGCGACATCGAACATTAAATGCGCCTTTTATGAGCCCAAAACTTTAAATCGAGAGATCGGTCTATATGGCAGCTATTTCCAAATCTGGACCGATCTGTGTCATATTGCAGAAGTATGTCGAGGGGCTTAACCTAACTCATTGTCCCAAATTTCGGAGACATCGGACAATAAATGCGCCTTTTATGGGCCCAAAACCTTAAATCGAGAGATCGGTCTATATGGCAGATATTTCCAAATCTGGACCGATCTGTGTCATATTGCAGAAGTTTGTTAAGGGGCTTAACCTAACTCACTGTCCCAAATTTCGGAGAAATCGGTCAATAAATGCGCCTTTTATGGGCGCAAGACCTTAAATCGAGAGATCGGTCTATATGGCAGCTATATCCAAATCTGGACCGATCTGGGCCAAATTGACGAAGCATGTCGAAGGGCATAACACAACTCGCTGTTCCAAATTTCAGCAATATCGGATAATAAATGTTACTTTTATGGGCCTAAGGCCCTATATCGTAGGATCGGTCTATATGGCAGCTATATCCAAATCTGGACCGATCTGAGCCAAATTGTCGAAGGATGTCGAAGGGCCTAACACAACTCACCGTCCCAAATTTCAGCAAAATCTGATAATAAATGTGGCTTTTATTGGCCTTAGACGGATCCGCCGATTAAGGGTCTATATGGGGGCTATATCAAGATATAGTCCGATATAGCCCATCTTCGACCTTAACCTGCTTATGGACAAACAAGAATCTGTGCAAAATTTCAGCTCAATATCTCTATTTTTGAAGACTGTAGCGTGATTTCAACAGACAGACGGACGCAAATGTCTAGATCGTCTTAGATTTTTACTTTGTAGGGTCGGAAATGGATATTTCGATGTGTGCAAACGGAATGACAAAATTAATATACCCCCATCCTTCGGTGGTGAGTATAAAAAAGGCACTAAGTTCTGCCGGGGCGAACTTTGGACACCCATTACTTCGGATATATGTATATTAACCACCTTTCGTCATAATACGGTGAAAATGCATCATTTATTCCGATCTTCATTGGTGTATATATCAGCTATATCCAAATCTGCACAGATCTGGGCCCAAGGAAAGTGTACTAAAACTACCCTTTCTTCAAGGAAAGGGTACCTAAACAACCCTTTCTCCAAGGAAAAATTACCAAAACTACCCTTTATCCAACTTTAGGGTACTAAAACTACCTTATATTCAAGGAACGGGTACTAAAATTACCATTTCTCTTGAGAAAGGGTACTTAAAATTTTCTTTTTCTTAAGAAAGAGTACCAAAATTATCCTTGCACACAAGGAAGAGTACTTAAAATACCCTTTCACAAACGAAAGAGTACTTAAACTATCCTTTTCTAAAAGGAATGGTACTACAACCAGGCAATGGTACTAAAACTAAAAAAACAAGTAAAAGCGTCCTAAGTTCGACCAGGCCGAATCATACATACCCTCCACCATGGATAGCATTTGTCGAGCTATTTCCATGGTATCTCTTTTTTGGGCAAACAAAGGATAGGAGCATATTGAATATTGGAGGCCATAGTAGAAGTCATTGTGTAAAATTTCAGCCAAATCTAGTAAGAATTTCGCACTTAGGGGGCAGAAGAAGTAAAACAGGGAGATCGGTTTATAGGGGAGATGTATAAGGCTATAAATCGATGCATGCCATACTCGACACATATATTAAAGGTCATGGGAGAAGCCGTTGTACTAAATATCAGTCAAATCGGATAATAATTGCGTCCTTTAGTGGCTCAAGAAGTCAAGACCCCAGATCGGTTTATATGGCCGCTATATCAGGTTACGGACCGATTTGTACCATTGTTAATACAGTTGTTGGAAGTCGTAACAAAACATGTCGTGCAAAATTTCAGCCAAATCGGATAAGAATTGCGTCCTCTAGTGGCTCAAGAAGTCAAGACCCCAGATCGGTTTATATGGCCGCTATATAAGGTTATGGCCAGATTTGAACCAATCTTAATACAGTTGTTGGAAGTCGTAACAAAACACGTCGTGCAAATTTCAGCCAAATCGGATAGGAATTGCGCCCTCTAGTGGCTCAAAAAGTCAAGAACCCAGATCGGTTTATATGGCAACTATATCAGGTTATGGACCGATTTGAACCATTTTTAATACAGTTGTTGGAAGTCATAACAAAACACCTCATGCAAAATTTCAGCCAAATCGCGTTATAATTGCACCCTCTAGTGGCTCAAGAAGTCAAGACCCCAGATCGGTTTATATGGCCGCTATATCAGGTTACGGACCGATTTGTACCATTTTAAATACAGTTGTTGGAAGTCGTAACAAAACACCTCACGCAAAATTTCAGCAAAATCGGATAATAATTGCGCCCTCTAGTGTCTCAAGAAGTCAAGACCCCAGATCGGTTTATATGGCAGCTATATCAGGTTATTGACTGATTTGAACCATTTTTAATACAGTTGTTGGAAGTTGTAACAAAACACGTAGTGCAAAATTTCAGCCAAATTGGATAGGAATTGCTCACTGTAGAAGCTCAAGAAGTCAAGACCCCAGATCGGTTTATATGGCAACTATATCAGGTTATGGATCGATTTGAACTATTCTTAGCACAGTCGTTGAAAGTCACAACAAAACGCCTCATGTAAAATTTCAGCAAAATCGGATAATAGTAGCGCCCTTTAGTGGCTAAAGAAGTCAAGACCCCAGATCGGTTTATATGGCAGCTATATCGGGTTATTGACCGATTTGAACTATTCTTAGCACAGTCGTTGAAAGTCACAACAAAACACCTCATGCAAAATTTCAGCCAAATCGGATAATAATTGCGCCCTCTAGTGGCTCAAGAAGTCAAGACCCCAAATAGGTTAATATGAAAGCTATATCAGGTTATGGACCGATTTCAACCATACTCAGCACAGTTGTTGGAAGTCATAATAAAACGCTTCATGTAAAATTTCAGCCAAATCGTATAGGAATTGCGCACTCTAGACGCTCAAGAAGTCAAGACCCTAGATCGGTTTATATGGCACCTATATGAGGTTATGGATCGATTTCAACTATACTCAGCACAGTTGTTGGAAGTCATAATAAAACGCTTCATGTAAAATTTCAGCCAAATTGGATAAGAATTGTGCCCTCTAGCGGCTCAAGAAGTCAAGATCCCAGATCGGTTTATATGGCAGCTATATCAAAACGTGGACCGATGTATCCCATTTACAATCCCAACCGACCTACACTAATAAGAGGTATTTGTGCAAAATTTCAAGCGGATAGCTTTACTCCTTCGAAAGTTAGCGTGCTTTCGACAGACAGACAGACGGACGGACGGACGGACATGGCTAGTTCGACTTAAAATGTCATGACGATCAAGAATGTATATACTTTATGGGGTCTTAGATGAATATTTCGAGGAGTTACAAACAGAATGACGAAATTAGTATACCCCCAACCTATAGTGGAGGGTATAAAAATGGTAAAAAATTTACCCATTTCCAAAGGAAATTGTACTTAAACTACCTTTTTCATGGATATGGTACATTAACTAGCCAATTTTAAGGCAAGGGTACTAAAACTACCCTTTTTCAAAGCACAGGGTAATGAAACTACCCTTTACCAAAGGCCAGGGTACTAAAACTATTATTTTTCAAAGGAAGGGGTATGAGAACTACCATTTTCTAAAGGAAATGCTGCAAAAACTAGCCTTTTTCCGGTATAGTGATAGAAGAATAGAAAAGGAAAGCCATTTGCAATGGAAAAGTAAAGCCATTGGATACCACAACACCAACCATGCTATGACTTGTTTCGACCTCTTGGTTAGGTAGGTCATCGTCGGATACCTTTAGGTGTGGAGGCTTCGTCGGTAGTTTGTACTTATATCGAATTCATTGCCAAAAGGCCTTTGTGATGTCAGAACGTCACTTACCAAGATCGATACCCTGTCTTTTACCTGTACTTTTTATAATGCATGTGTTTGCATGTGTTTTAAAAAAAATTGGATTCTCTGTGCACCCACTACAATTACTTCTATGGCATAGACATGTGGCTGGTTCCCTTTGACTGATGTGAGTGTGCCAAGATAATGAATATGTTCGCGGCTAGATGAAAAGCCATCATCAATATAACGCTGCATATATCCTTTCGCAATAAAGTCAAATGTTTATTACTTTGTTATGTAGCAAAATGTATGCTTGCCATAAGTGGCTTATACTATGCACACACACATACACAAACACACAGCTTCATACACACAAAGAAATAAAACCCGAGGAGTAAACAGATTTATAAGCAATTTTCTTTGCATACTTAGAGGGAGTAAAAACCTTTCTACTATCAATCAAGTCGGAGAAATAAAATATTTAAATAAAATGGTTTTGCAGGATGAGCGATGTTTGGCATTTTACAGCGTTTCTATTTAATAGCATTTGGGTTTAAGAAATAAATAAAATACCTTTAATTTATATTTTTTTGTTATCAAAGAAATTGAAGATATAAAATATGTATAAACACAGATTTACTTTACTTTACGATTCTAAGGGTATTGGTTGTAGACTTAAATGGACAATTTAGAGCACCAACATAAACCAGTTTCATGCTTTAGTGCAATGTATTCGATTGAAAATTAAACGTTTGAATATAAAATTGCCGTGTTATTTAAGCCTTTGGGAGTATGTCGATATGAACTCTTTTGGCTTCAACTATTGTGTTACAGAAAAAGCCTGCTGCTTAATTTATTTAACTGAAATTCTAAGCTTTGTTACAAGGACATTAAGAAACAGAGAGTACTTACTGTAACTTTAATGCAATATTTCAAAGCGATCACTTACCTGGAATGAAAAAAATATTATTTTTATTAAAATTATATAAAATATTAAAAAAAGTGTTTTTTTTATAAAATTTAGTGATGCGTATACAAAAGTCGCTGTATTCTGGCCTAGGCAACGTTTAGTATTGCCATGTATAATCTGACATTTCTAAACTTTGAAATTTTCTAACATAATTGTTCTCAGGCCGTTTTCTCGCACGACCATCATATGTGTTGTGTCGGCTTCTGCATCCTCGTCGTCGATTTATGTGACCATCCAGCCATATGGCCCTATTTTCCGACTGAATGCATTAAACAGGTGCATTTTTAATGCACAAAAGCCGCATTTCTTACCCAGAATTTACGAAATTTAGAAGACCCGCCATGTATCAGTATTTAGCTTCTCAAAACCCATGTTTTTAATCTGCACTCTTAACGAATACACACATCGATAAAAATGATTTTGAAAAAAAAACAACTTTTGTCGAAAAAACGACGACGAAATTTGTTAATTTTCCTGCAACAATTTACTTTGAATTTCAACGACCCAAAGTACAAATTTGTTGTTGAAAGGCACTCTTTGCAAGCCAACATACAACAACAACAACAATATGTCTATAAGCAAGAAAAACAAAACATTAAACCAGCCACCACATGTGCTTTGCTGCACAGCTTCGGTGTGGTAGTGTTTTTATTTTCTTTGTTCGGTTCGCGCTGCTTGCTAAAATTCGCTGAGAATTTTAAGTTTCACATACACATTTCGGCAGATGGTTTTTTTCTCAGAGTCATTTCTTTCTGTGCAGCATCGACAAGAAGTGAATTACTTTTGAGTTATGCGCGGCAATATTTTCAGTAATTAACTTGGCATTTATATGTTGGAAAAACCTACCAAAAATTGAGGCCAGCCTACCTACCCTACCAAGAGAATAAAAACCTACCAACTTTGGTGGGAACGTGCCAAAAACGGCATCACTGTCCAGGAGACAAAGCTGACCAACACCCTCTGCTTGCATAGTTGTCACGGATACAAGGATAGCTCAAGGAATGGAGGTGGGGAATTTTGCCTTCGTAATGTACCATTCCGTGCAGTATAGACCCATCTCGCCTGCGCTTGGCGCTAGTGACCCCTACATGGAGTGCATGCGGATAGAAGTCAGGTCTCATACTGCCGAGGTAGAGAGATACAACGTGTACATACCGCCGTTTGGTAGCTGTGCCCCAATTAGTGGCCAGGCTTGCAAGACCGATATAAGTGGCCGTCTATCTGACCATAATCGTCTGTTTCTACGAGAATTTAATGCGCATCACATTCTCCCCTAGGTAACGACCAGTAGGGCTTAGCTTTGGCAGAGCAGGTTAAAGGCTTAGCTTTGGCAGAGCAGATTAAAGGCTATAGTTCCACGTTTTGCACGGCGAATGATGCCCCTACTAGGATTACGGAGAGGTGTAGAAGCTCGTCAGACATTTCCATTGCATCCTCCGATCTCATGAGTGACGTATCATGGCAAGCCGTCATCTCTTTAATGTCAGACCACCTGCCCATAATTCCCACCATGGAACGAATACCAGACTTCATAACCTACGAGCGTCGGACGTTTATCAATCAGAAGAAGGCCGATTGGGCTGGCTTCAGAGAGTACACCAATCACAGCCTCAGTGATCTGACAACTGACAGAGCAGATTGAAGGCTCCACGTTTTGCACGGTGAATGAGGTTGCCCTTGCTAGGATTACGAGGAGGTGCAGCAGCTCGCCAGACATATCCATTGCATCCCCCTGGTCTAGTGAGTGACGTATCCTAGAAAGCTGTCATCTCTTTAAGGTCAGACCACCTGCCCATAATTCTCACTATCGAACGACCACCCGACTTCATAACCTATGAGTGCCGGACGTTTATCAATCAGAAGAACGCCGATTAGGCTGACTTCAGACAGTACACCAATCACAGCCTCAGTGAACTGACATCCCCCTCGAATGTGGTAGTTGCAGAGAGGAGATTCCGAGACATCATTAACGCTGCAGCCGCTTGCTCTATACCAGCCGTTCGAATACAAGCGGAATTTATGGCTGGAACACATGGAACAATGTTACTTTGGCACCGGTTTAGGTGAGCTGTGGTTTACTACTAAGTCATTCTCGAACCCCCGTAGACTGGATGACAGAGCCTCAGTCATTTTTGGCGACACAACCACGACTGATCTGAAGAGATACAATAGGTTGTTCAGCCGTCAATTTCTTGTGCATCCCGAGAGTGACAGGGCAAGCAGGAGAGCCATTCGTCGTATCTGTGGTCTCTGAGCCGATGGACAGCCATCACGATTTACCGTGGGCGAAGTTTGTAATATAATCCGTGGCACCAAGGCGTTGGGCCCCGTAGGAATCTCTACACTGATGCTGAAGAATCTGGATTTACCTGGAGTTGAGTACTTAACTGCTGTCCTCAACCTGTCTTTGAACACCCTTTTAGTTCCTGATGTCTGGAAAATGGGCAGAGTGATGCCGCTACTGAAACCTGGAAAAGACCCGAGTTTGGGGGAGTCGTACAGACCGATGTCTCTTCTTTCATCAGTAGCAAAGACGCTTGAGGCATTACTTCTCCCGAGCCTCGTAGGAGAATATCCATTCGCCGAGCATCAACATGGATTTCGAAGACTGCAGAGCACAACAACAGCTTTGCATGCCTTCACCGCTCACATTTGACGTGGCTCCAATAAGCCCAGGCCATGTGATAGCATGGCCCTCATGACACTGGACCTATCGAAGACATTCAATCAAACTGTGTGAGGACATCGCCAATTCGTTCCTCCACCCAGGCCTGAAACGCTGTTTCGCGAATTATCTGTGTGGTCGCCAGTCATTTGTGGAATTTAGGGATAATAAGTCGAAGCACCGTAGATTAAAACATGGAGTTCCCTAAGGCGGGGTACCTATCCACCATTCCACCCCCTCCAGATGACATAGAGATCGTATCGGACGGATACGAACGATTGTAAGATCATGGCATCAGGCCCCCGACCCATTGTTGACACCTGCGATAGGTTGAACGTCTACCTCAACGAACTTGCCTCATACTTCGCTGCAAGAGATCAAAAGATATCTGCGACCAAATCTTCAGCCACATTGTTCACTTAGAATACGCATGAGGTAAATGCCGAGCTGTTCTCATTTCATTAAGAACCTAAAGTGGAAGTCCTTTTGACTGCTAGTGCGGGATACACACACAGAAGGTGTTCCATAGTCTCTTCATCTTCGATGTCCTCACAGCTTCTGCAAAAGTCTGTCCTTCAGTCTGTCAGCATGTTTTCCGATTAGACAGTGACCTGTCATGCGATAGACTCTTCAAGTCTAGATTAGGACACATAGTTTTGAAATGCTCACAGCCTACTCTTTGTGACCATCAATCATTCGTTGTCCTTCGGGCCTAATCCTGAAAACTTAGATTACATGTCGCTAGAGGCATACCCACAGATTTCAGTGTCCCTGGAATATGTAGGGTGGTATCGCAAGCTCGCCCGCTTTATCTCTGTGGCCTGGCACCCAGATTAGGTGAATTTAAACTGTTCAGCCATCTCGTTGAGAGATCGGCGCCAGTCGAGGGCTGTTTTTGTGTTCAGAAATATGTTCTCCACGGACTTAATGGCTACCTGGCTGTCTGAGAAGATATTTATGCCAGTCTTCATAATGACTTTATGCATTAGCCATTCCACCACTTCCTTAATTGGTAGGATCTCCGCTTGATACACACTGCAGTGGTCGGGTAACCTTTTCGATATGGAATTAACTCGCAAATGTTTTCGTGCGAACATTTTTCACAACTGGATTATCACGACTAGAGTGCATTGATGAACTTGAATCTTTGTATGACAATGAAGCACCATCCGCAAGATCTTGCCTGGATTCTTAGCTGTTGGTCACAATTCCCCCTTCGCATGATCCAGGTATAAAGTCAAAAAATTTGCCCTTAGCATCCGAAGAAGGCATGGCTCTGCCCTCGGATACAAATGCACCCGCTTTTGTCTTTCACTTACTACCCATGTCAATTCATTCCTTTGACATTCCCAGCACCACTTTGCTACAGTCCTGCTCCCACATTTTCATCCCATGAAGTATTTTCAGTAATCAAGTTCAAAGTCAAGACCAAACTAACCAAAATCCTTGTTGTAACAAACTGATAGTCCAGCAAGTAATTTAAACTTTTATTGCTTTAAACGATTTTCTTTAAACGATCGACTTTAAAAGTCTCAAACTCCCACTCCTACACTTTGCCTAAATGCCTTGCGTATGAAAAAAAAAACCAACATCTTTTTCCTTCCTACCTGCCACAGCTCACTCTCAAGACTTTCAATCTGCGTGATGTTAAAATTCAATTTAATCAAAAGCACTTCAAAATTCATGCACCTGATACCTAAGGCATACAAGGGTAATCATCTTTTCTCAAAGATACCGAAGTTCACCGGGCAAACGATAACCAAAAATGGTTTTCCGTTTTGTCCTAGTTGCTCCACTTTCTCTCTCTCTTTTTCAAGCGCTCAAGCTGAGATTTTTCCGCCCAAATAATCAAACTTAATTACACGTCTTTCAATGACACTGGTGCAAACATTAGCCAAGGATTAACACTCTGCGAAGGAAGAAACGAAAAAGAGAAGAGGATTTTAGGCGATAAAAGTTTTACTCAGCATCCCCGAAATTACAGAGAGCCAAAAAGGGAAACCAAAACAAAGCAAAATAAACATACACACACGCACACACACACACAACAAGCAAAGCCGTTCTAAAGTACTTGAATTTGCACACCCACCCATACAAAAACACATCATCATAGATTTTCAAAGCCTATACCGTTATTCAAATACCCACACCAATAAGCAAGGCCACAGAAAAGCAATGTGCTGTGAAAACTGTAGGTCTAGGTCCTATTAGGGAAGGCAAGCACACAAAGCATGTGACATGTGCTGCAAATCCATGAAACATTAGACGAGCTTTTAGGGATTTTAATCTCGAAAGTAACTTAAGCAAATGACTGAAAGGGCATAGAAGCTACAGAGAGTGGGAGAGATAGAGAGAGGGAGAAGGTGCGAGGGTGTCTTGTACAGTAAACACACATACTCAAGCCAAATCACCATAAATGCTGCCAATGCTAAGCTAAGAACAAAAAAGATCTTCATTTCGAGTCAACCAAAGCCAATGGAGGTCCTCTAGTGGGATCATCGAATATTTTGCATGTTGAACAGAGTTGCCACATCATTTGGAACTTGTTGAAATAGGACAAATTTAACCATGTTTAAACAAAAGCAGCAGACCAGAGGCGCTTTTTCAACTTTGAAACCCAATTTTGAACATGTGGCCATGAACAATGCATTGGGCAACAAGGGGAAAACTTTTTTTATTTATCAATAAGAGTTGCCATATCATTGGAGAACTTGTAGAAGTGGAAAAAATACAATCATGTGTATTGAAGAAAAGTAGACAAAAGGCACTTTTTCAAAAATAAAAACCAAATTTGGGAATGTGCCCACGAACATTTCGTTAAGCAGCAGCGGAGACATGCTCTTCATATCACTAGGCATAGGAAACACAAGGAAAGGCACTTTCGTTTGTGAGTATCGGAAAAAAATTTGAAAACACAAAAATTCGTTTCATTGAATATACGTTGCATTACTTTTGCATATTTTGAATATTTTTTGACATCAAAAACACCAGATATCATATTGGGTTGCCCAAAAAGTAATTGCGGATTTTTTAAAAGAAAATAAATGCATTCTTAATAAAACTTAGAATGAACTTTAATCAAATATACTTTTTTGACACTTTTTTTCTAAAGCAAGCTAAAAGTAACAGCTGATAACTGACAGAAAAAAGAATGCAATTACAGAGTCACAAGCCGATTATATGAAAAATCCGCAATTACTTTTTGGGTAACCCAATAGAAAGGTGAACTGTTTTCATAGAATTTTTGTTCCATTAAAGTAACCCAAAAACACGAATCTGGTAAATAAATTTCCGATCAAGCTCAACCGGATCCGAAGGATGCACTGAGGACGACATCATTTGATACACTGAATTTAATGCTACATCTAAGGCAAATTGTAGGCAAATTGCTGCACCGTGAGGCTAAGGGAGCTTTCTCTTTGGTCATGAGGCGGCTACAGACACTGTTATCCTTGATACAATGTCCAATGTTCCAGGGAGTAGTGTTTATTGACAATTGTCTTAAATCTATGGATGTCATAGTGGGTGGAAAAAACTTTAGCTGAAAGTCGATTCCACATACAAACGGTTCGGGCGAAATAAGAATTCTCTCTATAATGCATTGTCCGTTCCGCTGGGCAATCAATTAGAAACGGGTGTGAGTTCCTGGAATGTCCAGTATCTTTGACAAACATCCTTAGATCAGGAAAAAGAAGACGAATATCAGATGAACACACACCATGAAAGTACTGATAGAACAGCGCGAAACAACCCACATTGCGACGATGATCAAGGAAGGCAATAGAGTTGGCTACTCCACTATCCCCAATCAACGGCATCGCTGTCCTCTGTACGCGGTCCTGTAGCTCCAGGGATGATTTTGAAGCTCCAGCCCATTCTTGTGAGTTGTACACTATTTTCTGCCTTATGAAAGTGGTATAGACGTTAAAAAGATCAGAAGGAGTAAAATAATTCTTACACCGTTTAAGGAAGCCTAAACACTTGAATGCTTCTTTCGACACTTCAAATATATGTTTAGCCCAACGGACATCACTTTTTATTTTCATGCCCAGAACATCAAGAGATTCTGATTGCTCAACATCTAAGCCGTTGATAGGCAAAGATGATCGTAATGGGTCAGCGAATCGTTTGTGTGACAACAAGCAGTACAGAGTCCTCCGTGCATTAAAATCAACTCGATTCAATCGACCCAACTCAGAAATGGCCAGCAAATCCCGGCAGAGTGTATTGTCCATAACCCGCCTCTTGTCCTCAATCTCTCGAAGACTCGGCCTATGGTCGAATGAGTACGAATGACAGAGATTACTGTCATCCGCAAATGAGTAGATCGTATTCGATATCAGACTCAACAAGTCGTTGATGAAAATAAGAAAAAGAGAAAGAACAGAGCCTTAGGGTACACCTGCGGTCAATATATGTTCATTGGATGAGGACCCATCTGTAACGACTTGAATAGTGCGATTATTGACACCTAATGCGATCAGCTTTATCAGCTTTATAATGCGATAAGCACAGCCACAACCTTACTCTCTCTCTAAACGGGTGGATTGAGCGACTTCAACGTGCCGACAGAAGTGCCATGAGGTCGCCCGTAGAGCGATTTCTGCGGAACCCATACTGTTGGAGATATCTAGAGCCACAACCTTACTCTCTCCAAACTGGTGGATTGAGCGACTCCAACGTTCCGAGAAAAGTACCATGAGGTCGCCGTAGAGCGATTTCATGCTGTTGGTCGCTAAGAATGCCATTCGACTCTAAATACCTCACAAGATGGTGATTAACCATGCTCTTCAGAACCTTGGAGAGAGCGGAGCATATCGCAATTGACCGGTAATTCGTAGGGTTGTTCGCCTTACTCTTCTTGGGTATTGGCTGAACGTTCGCAACCTTCAAACGCGCCGGGAAGACTCCCGCACGGTAGGCAAGGTTGATAAGTTTGCGCAATTGACGACCAAGCGTCGAAGAACACCTACGCAAGACAAATGTTGATATGCCATCCGGGCCCCAGGACTTATTTAAGCCTGGATTCCCAAGAACCCTTTTAACTCCACGAGTTCAAAGAATATCTGGGACATGGCGATAGATACATTTTCGATAAAGGGAAGTTCCCTGCAAATATATCAGCCATTAGGTTTGCCGGATCAGTGAAGAGTTGGGATAGATGAAGAACTACCCTTTTCACTAGCAACGAATGTTAAATGGTCACAAAGAGGAGACTGTGAGCATTCGAAACTATGCGGCCTAATCACAGATATCAAGGATCTGCCAAATTTTACCGAAATCAGATAAAAAATGCTGCTTTTATTGACTGCAAATTGCAAATTTTGCCCATGAACATTCCACTAAGGGGCCAACTTCTTACATTTTAATGAAGGCATCCCATTCAAGTTTAAGCTCAATGAACGAACGGCGTGTCGCAATGCGACATCTCTTTGGAGAGAAGTTTTACATGGCATAGTATCTCACAAATGTTGCCAGTATTAGGAGGGGAAAACCACCGCTGACATTTTTTCTGATGGTCTCGCCAGGATTCGAACCCAGGCGTTCAGCGTCATAGCCGGACATGCTAACCTCGGCGCAACGGCGGCCTCCCAGGGCTTTTATTGACTTTATGCCTTAAATCGGGAATGGTTCTATATGGGAGCTATATTAAAATATATATTGTAGTTCCTACCGTTGAACCATCCAGATCGCTTTAAAAAGCCCAATAACTGTCCGCATCCGCTAAATCAGACAGGTTCTCAAAGAAAGGAGAACCTAAAGTGGAACTCCTTCTGACTGTTAGTGCGGGACACACACACAGAAGGTGTTCTATAGTCTCTTCTTCTCGATGTCCTCATAGCTTCTGCAAAAGTCGTTGCTGGCAACCTTCAGTCCGAACAGACAGTGACCTTTCGTGATGGACACAATGACTGAAACTTCTGTTCTACCCAATGACAGCAAAGCAGTTGACCTCTTCCAGGCCACAATGATCACAGTCCGATTAAAGTTTAAGCTCAATGATAAGGGGCCACCTTTTTTGTGCCTAGTCCGAACGGCGTGCTTGTTAGCGACAACACTTGTTAGAAAAGTTTTAACATGGCTGGATACCTTAGAAATTTCGCCAGCATTTGTAAGAGGATAACCACCGTTGAAAATTTTGTTCTGGTGTTCACGCCGGGACTTGAAGCCAGGTGTTCGGAGTGATAGGCGTGTATGCTAACCTCTGCGCCACGGTGGGGAAACTACTGCTAAACAAGTGTTCGGTGTTCTAGCCAAGACTCGGTTTGTATGGGACCTATATCAGACTATAGACCGATTTGGACGTTACTTGACACAATTGTTGGAAGTCATTACGGAACACAATGTTCAAAATTTCAGCCAAATCGGATGAAAAGTGAGGCTTCCGGAGCACAAGAAGTCAAATCGGGAGATCTGTTTATATGGGAGCTATATCAGACTATAGACCGATTTGGACGGTTCTTGACACAGTTGTTGGAAGTCATTACAGAACACAATGTTCAAAATTTCAACCAAATCGGATGAAAATTTAGACTTCCAGGCGCTCAAGAAGTCAAATCGGGAAATCGGTTTATATGGGAGCTATATTAGGTTCTTGGCTGATTTAGACCTTACTTCGCACAGTTGTTAGAAGTCATAACAGAACACTATGTGCAAAATTTCAGCCAAATCGGACAAAAATTGCGGTTTCCAGGAGCTCAAGAAGTCAAATCGGGAAATCGGTTTATATGGGACCTATAACAGATTATGGACCGATTTAGACCGTATTTGACACAGTTGTTGGAAGTCATAATAGAACAACACATGCAAAACTTCAGCCAAATCGGATGAAAATTGAGCCTTCCAGGGGCTCAAGAATTAAATCCGGAGATCGGTTTATACGGGAGCCATATCAGATTATAAACCGATATGGATGGTATTTGACACAGTTGTTGGAAGTCATTACAGAACACAATGTTCAAAATTTGAAAATTTAGACTTCCAGGGGCTCAAGAAGTCAAATCGGGAGATCGGTTTATATGAGAGCTATATCTGAACCGATATAGCCAATTTTCAATCCCCAACGACCTACACCAATATTAAGTATCTGTGCAAAATTTAGATTTACGCATGTGACTGCTATCGTGATTTCGATAGACGGGCGGATGGACATGGCTAGATCGAATCAAAATGTCGAGACGATCAAGAATATATATACTTAATGGGGTCCCAGATCATTATTTCGAGGTGTTACAAACGGAATGACTAGATTAGTATAACCCCATCTAATGATATTGCGAAAGTTTATCAATTTTAAAACCCTATGCTCCAGCCTAAATTTCTTCAAGTTGGGTCCCGAATTATCTGGAACTCAACTCGAAGTAGTTGAATAACGCGGTCAGAACAGAGTCCTTATTCTGCCCCCACGGGAGTCAACAGCCTGTGGAAATTTGGTTTCAGTCTGATTATGTTGAGGTTTTAGGTGAGAGCAAACTGGTGGCCGTGGTTTGGATCCAAATCCCAGGAGCACAAATTCGGTGGTCAGAGTAATACCCAAATGGCGGTCAAAGTAATACCAAAGAAATATAATTTTTTTCTCAAATTTAAAACCCTACACTCCAGCCTTAATATCTTCAAAATGGTAACCCTTCCCTCCAGCCTACAACTGAAGTGGATAGTAGCTCTCTGCTTGGGGAGTAGTACATACTCGTATTGTTAAGTTTTTAGTGTTCCTTGTTGGACATTCTACAGGGATTCTATGGGCTTTTTGAACCCAGAACGGTAATACCATTTTTTTTGTATGGTCCTGTCTCATGTTGTGCGCCACATCTATTCTCTTTTGCATTTGCAATGCATAAATTACCCCAGAAGTTTGGTGGCGTGTTGAGCTCTCACCAAGATTCACCGACCCACAAACATACATCCATCCATACATGGATGAAAGAAGAACTTTTTGAAGGATTGCATTAGCAAGTCGGGCACTGCCACAACTATGTTGGCGCAAACGGTGTCATTATTCAATGCTTGTGAATACAAACTAGTTGTGGGCACAAATTCATGGCTCTGCCATGAAAGAGAAACGCATTATTTTGGCATAAGGTGATGAGAATTGTGTTGACAATCTTATAAAAGCGAGAAAACTGGATGGAGAGGGTTGAAGGATAATGTGAGCAAGAAGTTGGAAAAAGTTAGTCGAAATGCTTTAAAACTTATGTTGAGAGAAAAACATTTGGAGATTTCTAAGAAATTATGCAACTCAGATGCGTCACTTACAGCCTGTCATAAGCAAATGCAAAGAGGTATGGAAAGAGTAAGAACTTGTAGTTGTAAGTTTGCTATACTTCAACTTTAAAAAGTGAACATTTCGGAATAGAGTATATTACGGCCACCGTGGCGCAGAGGTTAGTATATGTGCCTACGACGTTGAACGCCTGGGTTCGAATTCTGGCGAGACTTTGAGAAAAAAATTTTAGCGGTGGTTATTTCCTTCTAATGCTGGCGATATTTGTGAGTTAGTGTACCAATTGGTATGGCAGCCATGTGAAAACTTCTCAACAAGGAGGTCTCGCACTGCGGCATGAATGTCCGCTTATGAAGCTGAACGCCCGGGTTCGAATTTCAGCGGTGGGTATTCTCTCCTAACGCTGGCGATATTTGAGAGGTACTGCACCAGTTGGTATGGCAGCCATGTAAAAACTTCTCATCAGGGAGGTGTCGCAGTGAAGCACGCAGTTCGGACTCGGCTATAAAAAGGAGGTCCCTTATCATTGAGCTTAAAACTTGAATCAGACACCACTCCTTAATATATGAGAAGTTTACCCCTGTTCCTTAATGGAATGGCATATGTGCATGTGTATATTAGGGTCAGCTTATTTACTATTGATCTCAAGAGATGTGTCAGTAGATTGCCACATCGAAGAGTTGTACCGTCCTTTCTACTTTCCTAACAGAGAACTGCAAGTAGTGTAATTTTTCTGTTTTGCGGTATACTCATGGTATTCGGATGTCGGCATTAAACTCCACCGCAATTAATGCGGTGTCACGACATTCATTTTCATACTTCGTGCAGCAAGGCTTTTCACATCATCTTTATTCATGAGCTCCCGAGAACTTTTATACAAGTCACGGTTTCAGTGAAATTGGGCATTAAATCCGCATTTTATGGCATTATGATCCTAAACGCCGGTCTATATGGCAGCTACATATAAATATAGTCTGATCTAGACCATGTTCTGCTCAACTCATTATTTCAAATTTAAGCGTTGGGTAGTAATTGCATCTTTTACGGGCTTAAGACCCTAAATCGACAGATCGGTCTATATGGCAGCTATATCTACATAAAGTCTGATCTGGACCATGTTCTGATCGGCTGTAGGGAGGCTTTAATCAACTCACTATTTAAAATTCCAGCGAAATAGGGTAATACATGCAGCTTTTATAGGCTAAGACCCTTAACCGGCATATCCATTTATATGGTAGCTATATCGAAATATAGGCTGATCCGGACCATGTTCTGGTCCGATGTCGGGAGGCTTTAACCAACTCACTATTTATATATATGATAGCTATACCTATACCTCTATATGGTAGCTATGCCTGAATATAGTCTGATCTGAACCATATCTGGGTGGCTTCGGGAGGCTTAGAAAAACTCACCATTTCAGCGAAATCGGGTAATAATTGTGGCTTTTATGGGCTAAAGACCTCAAATCGGCAGATCGGTCTATATGGCAGCTATATCGAAATATAGTACGATCTGAACCATATTTAAGGCAAATGTCGGGAGTCTTAAAATAACTCACCGTTTCCAATTTCGGCAAAATCGAATAATAATTGCGGCTTTTATGAGCTTAACACCCTAATTAAGAAGATCGGTCTATATGGCAGCTATATCTAAATATAGTCCGATCTTTACCATATTTAAGTCGGGAGGCTTAAAACAACTCACCGCTTCCAATTTCAACAATATCGGATAATAAATGCGCCTGCTATAGGCTTAAGACCCTAAACCGGCATGTCGGACGATATGGAAGCTTTATATAATTATGGTCCGATATCGGTCATATTCTCGGTTTGCATGTCGGGGCCCCTAATGGAACTCCGTCTTTCAAATATCAGCGAAATCGGACAAAAACTGCGGCTTTTACGAGCTCAATACCCTCAATCACCGATCGCCAGATCGGTCTATATGAGGGCTATATCCAAATATAGTCCGATTTGGCCCTTTCAATAATTTAACCTGGATATGGAATAAAAACGAATCTGTGTTTAATTTCAGCTCAATATCTCAATTTTTAAAGTCTGGAGAGTGATTACAACTGACGGACACACGTCGGAAGGTCGGAAATGGATATTTCGATGTTTTGGAAAAGGAATGACTAAATGAATATACCCCCTCCTATCAAATGGTGGTGGGTATTATAACGCTAATATTTTATTTTGTTCGTAAATACTAATTTTCATACCCACCCCATAGTATGGGAGTATACTAATCAAGCCATTCTGTTTGTAACACCTCGAAATATTCGTCTAAGACCCCATAAAGTTTATATATTCTTGATGGTTTCGACGTTTTGAATCGATCTAGCTATGACCGTCAGTCCGTCTTTCGAAATCACGTTAGCGGTCGAACGCGTAAATCTAGCCACCTTAAACTTTGCACAGATACTTAATATAGATGTCGGTCATTGGGGCTTGCAACTGGGCCATATCGGTTCAGGTTTAGATATAGCTTCCGATATAAACCGATCTCCCGATTTGACTTCATGAGCCCTTACAAGCCAAAATTTTTGTCCGATTTGGATACAATTTTGCATGTAGTGTGCTGTTATGACAACCAACAACAGAGTCACAAGCTGTGAAAAATTTGTCAACGACGACTATATGAAAAATCCGCAATTACTTTTTGGGCAACCCAATAGCTTCCACATAAACCGTTCTCATGATTTGATTTCTTGAGACCTTACAAACCGCAATTTTTCTCGGACTTGGCTGAAATTTTGCATGTAGTGTTCTGTGATGACTTCCAACATCTGTACTAAGTTCGGTCCAAATCGGCAATTTTTGTCCGGTTTGGCTGAAATTTTGCACGTAGTGTGCCCTTACGACTTCCAACAACTGTGCGAAGTACTATCCAAACCAGTCTTTAACCTGATAATGCTCCCATATAAACCGATCTCCCAATTTGACTTATTGAGCTTTTACAAGCCGTAATTTTTGTCCGATTTGCCTGAAATTTTGCATGCGGTGTTCCGCTACGAATTCCAACAACTATGCCAAGTACGGCCAAATCAGTCTATAACCTGATATAGCTCTCATGTAAACCGGTATTTCGATCATCCATGTACGGTTCCTAGAAGTTTTAATTTTTGCTGGTTTGACAGAAGTTTGTTATGTACAATAGAATTATTATGTATAATAATAATCACCTAGATTTATTATGTATAATTTTTGTGTAGAGTCCATGGTGGTGGGTTCTCAAGATTCTGCCCGTTCGAAATTATCACAGTTTTACTTGTTTTTATAATATTTTAGTGCTGTTTTCAAACTTCATTATGTTGAAAATAAAATTGCGGTGTCTGCGTTGTTTTTCCAAACACTCATCATACCGCTGCATATACAAAATACTCATGAGTATAAGTATTTGCGGTGGTGATTCATAGCGCTTCATATCCATACACATCAAACCCTCCGCAAAATCATGTGTGTGGTTTTTATAAGACATTTGCATTGATTATAATTGAATGGTGGCGTTAATTGCGTTGTTTGAAAAAGACAAGTATTTTTGCGGTGTAACGCAAATGCGATATACCGCTGCAGATCTCTTTAGGGTATAGAACTATACATATTATTTTAGAGTGTCTAGAGAAAGTGGGGTTTAAAAGGCGGAATATAAAATAAACTCAAAAACAAAAATAATATCCTGCCCGAATTATTTTCACAAAAGTAACCAAAATACCCATATCGGGAAAAGATGATTTCATAAGCAACAAATATTGTTGAGTGCAAACATTTTTGTACCCTCCACCATTAGATGGGGGTATACTTATTTCTTCGCTAAGTTTGTAACTTTTCGAAATACTCGTCTAGGACCCCATAAAGTATACATATTCTTGATCGTCGTGACATTTAAAGTCGATCTAGCCATGTCCGTCCATCTGTCTGTCGGAAGCACGCTAACATTCGAAGGAGTCAACCTAGACGTTTGAAATTTTGCACAAATACTTCTTATTAGCGTAGGGGTTTGTAAATGGGCCATATCGGTCTATGTTTTGCTATAGTTGCCATATAATCCGATCTCGAATCTTGACTTCTTGAGCCACTAGAGGGCGCTCTTCTTATCCGATTTGGCTGAAATTTTGTATGAGACGATTTATGATGATGATGTTACGATTTCCAACAATTGTTCCGAGTATGTTTTAATTCGGTTTATGACCTGATATAGCTTTCAAATAAACCTATCTGGGGTCTTGACTTCTTGAGCCTTCAAGTGGCGCAATTCATATTAAATTTGGCTGAAATTCCGCATGAAGTATTCCGTTATGACTTCCAACAACTGTGCTAAGTATGGTTGAAATCGGTTCATAACCTGATATAGCTGTCATATAAACCGATCTGGAATCTCAACTACTTGAGCCTCTATAGGGCGCAATTCTTATCCCATTGGAATGAAACTTTGCACGACGTGTTTCGCTATGACTTCCAACAACTATGCTAAATTAGGCCGATTTAAAGGCCAATAACCTGATATAGCTGCCACAAAACCGATCTTGAATCTTGACTTCTTGAGCTTCGAGAGGTCGCAATTATTATCCGATTTGATTGAAGTTTTGCACGACGGATCCTCTCATGACCATCAACATGTTTGTTATGGTGTGAATCGATCTATAGCCCGATACAGCTCCCATATAAATCGATCTCTCTATTTTACTTCTTGAGCCCCCAAAGGGCGAAATTCTTATTCGAATTGGCTGACATTTTACACAGGTCTCCAACATATAACCCAATTGTGTGATCTAGGGTCCGGCTTTTGCGATTAACAGATTCAGCAACTGAGGTGTATATAGTATCATGTCTGCTATCGAAAGCAGACTTGAATCAACTCAGGGGCATAGACTGAAAAACGATTATGGATTATGTGAGGTAACACAAAATTACAGACGCACAGCGTTGCCAGATCGCCGAATCTAGGAAATAAGTCTGGAACTTTTGAACGGATAAAGATATGAACACGAAACTTGACATAGTCAATGTCGAGGTGACCAACTTCTAAGCCCCATGGATCAGCCTCTGAACCCACTAGGGTCTCAAAACTTGGCATACTTATTGGAAAATACCTCAACATTGAATGTGTAAAGTTGTACATATCTCTATCCACTCAAAAGTTTCTGAATTATTTTGAAGTTTTTTCGATTTGGCAACACTGTGTGAGGTAGACATTTCATGGTTACTTTTAGGAGGGCACAATAAGCCGATTTTTGGGTTAGCTGACTTTCTCTTTCATTGTAGATTTGTTACACACTTGTATACTAATCACCCCATTGTGCACGTGCACTTGATGACACCACGACTTTGTTGTCGTCTAGTATTTCCTGTTCTGACCTTGCCTTTGTTGCAAAATCCATTTAATTCAAAAGGATTTTCTGCAATTTATATTCACTTTTTCTTTTTTTTCTTTCCTTCGTTGATATGCTTGTGCAAATTTAATTTCCATTTCCATTTGATGTAGCACGCCCCTACAGTCATACTCTGGAGTATAAGGCAAGAACTTTGCAACAAAGTTAATGGCCAACTAGAATAAAAACGTCAAATTAATGCTATTAACGGCTTGGTATGTTATTTCATACTGATTAATGCAAAAGCAACAGCAACAGCAACAATGTAACCAAAACAATAACAACAACAACAAGGAGTTCTCTTTGAAAGTCCTTTGAGGTTGTTATACCAAATTTGACTTTCACAAGTCAGTCTCAACTTTAAGAGGGTGTTGGGGAAAGTCGATATGCCTGGCAGCCAAGCTGATAGAATGAGTGTATAGTCTACGTGGCCGCCGCTGCTTGGGTTAAGCATGAGCCTTGGAATGTATGCTCGTCACGCCTAACACTACGTGATGGTGTAATCCAATGTGTCTTCATTGGAAAATCATTTGTCCCGTTACGCTTTAATTTTTTTAAATCTTCATAGATTTAAGCCGCACTTGTTGTGATTTTTTTTTCGTTTGTTTGTTTCGGTTATGGTTAGCAGGGTGGGAGAAGATGAGTGTAGGTTTTGGGGCCCCTCCAGCCAAAGTGTGGCCAACAGTAGCATGGCTAAGACTAGGGCAATCTCTCACTGCCATCACTTTTCGTTGGCCTTAGCCTTGCTACCCCACCTTTCTGACAAATGATTAATTGTTGTGTTAATGGTGTGGCCATTGGGGCCTAGCGAGGAATGTTCTGAATTTTTGGCTTTTTTAGAAGATTTTCGCTAATGATGGCCTGCCATCTTCATTTGCTAGGCGCTTAGCTGTCTGTCTATTGGCTATGCCACAATTTGGCCTTCATCTTGGACTGACTAACAGGGAAATACAATACGAAATATTTTTGCTTTGCTTAAATTGTCTTGCCCTTTATTCCTCCTCCCCTCTTCTTCGGCATTCATTTACTCCATAGTCGTGGGGGTTTTGGCTTATTTTTTTAAAGCACTTCAACATTTAATGTTAAACTTCGGTTTGAAGAAACTGCAGACAGATAATACTGTCTGCTGTCTGCAAATTAATGACTTGAAGAAGGAATTTTTATTTCCAGTATATCTCTTGAAGTTGTCAACCGTTTTACTAGGCTTGCTGCTGATGTCTGCAAATGTCCTAATAAATATTCGGCAGTCAGGCAATTTCAGCATAAGCAACTGTCCAATTGGATGTAGCACTTTGTCTAGGCAGTTATGAAGGGGGGAGGGGGACAACAAACAAAAAATTACTTAAAGAGCATGTGCATAAATTTAAATATATGAGATGCCTGGCATAGGGCTTGGGCCGAATTCACAATGTATGACAATTTTGTTGAGTTAGCATTTTTTGAATTGCAAAATTCAATACTGAAAGCCTTACGTTACAAATTATTGACAGGCAAGGACGGGCTAAAGTCGGGCATAGCCGAACTTTAGATACTTTACTCCACAATGAGTATGCATAATAAGGCGTCGAAATTTAAAATTTAATTAAATTTTAAATGAGGAATTTCGAACATAATCCGCGTTGGTCATGCGGCGCCTACGGAACTGCGTTATCTTTGATACAATGCCCGATAAGCCAGGCAATGTAGATTACACATTGTCTGAGCCGCTTTTTCATAAAAGTACAGTACCACTACTCCTGATGGAACCCATTGGAACTACAATATCCCAGGTAATAGGTGTTACATAGACGAACATAGATACGGATGGTTCCAAACTTTACGACCAGGTGGGCTTTGGGGTGTACTCCGAAGAACTAGGACTGTTCCTTTCGAAAAGGTAACCCCACCACCTTTTCTTTCCTTAGATATAATGTCATAATGACGACTGGCATAAATGTCGACTCAGACGTCCAGACGCCATTAAATCCCGAGAAAACGTATTTCTGACTTCAAAAACCGACTGTCGCAGATCTCTCTCTGTCTCTGTCTCTCTTTCTCTCTCTCTCTTTCTCTCTCTGATGCATAAACAGTTCAAATTCGCCTATTCTGGGTGTCGGGCCACATAGATATCCCAGGGAATTGTAAAACGAACGATCTTGCGAGACTAGGAAATACACATTCCGGACAAACTGGAATCTGTGGGTATGCCTCCAGCGACATGTAAGCTAAGTTTTCAGGACCTGCCTCGAAGGACAACGAATGATAGATGGTTGTTGTTGTAGTAGCAGTGTGTGGTACACTAAGGCGGCAGCCCTTGCCGATGAAGGAATTCATCGGGTCAATCCGGTATATACAACCACCAGCCATGGGACTGATGATAGATGGTCACAAAGGGGTGTGTTGTGAGCATTCCAAAACTATGTGCGCTTATCTAGACTTAAAGAGGTCTACCTCCGTCATGGCAGGTAACTATCTGGTCGAAAATATGCTGAAGGCTACCATTAACGACTTTTGCCGAAGCTTTAAAGACGTCACAGGTTCTCATTTCCTTGAGAACGTGTCTGATTTGGCGGATGTGCGCATTCGCTTTGGCATGTTGTTGGGCTATTTGAAGTGATCAGAATCTAGAAGGCATCTTTCTTCTACTGTTCCTGTGACACACAATGGGGCAAAGAAGACGTTGGGCAACATTTTGAGAAAGTCAGTTTTGAAATACGCTGAGAAGGACTCTAAAAGTGAAAATCGGGAGAAATTCGCATATGGGAGCTATATCTAAATGTGAAACGATTTTTATGAAGTTCCACAATGGGAGTCATAAGGGAATTCTTTGTGCAAAATTTTGTGAGAATGGACTTTCCTTCTTTAGCTCGGTTTCTAGAGGGAGAGGTAGCTCTAATCCACCCAAGACAGGTTCTACTCCTGGTGAAAGTACCACCTCAGTATTTCTAATATTTATGCCAAACTCATTGGTCATCCAGACAACTTTCTCAAAGCTCCCTAAACAAGGTCCGTAATAGTAAAGAGGAAACGGCTAACGGCATAGGCAATGATTTTAAACCTCTTCTTGACGAAAGACCTCAGAGTCCCATTGATAACCAGAAACCATAAAAGAGGGGATAAACGCGTTTTTTGCTCACAATCTTCCTAATCGAACCCCAACGCCAATGATGCGTTGATAACCCGGCATTTGTCTAATGCACTAAAAGAGGGAGGGAATGTTCATGTCCACCAGTCCACCATTTATGGATCCAATTTTACGCTATTTAAAACACCTTCTATGTGCAAGTCGCCCACACCCAAATTCCCTACATTGTAGCCAACCACAATATGAACATTTTTGGTCAACCGACTTACCCTTAGTGTAAGCATGCCGCATATGAAGGGTCGAGACCTACCCTAAAGCAGGCAGGTAGCTTGTATAGTAGATTGATTCCGCAACCTTTGGGATGAAAACCTCCCTTACCTACCGCCACCAAGACGTTACGTAGTCCAGCAAAACGCAGCTCCCAAAAATCCTTCCAAAGAATTGGAAGGTTTGTGGTATTGAGCTTTGCAACATAGAAGTCAGTATACCGTTATCATTCTATCAATCACGGACATAGACTCGTTACTGTGTTATATCTGAAGGACGTCGACATCTTACCGTAAAAACGAATACGTCTTTTAATATTTTGGAGGTGGTGCACAAACTGTTAAAACTTAGATGTTTGTGACATACACCACTTTCAAAGTTCCTTCATTTGAGTCACACATACTGTGACGGACGGGCGAACGGGACCTCAGGCAATAGTTCCCAATTTTGGATTTCTGAATCGTATACGACTCTTAAGCAGCCTGCAGACAATGAATCGCCAGATTCGTATACTACTTCCAAAGAAGTTGCATTGGATTTTCATATTGTCCCGGTTAGACTGTTTTTCTGCTGTGGAGTTTTTGTTTGGGTATTTCGTATTTTACTTTCGAAGATATTACATTCCAGTCCCTTGTATACTCCATCGGTCCACGTGATCGTTTTTGGGGGTTTTTAAGATATATCGCCTACCAGACACTAGCTCCCGAATTTTTATACCCACCACCGAGGATAGGGGGTCATTCCGTTTGCAACACATTGAAATATCAATTTCCGACCCTACAAAGTATATATATTGACTAGTGTATGACTTGACTAGTGTATGACGTGCCAAGTAACATCCGAATCGTACTAATACCTGATAAAGTTTTCTTATAAGCCGATCTTCCTGCCAAATATGGTCTGAACTGGTTCATAACCTGATGTAGCTCCTAAATAAACGGATCTCCCGATTTGAATTCTTAAGACCCTATAGGGCTACCGTGAAATTTTGCAAAGTACCTTCTTTTATGACTTCGAGCGCACTTGCCAAATATGGTCGATGTCACAATCCAGATCTCCCATATAAACCGATCTCCAGGTTATAGTTTTTAAGCGCCTTAAGGACGCCATTCTTATCCTATTTCGCTGAAATTTTGCAGAATGACTTCGACTATGGTCTCCATCATTCAAACCTAGTATGGCCGGAATCCGTCCATAACCTGATAAAGCTCCATAGCATAGGAATCCCTATCCATTATGCTTTGTTTTCCTATAAAGAGATACCGGAAAAATAATTGAATAAATGCTATCCAAGGTGGAGAGTATACAAGATTTGCCCCATCTGAACTTAGCGCGCTTTTATTTGTTTTTTTACGGATTCGGATGTAATTTGGAACAAATACTTCTGTTATGACTTCCAAATCGGTCTATATACCGATATTGCCCCCATGTAAACCTCATCATTTGCCGATATGATTGTTGCAAAATACTTTAAATACAAACTGAGCAAATAAGAGTATATTTTTAGCTGAATCTGTGATGATGGGTACTCAAGATTCGACCTTGCCGAACATATTTTCAAATACTTAATATGAGTCTTATATTGTTCCGATGGGTATAATTGGTCATTTAGGGAGTTTACTAAGTGGTTTTTAGTTTTTAGAGCGAACAACAAGCCGATTACTGTCGTAAGTGTATGCCTATTGTGTCATGGGGCAAATTAATATCTGCACCCTCTTTTCAACCTAACCTAACCTAAGTGGTTTGGGTTGCTTCTCCAGAGACTTGGCTTCAAATTTTGATTTAAGTTTCATATTCCTCCTTCTTACAATATAACGTTACACAGGCGTTGGATTAGAACCCACAAGGTGCCCGATGTAGACGATGGATTTGTGTACGGCACTATGGTCCTCATAATCGGCGCTAAAGCAATAAATAGTAATAACTCTCCCTTATATTTTTCATCTGAATCTAGTTCTGCCTCGATCGCTCCACTTTTGGAGATGCGCTTACTTCCGATATAAAGAAATAATATCACCTACAACCTACAAAATCTGTGAAAATTTTAAAAGAAATGGTTTAGCCCAACTCGAAGTCTTTACGGAAGAAACAAACAAAACACACTTTGATTTTGTAAATATATAGGGTTTCAAACAGGAGATGTTATTATGAATAACCCGTTATAGCCCTGAAAGCGTGACTGATGCTCTTTTTCATTAACGCCATACCTTCCACTTCATTATGAAATAAACATGCGATCGTTTATCTCAACAAATGAATTTTTCATTGAATGACAAAATAAAACCTCTACTTGGTATACCCTATATAAGAAAAATATATCCTTGACTAGAATATACGATTTACGATTAGAGCTGGCAAAATATCGATGGCACTATCGATATTAAATTTTTTGACTGAATATCGATTGATATTTTTCCGATGGATACTAACGTAAAATTAAATTTTTTGCAAAAAAAACAAAAATAAGCAATCCGACACTGAATGTGTCCTTTAAGATACATTACGCCTACAGAGGGCGCAATTTTCATCCGATTATACTAACTTTTTGCACAAAGATTTCCCTCATAGAGTTAGTTGGAACTTTATTTACCTTGATTTTATTTGATCTGCGCATTGATATTGCTTATTGCTTATATTTACTTCTCATTTTCGTTTGAAATATAGGTGCGGCGAAATTAACGATATTATCGATACTATCGACATTTTTTATTAAAACTATCAAAAATGTCAAATGTTGCGATTATCAATAGTTTGCTAGCTCTATTTACGATTCATCTTGTCCCTAGAAAATACCCCAATACCCACATTTAAATGATTATAAAATTTTGTTTTCATTCTTTGTCTTTTACATTACATTGTCATGAGTAGAAATTTGTTATATTTAGAAAATTCATATTACGGCAACACTGTTTATTAAAAGAAACTGCTAACTACAACAACAAACACACAGATAGGGAGTTAAATGCAAAATTCATAACTCACCATTTCATGCACTCTTCTTAGCTTAGCAAAATTGTTGTTGTTGTTGTTGATGTCAAAGTTATTTTAGTATACCACACAAACCTTTCTAATATGACAATGCACATAGTAAGCGGGTTAGAGAGAGAGAGAGGGAGATGAAAGATGAAACACTCCACAAAGCAGCTTTGTTTACATTTGTCATTACACCACTCTTTGACCAATACAATTTTTTTTTTCACTAAGGAAGCTGCTGCAACTTTAAAGACTTTATTTCACAACAATTAATGCACTTGCAATGAATATTTTTATACTTTCTGCTTGATAATACACTTATTTAGCAATTATTAACACTTTTGTATATGTTAAACACTTTTAGCGGGGGTTATTAATAGTTTTAATAGCAACTGTTGACAATTTGACCGAACCGAATGAAATTAAAAGCAAACTAAAGGTATGTGAAAAAAGGGTTGCCATGCTTAGTGCCAAGGGTATAGAGATCATGGGAAAACTTGTTTGCTTTGTTATGAGGTGATTTATTTATGTACTTTACTGATCATTTAGTTAAGTTTGGAGTAGATGAGAATGATACCAGATAGAGTTACTTCATAAAGCACTAATAAAGCGATTTTATT
Source organism: Stomoxys calcitrans (assembly GCF_963082655.1). Classification (NCBI taxonomy): domain Eukaryota; kingdom Metazoa; phylum Arthropoda; class Insecta; order Diptera; family Muscidae; genus Stomoxys; species Stomoxys calcitrans. The sequence goes on along the minus strand of NC_081554.1, from coordinate 55,794,104 downwards.
ATATTTTCTGTGCATATGAATTTTAATCTTGCATATAAAATTCAATTTGTGTTTGTTTGTCCCGTATAGACTCAAAAACGGCTGAACCGATTACCTTGAAATTTTCACAAATTGTGTAGGTTGGTCTGGAAGGAAACATAGGCTATACAATTTTTTGATATCGGGAGGGGGGCGGACCCTCCCCCTTACCCAAAAAGTACTACTCAAAAATAAAAGTGGACCAATCGGCACAATATGGGATTTAAATGAAAGGTATTCAAGAGTAGATTTCATTTTCATAATAAAAGTCGGGTCGAAGTACCTGGGGGCCCGTCCCAGCCCCAAAAACCCCTTAAAATAGGTTTATTTGACGATCATGACAATATGGGACTCAAATTAAAGGTAATCAGGAGTAGATTACGAATATGGTCAGGAAGTAGGCTTTATAATTTATTGATAACGGAAGGGAGCGGACCCACCACCGTTACCCCAAAAACACCACCCAAAATAAAAAGTGGACCGATCGGGACAATATGGGTATCAAATGAAAAGTATGTGGGAGTAGATTACGTATCTGGCATACAAATTCATGTCGAAGTATAGGGGGTTAGCCCACCCCCCACAGAGACGCCCGCAATGTGCACATTAGTCAATCACGGATATATGGGGCTTGGTTTGTTTGTTCCGTATAGACTGAAAAACGGCAGAACTGATTTTCTCGCAATTTTCATTTATTGTGTAGGTTGGTCTGGAAGGAAACATAAGCTATATAAATTTTCGATGTCGTAAGGGGAACGGGCCCTCCCCCATATGCCAAAAACGCAACCAAAAATCAAAAGTGGACCGATCGGGACAATATAGGTATCAAATGAAAGGTATTGGAGAGTAGAATACGAATATGGTATTAAAATATGGATCCAAGTACCCAGCGGGCCTCCCCGACCCCAAAACTCTTTTAAACAGATATATACGCAGTTCATGTCAATATGGGACTCACATGAAAAGTATTAGGCAGCAGATCATAAATATGGCATAAAACATTAGGTCCTAGTAATGGGAGGTCGTCCACCCCCAAATGGGCATATTAGCCGACCATGACTATATGGGACTCAAGTGAAAGGTATTTGGGAGTAAATTACGAAAATGGCATTAAAATTTGCGTTCAACTCTAGGGGGCGCTTTCCTCCTAAAGGGTTATTTGACCCATTATGACAATATGGGACCCAAATGAAAGTTATTTGAGAGTAGAAAACAAATTTGATATCCAATTTTGAAGTCAAGTGTTTTGGGGTACGACCTTAACTGAATTTCATTTCCGTTGGGAATAAAGAACGAATTTGATATCTTATACCAGTGCAAAGTGTCGGTGGGCGCCCCAGCCCCAAAACATTCTCCAAACGGTTCATATTTACCGACCATGGCAATATGGGGCTAAAATTAAAGGGACTTGGAAGTGCAGCACGAATTTGATATCCATATTTGAGTCGAAATGTCTGAGGTGCCATCCCTCCCCTAATGAGAATATTACCCTAGGAAAAACATTACCCCCAGGAACCGAGAAGGGGCACATTCTCACACATCAATGATTCAAGTTTAAACTCAATGATAAGGGACCTTTTTTTTAAGCCGATTCCCAACGGCATCCTGCAGTGCGACACCTCTTTGGGGAACATTTTTTAAATGACCATTCATGGCATTGTACCTCGGAAATGTCGCAAACATTAAGAAGGGATAAACACCGCTTTGTCCGGTATTCTCGCCTGGATTCGAACGCGTTCAGCGTCATAGGCTACAATGGCACGAATTCGATATCCCCATTCAGGGCAAAGTGTCCCCACCCTAAAAAGATATCAGAGTTATAGAAGGCGCAACGGAGCGGGCCCGGTTCGGTTAGGTGTGTATATTAAAAGACAAAATATTAAAAAAAAAACTTACCATAATCCGCTGGTATGGCACATATTGCCTGATGATGATGTGGATGCTGGGGACAAATGCCCTCATGCGGATGTGGAGCTATATAGTATTCCGTGGGATAGTAATCACCATGATATTGTATGTACACGGGCCCAGGAGCCGCAGTGGCAGCAACAACATTGCCCCCATTACCAACACCACCATTACTGTTCGAGCTGACGGTGCTGGCTGTTGAACCGCTGGGCGACAAACCCCCATGACCATTTTCCATGGCCTGAGGACAAGGCGGTGGTGGTCCGGGCGGCAAGGGACCATGCGGCGGACCATGATGTGACATGGGCGGTGGTCCCACATGATGATGATGCAAGTGTGGCGCCATGGGTGCCCCACCGGTGGCAGCCATATGAGCCTGCATGGCTGCCACTAAGGCCATTTGTTGCTGATGCTGTTGATGTTGCTGTGGATGATGCACTGCACAAGGCACCAATTGGGCGCCCTGAGGAGGAGTGGAGGTTTGTTGTATTAGGGGCGGTGTTGCGGGCAAAGAGGGATTAGAGCCAGTATCCGTGGGTGATAATTGTGACTGGTGTAGTGCTGCTGGTGGTGGTGGTGGAGGTGCTTGAGCCAACATTTGCCCTGTCATAACATGTTGCGGTGGAGGCGGTACATGTTGTAGGTGTGTATATTGTTGTGGTGGTGGTGGTGGAGGTGCTGCATGTTGATGCACTATTTGCTGTTGTTGACCTTGTTGTTGTTGTTGTTGCTGTGGCACTACCATTACTATATCATCACTTGAGCTTAAAGGCTCAGACGCGGATGCCACTGAATTATTTGGTGATGATGCCGACGAAATGGCGGCGTTCGCGGAAGCCGTTGACGACGACGACGACGACGACACTGATGAAGACGATGAGGACGATGACGAAGATGAGGAACAACTAGACGATGTCGAATTGTTTAATGCTGTTGTGTTGGTAGTGGCAGCAACATTGTCGCCATAATTTGCTGAGTTATCACAACTTTGCTTAAGAATGTGCTGCTGTTCCTGCAGTGGTTGTTGTTCGTTGGACGCGGCCACATTCATACGCACCATAGCAAATGTATGAAGAGATAATACACGAAAAAGGGGGACAAGGGGGATTCAAAGGAGTTTATCGTTTGGCTTTTCTTGGTTGTTACTTTGTTACACATAAATTGGTCTAAACTAGTTTTGGCTCTGTAAAGAGGCACAACATTGTTGCAGCAACTTGGCTTTTTGTTAACACGAATGCTTTGAAAAAATTCAGCATAAAATTGTATTTTTTTTTAATTAAAATTGGGGCAGCTTTTGTTTCGTTTTGTTGCGCTTTTGAAAAAAAAGAGGTTTTTTTTTAACTGCAAAGAAAGAGAGAGAAATTGACTTAATTTCTTATCAGCCTTTCAATTCATACAGCTTCGGCCCAAAAACTCAACTTACGTTTCAAGGGAATGATTTTTTTTTCAGAATGTCTAACCCATATTCTACGCAATGTCATGTGCTGATGATATTCCCAGATAACACCAAAAGTCAAGGTTATCATAAGGTTCTTAAAAAATTGTATTTCTTTGAATTTCATAAATTCCACTACTCAAATTTCAATAGACGTTTGAGAACATCAGAATTGTAGGAATTTTTTTTTTTTCAAAGTTCCTGCCCCATAATCTCAACATTGATTTAGGTCACTGCTACATAAGGTTGATTTTACTGGCCCACTAAGTTTTCTATACACATCAAAATATGAAATTCTCCGTACAAAGTTGTTAATATTCTTATCTAACACTTGCGTTTCTGTACAAAGAAAAAAAACTTGAATTGTATAAAAAATTGTATTTCCTCCTAACATGTAAGCCGATAATAATATTAAGAGGAACAAAAAAAAAAAACGCACACAAATAACAGATTGAACAAGTTTCTCTGGGCAACATTTGTGCCACCTTAAGTAAGTAAGGCGATAATATTCCCCCCCTCAGGGGCTTTTCACAAAACCTCACAAATCAAAAATTTTTAAAAATTCATCACGCATAATGAAACACGCGTGTTTGGTTTTTTAATTTGATAAGATGTTTGATACTTGGAAAAAAAACATAAAAATCTAAGTCCCTAGGTATGGAATAGATACTGATGAGAAGAAAAGACCTTTAATAATGACAGAACAAACCATACTAGATCCATTTTTTACAGGAATTGATTCATAGTCCCATCATGATAACAGTTTATAGGCAAATATATTGAGAAAGTTGGTCCGTGTACTTTGATCTGATGTAGGAAGGACAAAAATACTGTGCTAATCCTCATTCCATCGACATCAAAGAAAACCTGACTTTTAGGAATCAAGTTGCAATTGCAAATTTTGCCCATTAACATTCCACTATAGGGAACATGGGCAAACTTTTCACATATCAAAGAGTGCAGTCCGATTCAAAGCTCAAATAAGGGGCCTCCTTTTTTATAGCCGACTCCGAATGGCGTGCCACAGTGCGATACCTCTTTGGAGAGAAGTTTTTGCATGGCAAAGTAACTCACAAATGTTGCCAGCATTAGGAGGGGAAAACCACCGCTGAAAATTTTTTCTGATGATCTCACCAGGATTCGAACCCAGGCGTTCAGCGTCATAGGTGGACATGCTAACCTCAATTTGAATGGAAAAGGGTACTTTTGTTACCCTTTCTGACAAAAATGGTAATTTTATTACCCTTTCAGATAGGAAAGGGTGCCTTTACTACCCTTTCAGATGGGAAAGGGTACATTTATTACCCTTTCATTTTAGAAAGGATATTTTAATTTATTTATTTCTCTTACAGATGAAAAAGCATACTTTTATTACCCTTTCATGTGGGAAAGGGTACTTTTATTAGCATTTCAGATGGGAAAGGGTACTTTTATTACCCTTTCATATGAAAAAGGGTACTTTTATTACCCTTTCAGATGGGAAAGGGTACTTTTCCTGTCAGGTTGGAAAGGGTACATTTATTACCCTTTCAGATGGAAAAGGGTACTTTTATTAGCCTTTCATATGGGAAAGGGTACTTTTATTGCATTTCAGATGGTTAAGGGTACTTTTATTACACTTTCAGGTGGGAAGGTGTACTTTTATGGCCTTTTCAGATAGGAAAGGGTACTTTTATTACCCTTTAATATGGGAAAGGCTAATTTTATTAGCCTATCAGATGGGAGAGGGTACTTGGATTACCCTTTCATATGGGAAAGGGTACTTTTATTACCCTTTCATGTGGAAATGGGGACTTTTGTTACCCTCTCAGATGAAAAAGGGTACTTTTATAAGCCTTTCATATGTGAAAGGGTAATTTTTTTACCTTCCAGATGGAAAAGGGTACTTTTATTAGCCTTTCAGATGGGGAAGGGTACTTTTATTACCCTTTCACATGGGAAAGGATTTTTTGGTTACATGTTCAGATAGAAAGGGGTACTTTTATTAGCTTTTTCAAATGGGAAGGGATACCTTTATTACCCTTTCATATGGAAAAGTGTAATTTTATTACCTTTCAGATGGAAAGGGAACTTTTATTAGACTTTCTGATGAGAAAAGATACTTTTATTACCCTTTCGTATGGAAAAGGGAAATCTTGTTACCCTTTCAGATGGGAAAGGGTCCTTTTATCATCTCCCAGATAGGAAAAGGTAATTTTATTACCTTTCAGGTAGGAAAGTGTACTTCTATTACCCTTTCGTATGGGAAAGGGTAATTTTTTTACCTTCCAGATGAGAAAGGATAATTTTATTACCTGTCAGATGGAAAAGGGTACCTGTATTAGCCTTTTAGACGAGAAAGGGTACTTTGAATACCCTTTTCTATGGGAAAGGGTACTTTTTTACCCTTTCATATGGGAAATGGTACTTTTGTTACCCATTCAGATGGAAAAGGGTACTTTTATTACCCTTTCATATAGAAAGGGGTACTACCATTACCCTTTCAGAAGGGAAAGGGTACTTTTATTACTCTTTCAGATAAACAAGGGTACTATTAGTACCCTTGCAGATGGGACAGGGTACTTTAATAACCCTTTCAGATGGAATAGGGTTTTTTATAAACCTTTCATATGATAAAGGGGTATTTGTATACCCTTTAATATGAGAAAGGGTACTTTTTTACCCTTTCATATGGGAAATGGTACTTTTGTTATCCTTACATATAGGAAAGGGTACTTCTGTTACCCTTTCAGATGGAAAAGGGTACTTTTATTACCCTTTCAGATGGAAAGGGGTACTACCATTACCTTTTCAGAAGGGAAAGTGTATTTCTATTACCCTTTCGTATGGGAAAGGGTACTATTATTACCCTTGCAGATGGGACAGGGTACTTTTATCACCCTCTCATGTTGCGAAGGGTATTTTAGCACCCATTGCCTTCGCAATCGGTGATACTATTTTCCGTAGGGAAGGTCACTTTTAGGCTATTCTAAGGGAAGACTACCTTTTTAACAATTTCCCATGGGGAAAGCTACTTTTATTACTCTTTCCCAAGGTAAACGGTAATTTTGTTACCCATTCTCATGGGGAAGACTAATTTTATTACCCATTTTCATGGGGAAGGGTGATTTTATTAACCATTCCTATGAGGAAGGGTACTATGCTGGCCCTTTCCCATGAGAAGTGCTACTTTTGCTAACCTTTCAGATGGGAAGGGGTACTTTTTTTACCTTTTCAGATGGTAAAGGGTACTTTTATTAACCTTTCATATGGGAAATGTTAATTTTATTACGTTGCAGATGGGAAAGGGTTCCCTTTTTACCCTTTCAGATGGGAAAGGGTACAATTTTTACCCTTTCAGATAGAAAATGGTACTAATATTACCCTTGCAGGTGGGAAAGGGTACTGTTATAACCCTTTCAGATGGAATAGGGTATTTTCATAACCCTTTCATATGAGAAAGGGGTATTTGTATTATCCTTTCAGATGGGAAAGTGTACTTTTATTACCCTCTCATGTTGCGAAGGGTATTTTATTACCCATTGCGAAGGCTATCGGTGATACCGTTTCCCATAGGGGAGGTCACTGTTAGGCTATTCTAAGGGAAGACTACCTTTTCAACAATTTCCCATGGGGAAAGGTACTTTTATTACTCTTTCCCAAGTGAAACGGTTATTTGGTAACCCATTTCCATGGGGAAGACTAATTTCAATTCCCATTCTCATGGGGAAGGGTAATTTTATTAACCATTCCCAGGGGTAAGGGTGATTTTATTAACCATTCCCATGGGGAAGGGTACTTTGCTGGTCCTTTCCCATGTGAAGGACTAGGGGTACTATCCATGGGAAAGGATACTATCCATTTCAAATTGGAAGGGATACTTTTATTACCCTTTCAGATGGGAGAGGGTACTTTTAATACCCTTCCAGAAGGGAAAAGGTACTTTACCTTTACTTTCCGTTTGGAAAGGGTATTTCTAATACCCTTTGAGTTGGGAAAGGGTAGTTTTATTACCTTTCAGATGGTAAAGTGAATTTCTATTACCTTTTCCGATGGAAAAGGATATTTTTACTATCCGGAAGGGGTTATTTTTTTTATTACCCATTCTCATTAGGAAGGGTAATTTTATTACCCATTCCCATAAGAAAGGGTACTTTGCTGGCCCTTTCCCATGAGAAGGGCTACTTTTGTTAACCTTTCAGACGAGGAAGGGTACTTTTTCAGACGGGGAGCGGTACCTTTAATACCCTTTTAGAAGGCGCAGGGTATTTTTATTACCCTTCCAGATGCGAAGAGGTACTTTTATTACCCTTTCAGATGGGAAAGGGCACTTTTATCACCCTTTGAGTTGGGAAAGGGTATTTTTTACACTTTCCCCTTCTGCTTAGAGCATTTTATTACACATTGGAAAGGGTATATCAGGTACCCTTCTCATGCGGAGGATAGTTTTACCCTCTTTAAAGGGGAAGGTAAATTTTTTACCTTTAGGTTAAAAAAAATTGCCCTTTTCCAAGGGGAAGGGTAATTTGATTACCCATTCCTGAGAAGGTCTACTTTTGTTAACCTTTGAGACAAGTAAGGGTACTTTTTCAGACTGGGAGCGGTACTTTTATTACTTTTTAGATGGCGCTGGGTATTTTTATTACCCTTCCAGATGCGAAGAGGTACTTTTATTACCCTTTCAGATGGGAAAGGGTACTTTTATCACCCTTTGAGTTGGGAAAGGGTATTTTTTACACTTTCAGGTGGGAAAGGGTATTTTTAACAACTTTTCCGATGGGAAAGTGTATTTTTTTACCTTCCCCCTTCTGCTTGGAGCATTTTATTACACATTGGGAAGGGTATATCAGGTACCCTTCCCATGCGGTGGATAGTTTTACCCTTTTCAAAGGGGAAGGTAAATTTTTTACCTTTAGGTAAAAAAATTGCCCTTTTCCAAGGGGAAGGGTAATTTGATTACCCATTCCTATGGGAAAGGGTACTTTGCTGGCCCTTTCGCATGAGAAGGTCTACTTTTGTTAACCTTTCAGACAAGTAAGGGTACTTTTTCAGACTGGGAGCGGTACTTTTATTACTTTTTAGATGGCGCAGGATATTTTTATTACCCTTCCAGATGCGAAGAGGTAATTTTATTACCCTTCAGATGGGAAAGGGAACTTTTATCACCTTTTGAGACGGGAAAGGGATTTTTTTTACCCTTTCAAATGGGAAATGGTTTTTTTTTTAACTTTTCCGATGGGCAAGGGTATTTTTATTACCTTTCCCCTTTTGCTTAGAGCATTTTATTACACATTGGGAAGGGTATATTAGGTACCCTTCCCATGCGGTGGATAGTTTTACCCTCTTCAAAGGGGAAGGTAAATTTTTTCCCTTTAGAAAGGGTATATTTATTACCCATTCTCATGGGGAAGGGTAATTTGATTACCAATTCCCATGAGAAAGGGTGCTTTGGTGACCCTTTTCCATGAGAAGGGCTGCTTTTGTTAACCTTTCACACGAAGAGGGGTACTTTTTCAGACGGGGAGCGGTACTTTTATTACTCTTTTAGATGGGGAGGGTACTTTTATTGCCCTTCCAGATGGGAAGAGGTAATTTTATTACCCTTTCAGGTCATTTTATCACCCTTTGAGATGAGTAAGGTTATTTTTTTACCCTTTCAGATGGGAAAGGGTATTTCTATTAACTTTTTCGGTGAAAAAGGATATTTTTATTACCCTTCCCCTTTTGCTTCGAGCATTTTGTTACACATTGGGAATGCTATTTTCGGTACCCTTGCCATGGTTAGGATAGTTTTACCCTCTTCAAAGGGGAAGGTGAATTTTTTCCCTTCAGGAAGGGTATATTTATTACCCTTTTCCAAGGGGAAAGGGGGGAATTAAAGTACCCTTTCCCATTCCTATGGGAAAGGTTACTTTAATGACTCTTTCCCGTAAGGAAAGGTATTTTAAGGACCCTTACCCATGGGCAAGGGTACTTTAATTATCCCTTTCCATTTGGAAGGGTATTTTAATTACCCTTTCTCAGGGGGAAGGGTGCTTTTATTGCACTTTACCATCGGAAAGGGTACTTTATTACACTTTCCAATTGGAAAGTGTACTTTTATTACCTCTTTCCATAACCAAGGTACTTTTATTACCCTGTTCCATGTGGAAGGCACAATTATTACTCATTTCCGCGGGAAAAGGTACTTAAGTGAAGCTTTCCCAAGGGGAAGAGTACTGTAATGATTTGTTAATATGTGAAAGGGTACTTCTATCATCCTTTATCATGGGTAAGTATTTTTTATTATCATTACCCATCGGGGATGTATTGCCCTTTTCCACCAGGAAGGGTACTTTTATTACTCTTTCCCATGTGAAAGGTACATTCATTACCCTTTCCCACAGCTTAGAGTGTTTATTGCTAAGGAATTTTATTACCATGGGAAGGGTAATAAAACTTTCTTAGCACTAAACACTCTTAGCAATGGGAAAGGGTAATAAATGTAACTCTTCCCTTCTGGAAGGGTAATAAAGGGTACTTTTATTACCCTTCCAGATGGGAAGAGTCCCATCCAAAAAAAGTATAAAAAAGAATAATTAAAGTCCTTTCCCATCTGAAAGAGTAATGAAAGTACCCCTACCCGCCTGAAAGGTTAGCAAAAGTAGACATTCAATGGGAAAGAACCATCAAAGTATGCTTCCCCAAGGGAATGGTTAAAAAAATTAACCATTAATGCTAAGGGTACTTCATTACCCTTCCCCTTGTTAAGGGTATTTTATTACCCATTGGGAAGACTACTTTCAATACCAGGGCAGGAATACTTTCCAACAGTTTCCCATAGGAAAAGTTGCCTTTTTTACCTTTTCTTATGGTAAGGGACACATTTATCGCCTTTCTAATGGGAGAGGGTACTTGTTTCATCCTTTCCAATGGAGAATGGTAGTATTTTACTCTTTTTCAAGGTTAAGGGTACTTATTATACCCTTTAACAAGGGTAAGTGTACTCTTTATACCCTTTCCCAAGGGGAAGGCCAGTTTTACCCTTTTCCATGGGAAGAGATACTTTTTTTTGTGCAATTCTACGGGGAAGGATTCTATTTGTCCTGTTTCATGCGGAAGGGTATTTTTTACCCTTACCCTTCTATGTGAAAGGGTACGTTTTGCCCTGTTTAATGGGAAAGGTTATTTTTTAGCCTTTCCCATTGACTAGCAACTACTAGTTTTTCAATGTCTTTCTTGTGAGAGGCTTTTGTTACCCAAGAACGAAAATCTGGCGTTAATATTGAGCAAACAACAAAACAGCAAGAGCCGATGGTTTACTGTTTAAACTATTTTAAAACGAATGTGATACAAGAATTGCTTTTCACACTCCGCTTTAAGAAATAATCCTTCTTTTACATGTTCTTCTAATTTGGGTCTCCCTTTACCCCTTTTAACACTTTTTTCCCGCATTAAAGCTTTTCGTTTACCTAAAATACAGTTGAATTAAGTTATTCCACCCAGTTTTAGCTCGAACGTCTGCCACGTATAATTTGCATATTTAGTGCAGCAATGCTGATTTTCTAATAGGCTCTGCTTCTCATTGCCTGCAGACCTTCCCATTTCACACACACACAACACAATTGCATAAAAGCCTACAAAAAAAGAATCGTCCTTAAACAATGGCCTAAATTGACAATCACAAAAAAACTGTTTGTTTTGGTCTATGCTCTATGGTTAATGACCGCAAACTGCCATGATTTCCTAAAATTTAAACACATTCATCCATTTCGTCACTCCATTACCAAAATGGTCTAAAGTGAAATTAAACGTTTAGACCAGTCATAAAACGTTAGAACATTCACAGGTGAACTTAAGCGTGTGAATGACACCTCGTACAAATGGTGCTAAAAGGGCAATACGGCACAAAACGGACAGACAGACAGTTAGACGCCTTATGGCATGGTAAATTGAGGTTTGTTGAAATTGTTACCCTATGCCTATTCTGTTGTTTGGTGTCTGTTGGTTTTTCGAAAATGTGGTATGAGGTGGCGTTTTAAGTTGGCCTTTTGTTCTTTGGTGGTAATTGTTTGTAGTTATAACACCTCTTAGCTTAGCTTTTCGCTCAGTGAAGGTTCATTAACCATTGAATTAATTAGCAAAATTTTGAAATGCATGAAGATAAGTGGGTAAAATTGGTGGAACTTGATAGTTTGACATTAGATATCATCAAAAATTTCTGTCAAATGGAAATTTGACTAAATCGCAAGATGGGTTTATGTGGCCGATTTGACCCCGTTTGTAATCTACGTCTTTCTACAATAACAAGAATTTGTGAAAAATTTCGTACAGCTAGTCGAACTCGTACGAAAGTTAGCGTGTTTTTCAAACTTACACGGACGGTCAGGACTAGATCAGTAAAGTATATCGCGGCGATTTAACTTCATGGTGTTTAAAAACAAAGTTTGTCACTCCATCCATCCTATGAGGAAGGGGGAAGTTTTTATTAAACCGTCCTTTCTGTGGGAAATTTAACGAAATTTCATTATCAAAAATTTTAAAGTTTTATCTTTAAAGGGCATATCGTGCAAAAAGTGCGACACTGAGTGAATTGTTGCGATTTTTAATTTAATCGCTGAATATTTTTGCAAAAGCATGAATGGGTCTAGGATGTTTTTTTGAGGGTTTATTTAGTCAAAAGTGGCTTCCTGGGAAAGTTTTCTTCAAAACCGATTGGTACTCAATGTGTTAGGGAAATCTTTAAGTGACTTTTGTCAATTTTTTTTTTACGAAATTTTTTTTAAATTTTTGCAAATTTTTTAGAAATTCTCTGGCCGTGGGTAATTTTATAAAAATTTTATAGCCGAAGAAACTTGACGAGTTTCTAAGGAAACTGGGCTCTTTCCAATTTGTATAATAAAACTTAAAAAAAATCTCGTCGCACCTTCTTTTTATTTTTCTACCTTACGGGAAATTTTTTTAAAATTCTTTTTTCTATTGAAAAATTTCGTTAAATTTTAACAAATTCTATTTTTAAATTTTAACAAAAATTTCCTTTAGAAATGAAACTAAGGAAAAATTTAGATAAGGTATCGTTTCTTCAGAAACATTTGGCAAAATTTCCTTAGATGAGAATTTTTTCAAAATATTCCCCTTTTGCAAATTTTTTAAAATTCCGCTTTTTGGTAAGTTTTGTTTTTCTCTATTTGGGAAATCTCTTAAAAGGTCTTTTTACGGGATTTTTTTTTTTAATTTCCCTTTTAGATATTTTTTTAATTTTAAAATTTCCTTACGTAGGAAAATTTAAAATTTCCCAATTTGAAGAAACTTTAAAACTTCCATTTATATTTATCAAAAATTTCCCTTTTTGGGAAATTTTTAAAATTTACATTTACGGTTAATTTTTTAAAATTTCAATTTATGGGAATGTTTCTAAAATTTCCCTTGTTGGGAAACTTTTGAAATTTCCCTTTTTGTAAAAATTTTAAAAATGTTCCTTTTCGAAAATTTTTTTCACGTTTCCCTTTTTAAAAAAAAAAAATTTAAGATGTATCTTTTTAAATTTTTTTTTAAATTTTTCAGTTTGGAAAATTTTTCTTTTTAGGAATGTTTTTAAAATTTTCCTATTTGGGATATTATTTAAAATTTCCTTTTACTCTTTTAAAAAAATTTTTAAAATTGATCTTTTTAAAGTATTTTTTAAAATTTTACTATTTGGGAAATTTTTTAAAAAATCATTTCGCGGGAAATTTTTTAAAATTTCCCTTTTTGGAAAACTTTTTCAAATTTTCCTTTTTGGGATATTTTTTTAAAATTCCATTTATGGGAAAATTTTTAAAATTTCCATTTATGGGACATTTTTTTAAAATTTCCATTTATGGGAAATTTTTTAAAATTTCCATTTATGGGAAATTTTTAAAAATTTCCATTTATGTTTCTAAAATTGCCCTTGTTGGGAAAATTTTTAAAATATCCCTTTTGGAAAATTTTTTTTAATTTTCCCTTTTTGGGAAATTTTTTCAAATTTTCCTTTTTGGGATATTTTTAAAAATTTCCCCTTTTGAAAAATTTTTTAAAATTTTCCTTTACGAAAAATTTTTACGTTTCCCTCATTAAAAACATTTTTACATTTATCTTTTTAAAATTTCCTATTTGGGAAATTTTTTAAAATTTCTCTTTTTGGGAATTTTTTTCAAATTATCCTTTTTGGGAAATTTCTTTGGGATATTTTTTTTTTAATTTCCCTTTTTGTAAAATTTTTTAAAATTTTCCTTTTCGAAAAATTTTTACGTTTCCCTTATTAAAAAATTTTTTACAAATTTATCTTTTTAAATTTTCCTATTTGGGAAATTTCTTAAAATGTTCCTTTTTGGGAAATTTTTTCAAATTTTACTTTTTGGGATATTATTGAAAATTTTACTTTTTGGGATATTATTGAAAATTTCCCTTTTTGGGAAATTTTTTAAAATTTTCCTTTTTGGGACATATTTTAAAATTTCCCTATTCGTAAAATTTTTTAAAATTTCCTTTTCGAAAAAATATTTACGTTTCCCTTGTTAAAAAAAAAATTTACAAATTTAACTTTTTAATTTTTTTTTAAATTTTCCTATTTGGGAAATTTCTTAAAATTTCCTTTTTTGGGAAATTTTTTAAAATTTTCCTTTTTGGGAAATTTCTTAAAACTTCCCTTTTTGGCAAATTTTTTCGAATATTCCTATTTGGGATATTATTTAAAATTTCCCTTTTTGGAAAATTTTTTAAAATTTTCCTTTTTGGGACATATTTTAAAATTTCCCTTTGTAATTTTTTTTTTAAATTTCCTTTTCGAAATATTTTTTTCGTTTCCATTATAAAAAAAAAATTTTAATTTTTTTATAAATTTTCCTATTTGGGAAATTTCTTAAAATTTCCCTTTTTGGGATTTTTTTTTCAATTTCCTGTTTGGGATATTTTATTAAAATTTCCCTTTTTGGGAAATTTTTTAAAATTTTCCTATTTGGGATATTATTTAAATTTTCGCTTTTTGTGAAATTTTTTAAAATTTCCTTATTTGGATTTTTTTTCAAAATTTTCTTTTTGGGATATTTTTTAAAATTTCCTATTTTGGGATATTTCTTAAAATTTCCCATTTTGGGATATTTTTGAAAATTTCCCTTTTTGTCAAATTTCCCTTTCCGGGAATTTTTCACATTTCCCTTTAAAAAAAATAAATTGATCTGTTTAAAAAATTTTTTAAAACTTTCCTATTTAAAAAAAAATTTTAAAAATTCCCTTGCTGGAAATTTTTTAAGAATTGCCCTTGCGAAGAAATTTAAATAATTTCCTATATGTATAAACTAAGCAATTAAAATTTTAACATATATCCCTAAAAAGAAAACTTGGGCTTTTTCGGAGAAATTGGTCTAAAATTTCCTTTTTAGGGGAAATTTTTTCACTAAAGGATTTTTTTTCTAAAGGAAATTTTTCCAAATGTTTGTATAAGAAAATGTTTCAATATATTGATAGTGAAGTGATTCTTTTTTGAAATTTCACTACTAGGGAATTTAATAGGTAAATTTAAATCAAAAATATATGGGAAATTTTTAAAATTTTTTTCTGAAGTAAATTGAAAAAAAAATGTTCTTTGAAAATTTCGTATAAAAAAATTTTCCTGCAATAAAAAAATTATTTTGGAAAGAATATCCCTTAAAGGGAAATTTTTACCTATTCAGAGAATTTGTTCCAAAATTTCCCTTTTATGGAAAATTTTTGAAAGCTTGTTAGCTATAGGTTTTATTTTCATAATTTCTTTACTAAGGAAACGTTTTTCAGCATTTCGTTGCTGTAGGAATTTTTTTTTCTTTAGGGAAATTAAAAAAAGGAAGATATGCGGTATATTCAAAATTTTCCTTTTAGGAAATTATTCAAAAATACCCATAAAAAGATATTTATACAAAAATGTTTATCAAAAATTATTTTTGAAGAAATTTTGCCAAAATTTCGTCAAAATTTCCTTGGTATGAGTTTTTTTATGATTTAAATTTCAGGGTATTTTTTTAATCCACTCATTTTTGGAGGATGTTTTCAAAGGGCAAATTTCATAAGGAAATTTTGACAGAATTCCTTTTCTTTACGAAATTTTATTAGAAACTCTACAAGAAAATTTGTCAAAATTTCTTTTTCATGGGCATTTTTTTTTTGAAAATTTCCCTTTAAGGGAAATTTCTTCAAACCTCCTTTTATTGGGAACTTTTTTTGTAAATTTCTTATGCATATGAAATTTCCATTTCAATGAGAAATTTTGTCAAAATTTACACTAACGGGAAATCTAAGGAACATTTTAAATTTTGGCATACCAAAACCTATCCACCACCCCTTTATTTCAAAGAAAAATGAATTATACCCTTTTTCCTTTCATTTAATATAAGTCACCTCTATCGCTCTCTGAGCGAATATAATTAAGCAAAATTTTGACATTTTCGTTAAATGTAAGGAGACTGATACAAGTAGCCTCTCAGCTTGTCTCATATTTCATTCGCAAGTCAAAAGGAGCAAGGGCTGCATTCATTATCTGTCGTTTCTTTTGTGTAAAAATTCAATTAGCGCAAAAATGTTATACCACCTAAAAGTGTCTTTCCGTTTGATGAAAACCGTTCGCTACATTGCCTACGCAATGTAACCGCAAGAAGTTGCGCCTTAGCTTTATATTTGAAACTTTTCATTTACTTTCTCACTTAAACCACCATAATTACCACATGAAAATTAAGTTATTTTAATTAGGCCCTCTTCCCCGTTCGGCTCGCTCCCGGCGGCGGAAGAAAGGAAACATTTTAGAACGTTGATGTTAACCATAAAGGAATTTAGTGACAGGCAATGTCACCTAAAAGTATTTCCCCATTAAGGCTGTTGTGACATTTATATTAGAAGCCAGGAGGAAAAAGAATCCAACAACTTTTCAAATTGCACAAGTTTCGAGGGAGAACTTCCAAACAAAAACCATATTTCCAAGCAAAAACACTAAACATCTGCTATTTTGGAAAAGGACCCAGGATTCATGTTCAAAAGTAAGGGGTTATAGAATAGAGGAATCGTTTGGGGGGCTTAATTAACTGTTGCCAGTTTCAAAGGAATTTGATAGAGGTCTGTTTTTAAAGCCAAGTTAATTTTATAGTAACAACAAAATGTGGGAAGGTAAAAAAAATTAAACATGCCCATGCTTAGGGGGTAGGTCGTCCCTAGACGCTTATTGCCATTATGATCTAAATATCCTGTTTTTTTTAAAGGTGGACTGTACCCGGATACTAAGTCCTGTATATTTTCTTCAAACAAGAATTCTACTTCCAAAGACCTTTCATTTAAATCCCATATTGTACCGATATGGACATGATGTCGTTTTAGGGTTTGTTTTTGGAATTGGGTCTTCCTAGATGCTTGGGGGCAAGTTTTGCTACAAGATTTACACTCTACTCCTAAATACCTTTAATTTGATACCCATATTGCCCCAATCGGTTACTATGTCCGTTTGGGGGTTTAGGGTGGGGCGCTCCCCCGGGTTGCTTAGCTCAAACTATTTTAGCATAACACGTGCATGTTTTTGGACCACCATCAAACTGCTAAAAAATATTCGCTAAAATCGGTGTACCCATCTTCGAGATTAGGCGTTTTTGAAGACTCAAGTAAGGGGGAGACGTCCGCCTCCCCCCTTAAGATATTAAAACATTTAGTGGTTAGAACGGGCCCAGATATTGGAAACTGAATTTAAATATCAGACTTGTACTCTACTCCTAAATACCTTTTATTTGATACCCATATTGTCACAATCGCTCAACATGAACGTTTTTGAAGTGTTTGGGGTAGGGCGCTTCGCCATTTCATTTTTGTACAGAAAATACGGTAAAATCGGTGTACCATTCTACGAGGTCGTGAGTTTTTGAAATTTAAAGCTAGGGGGAGGATCCGCCTCCTCCTTAAGATATTCAGAACAGCCCTTGTATAATAAACACCCATTTAATATCATGTGAACTCTTCTCCCAAAAACCGTTCATTTGAACAAGGATGATCAAGAGACCGGTTTATATGGGAGCTATACCAGGTTATAGACTGATTAGGATCATACTTGGCACAGTTTTTGAAAATCGTAACATAACACCGCTCGCTAAATTTCAGATAAATCAGAAAAAATTTGTGCCTCGTAACGGCGCAAGAAGTCAAATCGGGAGATCGATTTATATGGGAGCTATATCAGGTTATAGACCGATTTGGGCCATACTTGGCGCTGTTGTTGACAGTCTTAATTGAACACTACATGAAAAATGTCAGCCAAATCGGACAAAAATTGCGGCTTGTAAGGGCTCAAGAAGTCAAATTGGCCGCACCTCTCATCCTTCAGCATGTCATGCTCCCTCAGCCTATGCGCGACCTTGGCGGCGCAGTTCTGAATATAGGCCTCAATGGGCTGCATATCCAGCATCGCCTCCGGACCTGAGTGCAGTGCGGAACTAAGTGCCCGTGTGACTCCGATGCAGTCAAGTCTTGTGCAACTTGTAAAACTGCCTCGTACGAGTACTCTTATCCACAGCCCTCTTATACTGTCCACTTAAATTCTAAGTTTTGACGGCCGAAATCCCTTACCAGGATTTCTTTTGCTGCTACTGTAATGGCACAGACCTCTGCCAGATAGATTGTATACTCGTCCGGTAGTCTCGGAGATAAACCGATGTTGAGTGCGCCGAACTAGATCACCAATCCAACCCTGCCTCCACCTTTGAGGCATCAATGAAGATCGAGGTGTCATTCCACACAGCATTCGTCCTCCATTTATCCCTACTGGGAAAACGAATCCTTAAGTCCTAATCCCAATCTGTACCGTTGCCAGATAGTAGGAGATCCTCCTCAGTTTACATTCCGGCATGCCGTGCTCCCTTAACCTAAGCGGTGGAGTTCCAAATATTGGCCGCATAGTCAACATCGATGGCAGACCTGCCTGCGGTGCGCATCTCAGTGCCCCTGCGACTCCGTGCAATGCCAGTCTTTGGATCTTCTCGAACTCCCTCTTACGAGTCCTTTTATGCACGGCCCTCCAACATACCAGTGCCCCATAGGTCAGTACTGATCTCACAATGATCGTCTACATCCAACTGATCATGTTGGAGGTTACCCCCCATTACATACCAAACATCCTCCTGCAGGAGTAAAAAGAGCACAGTGTCTTACGATTCCTTTCCTCCGTATTCTTCCATATACCTCTTTCAAAACAGTTTCGAATCGACAACTTTGCCTCTTTCGACAGCAGCAGGGTGATTTCGTCCAAGGACGGGAGTCTGAACTGCGGTATTTTGTATCTGGGTGTGAAGAGCACCAGCTCCGTCTTCCTTGGTTTGGTCCTCAACCCATTCGCGGCAATGTCCTCAGTGATCCTCCGAGGATTGCTAATCGACGACAGAAACCTACCTCGGACCAGCAATACAACATCGTCCACATAAGCGATTATATTTCCATCTAAAGAAATTAAAATAATTTTCGACAAAATCCTCCTTTAAAAAATTTAAGAAAATAATTTCACCACTATTTGGCAAACATATGAAGTTTAGAAAGCGAACTATGAGGCCTTGTAGTTCGCTCCCCGGGCTTCATATTTACATTTGTGTTATAAGATCTTTATCTCATCTTAATTAGCTTTCATTTAAGCCCTATATTGCCCCGATAGGGATACATGCCCGACCGGGTAGGGCGCTCCCCCTTACAGTTTGATCTCAAATTCGGCCATAAGACTTGTGCTTAAGGATTAATAGAATTGCTCATATAACCGATGAATATTTAGTTCCCAAAAATCTGTAAGGCTTATATGAAATGGCAAACCCATGCTCATATGATATTTGTATTATCCACAGATAATTTCGTATTAATTTGATATCATGGGAAATTTGCTCATAGTTCCCTCCAGGGTTTTCATATTTACATCTGTTATATAAAATCATTACCTCCTTTTGATTAGCTTTCATTTAAGCCCTATATTGCCTTGATCGGGATACATGCCCTACCGGGTAGGGCGCTCCCCCTTACAGTTTGACCTTAAATTCGGCCATAAGACTTGTGCTTAAGGTTTCCAAGAGTTGCTCATATAACCGACGAATGTTAAGTTTCCAAAAATCTTTAAGGCCTGTATGTAATGGCAAACCCTTGCTCATATGATATTTGAACTATCCACAGATAATTTCTTATTAATTTGATATTATGGGAAATTTGCTCATAGTTCCCCTCCAGGGTTTTCATATTTACATCTGTTATATAAAATCATTACCTACTTTTAATTAGCTTTCATTTAAGCCCCATATTGCCTTGATAGGGATACATGCCCTACCGGGTAGGGCGCTCCCCCTTACAGTTTGATCTCAAATTCGGCCATACGACTTGTGCTTAAGGTTTCCTAGCTCAAATAAGCGACAAATATTTAATTCCCAAAAATCTGTAAGGCCTACATGAAGTGGCAAACTCATGCTTATATAATATTTGCAATATCCACAGATAATTTCGTTTTTATTTGATTTCACGGGAAATTTCCAATAAAATTATATATTGGGTTGCCCAATACGTAATTGCGGATTTTTCATATAGTCGGCGTTGACAAATTTTTTCACAGCTTGTGACTCTGTAATTGCATTCTTTCTTCTGTCAGTAATCAGCTGTTACTTTTAGCTTGCTTTAGAAAAAAAAGTGTAAAAAAAGTATATTTGATTAAAGTTCATTCTAAATTTTATTAAAAATGCATTTACTTTCTTTTAAAAAATCCGCAATTACTTTTTGGGCAACCCAATAAGAATCTACTTTCTAAAGGCATAAAGGTCCTTCGGGAATCTTCATATTCATATGTGTTTAACAAAATTCATGTTTATTCTCGAATAGATGTCACTTGAGTCCCATATTGTTAAGATCGGGATATATGCCCGCCCGGGTGGGGCGCTCCCCTTATAATTTAATCTTGGATTTGGATGTCGGATTTGTGTTTATGGTTTCCCTTAAGGGTTAAAACTACCGACGAACTTGTAGCAGTCTTGAGGTTTCCATAAATCTGAAAAGCACAACTACAACTCATGCTTGTATGTCATATTAGTGCTAAAATGTAACTATAGCAGATTTTTTTTACTTTCTTACTAAGTCACGTGTTTCTAATCCTCAAATCAATAAATGTTTGATTACATTGTTGCAGAAAACCACAACTTAAGCAATGGCTTACATTTGCCCTTATTTATATGTAAATGATTTGAATTGTTTTTCATTTTGTCCATTTCTATTGGTCTTTGCCTTTCAGAGCATGGCATTAGCAGTGGCACTTATGATGCAAATCGTTCTTTTTTTGTATTATTTATCAATATTTTCAATCAATTTTAATTTATAAAAGCAATTCTTGGAAATCATAAGGCTTCAGATACTACTAAATGCAATCAGTATTAGGTTTGTATGTTCTATTTTTCTGATGTACTTTTCTGGTCATCTAGCCAGTTGGTTTAGCAATGAGCAGCACATCTTTGCGTTTATTTTTCAGTTTCGTTTTGAATTCAAATTAGGTTGGGCAACAAAATTTTGATTTAATTAAAGTGCTTCACAAATGGCGTTGTTTGTCTTATCAGTCTAATTGTCGCCGAGAACAGATGGAATTATTACAGAAAAACATGTCTCAATAGTGCAAGCTGAAAATATGTGAATATTAGGCTCTGTCTGTCTTTTTCCATGCTTTTGAGTGATATTTTATAGCAGACATAGTGTAATTTTCTGCTCCCCCTTTGAAGGGACACCCTATTTGCCTTTCCCCTATTCTAAACAAATCACTTTACAATGCTCACAAATGAGTACATACCATCACTTCCTTTTTACTGTTTTCCTGCACACACAGAGAGTTTTCACAGAAGCCTGACACAAACACACCGACAGGACACTACCATGAGTGCAGCGTATTGTTGTTGTAAGTGCCAAAGTTGTGGTTATTTTATGCATAGTTGCTAATATGACGTTCTTATTTAGTCGCACATGAAAAGTTAGTTGATACACTTCTGTATCATTTTGTTGCATTACCACAAACTCCGCAGTAGGAAAAGATACAGAAAACATGGACAAGAAGCAACTTAGTTTCTAATGTTATTTTAGCATACATGCAGAGATAGCAAGCAAATGGAAGTAGGGGAGGATAGATAATAGCAAGAAATTAAGCTAAACTTTTACTATAAGACGCAGTGAATCCTAAAGAGTTATAGTGTCTAGAAAAAAAGGGGCATACTAAGTACCATGAGTTAAAATTTACATTTTCGAAATATTCAAGGATGCATAGGTCCTTTCCTGGTCTTAATTTTGATATAAAGTTTTCAAAATCGTCATCTATTCTCAAATACCTTCCATTAGAGTCCCATATTGTTATGATTGGTAAACATGCCCGCTCGGGATTTTTGGGGTAGGGCGTTCCCCCTTATAATTTGAACTCAATTTTGGACATGATATTCGTGTTTGTGTGTTTCCCAGGAGGGCTAAAGTAACCTACGAACTTGTAGCCGCCTTTTAGTTCCAAAAAAATGTAAAGCAAAACTATAACTAGTGCTTACAAGTAAGGGGTAAAGCCAGAATCATATCAAATTTTTATGCACCTTAGAAATTTATTAGGGAAAATGGATGTCATGAAATAGTTCTCTCAAAGTGAACATCAAAGTCACCTCAGCGGCCAATGGGTTCTGCAGAAATCGCTCCACAGGTGACCTGATGGCAATCTGGTCGGAACTTTGGAGTTATTCTATTCACCAGTTCGATGAGAGTAAAGTCGTGGCTGTGGATGTCTCCAAAGTATTTGACAGGGTTTGGCACAATGCAATCCTTTCAAGCCTTGACGCTTTTGGTGTCGGTAATGACTTCGCTCGATTTATATCGAGCTTTCTTAAAGATCGCACTATAAGAATAGTTGTAGATGGGTTCTCTTCCCTCTCTTTTTCTTATTTTAATTGGCTATCTATTGGGTCTGACTGAAGAATCCGATCTACTAGTTCGCTTATGACAGCAACCTCTGTCACTAACTTTCATTCGACTATAGACCGAGTTTTCGAGAGATTGAAGACAGGAGGCGAATTATGGAATTAACACTCTGCCAGCATTTGTTGGCCATTTTTGAGAGGGATCGAATAAACAGAGTGGATTTAAATGCACGCAAGAAGCAGAGCTGTTTGATGTCCCACAAACGATTTACTGACACCTTACAATTGTCATTCTCTATCGACTAGGTAGATATCAAGCAGTCAAAGGCTCTTGATGAAGATTCAATGTGATGTCCGTTTGGTCAAAACAAGTATTCGAAGTGACGAAGGAAGCATTCAAGTCCTTGGGCTTTCTTAAGAGGTGTAATAAATATTTCACCTTTTCTCTGATCTTCTGAATATCTACACTACGTACATAAGGCCGAAAATGGAATATAACGGAGCTTCAAAATCATCCTTGGAGCTGCTTGGTTATGTCCAGAGGCGGAAGTTGCTGTTGATTGGAGATAGTAGGGTATCCAACTCTAACTCTATGGTTTATTTTGAACATCATCGAAATGAGGGTAGTGCGGCGCTGTTCTCGATTCTTCGATTCGATATCGATTCTTCCACGTTGTGTGTTCTTCTGAAATCAGTCTTCTGATTTCTGACTTTAGGTTGATTGTGAGAAATACAAGATTTTCTAGTAGCTCACACCGGTTTGAAATAGAGCTGGCAAACTATCGATAACCGCAACATTCGATATTTTCGATAGTTTTAATAATAAATATCGTTAGTATCGATACTATCGTTAATTTCCCACCTCCTATATTTCAAACAAAAATGTGAACTAAAAATCAGGAGTTCGATGTCAATGCACAGACCAAATAAAACCAAGTCATGAGCGAAATCATTGTACGAAATATTAACCTAATCGGATGAAAATTGCGCCCTCATTAATCGAAATGCATCTAAAAAGATACATTTAGTGTCGCAAAGCTTATTTTGGTTTAAGTTTGTAAAAAATTTAACTTTTTCGATAGTATTTATCGGAAAAATATCAATCGATGTACAGTCAAAAAATAAATTATCGATAGTTTCATCGATATTTTGCCAGCTCTTGTTTGTAATCGATTGGCCAGCTGATCGAACCATGCCCTACCAAGAGAAATTTTTTTTTTCACAAGGACGGTTCGTATGTGGCATCGATTTCCGGCAGATGTCTTTCCCGCTAATTACGACATACAAAAAATCAAAAGAATTTTCAATAAACACTACTCCCTCTTTTGCCCCTACGATCCCTAACTATCCACTCCAACTCAATGCACTGCATGTATAGGGAAACAATATGAACAAATTATTTTTTAAAGTTAAGAAATGGAAGCGATTTTCAAAAAAAAAAAAAAAAAAACATTCTTAAGAATCTGCAAGAATTTCCTTACAATTTTTTAGAAACAATGGAGCTTTAAGGACCATGAGATCCTAATTCTGTCCTCTTACTCACATGCATTTTATAAAATCGTTATCTAGTTTCGAAAAGCTTTCATTTAATATCCATATTGTTATGATCGGGTCACATGCCCGCCCGGATGGGGCGCTCCCCTCAAAACTGTTTATATTCCAAAGACATTTTTCGTCAAAATGTTAATGAAAATTTCCAACAAACTAGTATTAGAAAACAGGCCACCGTGGCGCAGAGGTTAGTATGTCCGCCTATGACGCCGAATACCTGGGTTCAAGCCCCTGCGTGAACATTAGAAAAATTCTCAGTTGTGGCTATCCCCCTACAAATATTGGCAACATTTGTGAGGTGTCCCGCCATGTTTAAACTCCACTACCAAGTGGTGTCGTTATGCAGCACGCCGTTGGGACTCAGCATAAAACAAGTAGAAACGTGCTAAATTCGGCCGGGTCGAATCTTTGAAACCCACCTCCATGGATTCCGTGGAAAATTGATACAAAAAAAAATTTGTTGAAAGGCATAATTTCACTCTACGTACCAAATTTCTGCCAAACCAGGCAAAAATGAAAGCTTCTCGGAACCCAGTTAGGTTAATCGAGAGCGATTTATTTGGGAGCTTCACCAGGTTAAAGACCGATTTAGACCGTACTTGGTACAGTTGTTGGAAGTTGTGAAAGAATACCACTTGCAAAATGTTAGCCAAATCGGACAAAAACTGTGGCTTCCAGGTTATCCAGACATCGAGTCGAGAGTTCCGGTTATATGGAAGCTATATCAGGTTATATACCGATTTCAATCTTAACTACGACTCCGGTTATTGGACGCCATAACAGAACACTACATGCAAAACATTAGCCAAATCGCTCAAAAAATTGCGGTTTACAGGCGATCCAAATGTCGAATCCGGAGATCGGGTTATATGGAAGCTATATCAGGTTATAGACCGATTTCAATCGTACTTAACACGATTATTGGTTGTCATTACAGAACGCCAAATGCAAAATTTCAGCCCAATTGGATAACAACTGCGGCTTCGAAGGGCCGATAAATCAAATCGCGAGATTGGTTTGTATTGGAGCTATATCCAAATCTGAACCGATATGGCCCATTTCCAATCCCCAACGACCTGTATTAAGTCGATGTACCTGTGCAAAATTTCAAGCGGCTATCTTAATGCTTTCGACTGCTATCGGGATTTCGACAGACAGACGGATAGATCGACCCAAAATCTCCGGACGATCAAGAATACATAAACTTTATGGCGTAGCCGGTCAATATTTCGAGATGTTACAAACGGAATGACTAGGTAAGTATTCCACCCATCCCATGGTGGTGGGTATAATAAAATCTCAATTAAATCGTTTTATCTTTCTGCGATTTGCAATCTATCATCACTTTTTCCGAACAGACCCAGTGACCCATCATGACAGACACAATGACTGAGATGTCTGTTCTAGCCAGCGATAGAAAAGCTGTGGACTTATTCAAGTCTAAATAGGCCACATAATTTTGGAATTTTTCACAACCCCCTTTGGCGAGTATTTGTTATTGGTTGACCTCCGGGCCTGAACTTAAAGAGTTAGCTTGAATGTCACTAAAGACATACCCACAGATTCCAGTTCCTCTGGAATGTGTTAGACAGTTCTTAGTCTCGCCAGCATGTTGTTGCTAAGGCAGCCGATCTCCAGGGATGTTTGCCCTAAGATATGTTTCTATCAACCTCTCCTGAGAGAGGGGATATAAGAAGGCTACGAATTTAAAAAAGGCAGAATGCCAGAGCATATACGTTACGCCCGCATTTAGGTGCATTCCCCTAGAGGAACACTAATTCACATCCACCAAAGTGTTTAATAAGTGCGTGCTAACCAGTGGTCCTATGCATGTGCGCACAAATGACAATCCCTCGCATTCAGGGCTCATATTGTCATGATGAGTACACATGCCCGCTCGAAAGGGGTTTAGGTGGGGCTCTCCCCCTTATATACCAAACATAAGTTTTTAAGCCATAATTCAAGCTTAAAAAGGCATTATTTGGAGTGAATACTCTCCACAGATTGTTGGCGTTTTTGAAAATATGACCTTGCGTTGGGTTCCAAAGCATCTCATCATGGAACGCAACCGTATTGTCTACTTTTCTGATGAAAATTCTCAGAGATACCTTTGCAATAGCATCCAAGTAGGGAAAAAAACCGCGTGCCCAAGAGGAAAAGTCTGTGTCCCTTGATGCAGATTAGACTTGACCTCAAATTTGCAATTTACATTCCATTCTCTTAGACACCTGGAATTGTTCACTTTGGGATCTATAGTTTCTGGCTCTAAAACACCACCATTGTAATCACCCTCGTATTTTTCGAAAAACTCACACTCATCATCTCTCTCTCTCTCTCTCGCATCTCTCTTCCTAGCAAATATTTCGAATATGAAATAGTTAACATACTTTGTAGCAGTTTGAGTTGTTGCATAATTTACATATGTAGAACAAATTGCATATTTGCTATTTTCCCCTCTCACCCTCTGTCTCTCTCCTTGCTACTACATTGCAACTGCGAATGCCCCCCAGCGTACATGGTTTTAGGGAGAATAATGAAAGTTGGTAGAATATTGCATGTCACGTTTTTGGTATTTTACAACAGCAATAAACACTTAGAGGGCACACACACAACTACTTCACACACACACTAGTTCCACATTACTTTCTCTGTTGCTCCTTTAGGCTAGTAATAGCGGACGACAAGTCAGTGTCTGTATACGGTTCCTTGGTGTTAACAGATTCATTGCTCCAATTATTTTTTTGTATTTTTATACCCTACACCACGGGATGGGGGTATGCTATCTTCGTCATTCGGTTTTGTAACACATGCAAATATTGATCTAAGAGCCCATAAAGTATATATATTCTTGATCGTTATCAAAATTTAAGTAGGTCTACACATGTCTGTCCGCCCATCCCTCCGTCTGTCAAAATCGTGATAGCGATGGAACGAATGAGGATGTCGGCTTGATACTTTGCACAGAGACTTCTTTTTGATGTAGGTCTTGCAAATGGATCATACAGTTTCAGCTCCCATATAAACCGATCTCATGAATTGACTTCTTGAGCCCCTGGAAACCGAAATTTTTGACCGATCTGGTTAAAATTTTGCACGGAGTGCTTTCCAACAACTGTGCCAAGTACGGCGCAAATCGATCAATGCCCTGATAAAGCCACCATACATTCCGATCACCCGATTTGATTTCTTGAGTCCCTGGAAGCCGCCATTGTTATCCGATTCGGTCAAAATCTTAAAATTTTTATGATATCGGGAGGGGGGGCGGACCCTCCCCCTTCCCTAAAAGTACTACCTAAAAATAAAAGTGGACCGATCGGGACAATATGGGATGCAAATGAAAGGTATTCAAGAGTATAATACGAATTTCATAATGAAAGTTGGGTCCAAGTACCTGGGGAGCTGCCCCAGCCCCAAAACCCCCTTAAAATAGGTTTATTTGACGATCACGACAATATGGGACTCAAATGAAAGGTATTCGGGAGTAGATAACAAATATGGTCAGGAAGGAGAAATAGGCTTTGTAATTTGTTGATTTCGGAAGGAGGGGGGGGGGGCGGACGCTCCCCCGTTACCCAAAAACACCACCCAAAATCAAAAGTGGACCAATCGGGGCAATATGGGATTCAAAGGAAAGGTATTGGAAAATAGAATACGAATATGGTATTAAAATTTGGGTCCAAGGTCCCATCGGGCCGCCCCAACTCCAAAATTCCCCCAAACAGACATATTGGACGTTCATGTCAATATGGGCCTCAAATGAAAGGTAGTCGCGAATAGATTACGAATCTGCCAAACAAAATCAGTTCGAAGTATAGGGGGTCACCCTAGCCCCCAAAAACCTCTTAAATGGGCATATAACCCATCATGACTACATGGGACTCGGTTTTTTTGTTTGTTCCGTAGAATCAAAAACAGCTGAACCGATTTTCTTAAAATTTTCACAGACTGTGTAACTTTGTCCGGAAAGAAACATAGGCTATATAACTTTTAGATATCGGATGGGGGAGGGGTACCTCCCCCCCACCCTAACAACGCCATCCAAAATGAAAAGTGGACCGATATGGGTATCAAATGAAACGTATTGGAGACTAGAAAACGAAGATCGTACCAAAATTTTGGTCCAAGTACCCAGCGGGCCTTCCCAACCCAAAAACTCTTCTTAACAGATATATTCGACGTTCATGTTAATATGGACCTCAAATGAAAAGTATTTGACAGTAGATTACAAATATGCCATAAAAAATTAGGTCCAAGTAATGGGAGGTCGCCCCACCCCCAAGTACCCCCAAATGGGCATATTAGCCGACCATGGGAATATGGGACTCAAATGAAAGGTATTTGGGAGTAGGTTACGAATATCAGATTAAAATTTGTGTTCAAGTCTAGGTGGCGCTTTTCCTTAAAAATATAAGTCAAATAGGTTGATTGACCCATTATGACAATATGGGAACTGCCCCGCCCGAAAGCACCTCCCAATTATATTAAAGCTTTGAGATTTTTAAATTGATTGATTATCGGAAAATTGATAGCCATTTTCGTGGGGTCTTGGATCTCGGATCTTGACTTTTTGAGCCACTAGGGCGCAATTCTTATCTGATTTGGCTGAAATTTTGCATGAGGTGTTTTGTTATGACTTCTAACAACTATGCCGAATATGGTTCACATCGGTAGATAACCTGATATAGCTGTCATTTAAACCTATCTGGGGTCTTGATTTCTTGAGCCACTAGAGGGCGCAATTCCTATCCGATTTGGATCAACAAAAAAAAACTCGACACATGTCATTCATGGTGGAGGGTATATAAGATTCGTCCCGGCCCAACTCGGCAAGTTTTTGTCTCGTTTTTCTTTTTTCAACTTTTCGATTTGAGAGTAACATGAGTTTTGTTATATTTCTGTATGCGAGTTGTGGACATGGCCCCCAACCAACAGCTAGTATTTCATAGAGAAATTCAATTGATAACTAAAGCAAGTTTATTTGGTACATGAAAATTGTTTGAAAAATTAAAAAAAAAACAAAAGGACTATCAGAAATGGATACAACACAAGAACAGACATACGAGTAAAATAATTTGCAGAAGAGAAAAAAATATAACATGGAAATTTATGGAAGTCCATTTTAAGGGGTAATTACACAGAGATTTTGAAACCACAAAGTAAGGGGAAGTAAAAAAAGTTTAGCAGCCAACTTTGACAGACAAAAGCTGACAGCTGGCAGTCAAACTCATTTGCAGACCTCAGTTTATTAAGATTCCACAAACAAGTAAAAGCGGCATAAGTTCGGTCGGGCCGAATCTTGGGAACCCACTACCATGGATTTTGCTAAAATATAGGAACTATATCCGGTTATAAACCGACTCAGACCGTACTTGGCACAGTTTTTGGAAGTCATAACATAAAACTATGTGCAAAATTTCAGCCAAATGAGTAGAAAATTGAGGCTACCAGGGGCTCAAGAAGTCAAATCGGGAGATCGGTTTATATGGGAGCTATATCAGGTTATAGACCGATTTGGACCGTACATAGCACAGTTGTTGAAAATCATAACAGAACACCACATGCAAAATTTCAGGCAAATCGGATAAAAATTGAGGCTACCAGGGGCTCAAGAAGTCAAATCGGGAGATCGGTTTATATGGGAGCTATATCAGGTTATATGCCGATTTAGATCGTACTTGGCACAGTTGTTGAAAGTTATAGCAGAACACCATATGCAAAATTTCAGCCAAATCGGGTAAAAATTGCGGCTTATAGGGTCTCAGGAAGTCAAATCGGAGATCGGTTTATATGGGAGCTATATCAGGTTATAGACCGATTTGGACCATACTTATTACAGTTGTTGGAAGTCATAACAGAACACCACATGCAAAGTTTCAGCCAAATCAGACAAAAATTGGGGCTAACAGGGTCTCAGTAAGTCAAAAAGGCAGATCGGTTTATATGGGACCTATATCGGGTTATACACAGATTTGGACCGTACTTGGCACAGTTGTTGAAAGTGATAACAGAATACCGTGTGCAAATCCAAATCAGCCAAATCGGATGAAAATTGAGGCTTCTAGGGGCTCAAGAAGTCAAATCAGGAGATCGGTTTATATGGACGCTATATCCAAATCTGAACCGATATGGCCCACTTGTAATCTTCAACGACCTACATCAATATTAAGTATCTGTGCAAAATTTCAAGGGGGTAGCTTTACGCGTTCGACAGCTATCGTGATTCCGACAGTTGGTCGGACAGATGGACGTGGCTAGTTCGACTCAGAATGTCGAGACGCTCAAGAATATACAATACAATTGATGGGGTCCTAGAAAAAAATTTCGAGGTGTTACAAACGGAATGATTAGATCAGATTCTCAAAGAAATGAGAACCTAAAGTAGAACTCCTTTTGACTGATAGTGTGGGACACACACTCTCTTCTTCTGCGATGTCCTCACAGCTTCTGCAAAAGTCGTTGCTGGCAACCTTCAGTCTGTCAGCATGTTTTCCGATTAGACAGTGACCTGTCATGACGGACACAATGACTGAGATGTCTGTTCTAGCCAGCGAGAGTAAAGCGGTGGACCCCTTCAAGTCTAGATTAGGGCACATAGTTTTGGTATGTTCACAGCCCCTTTTTACGACCATCTTCGTTATCCTTCGGGGCTGGTTCTGAAAACTTAGCTTACAGGTCGCTATAGGCATACCCATAGATTCCAGTATCCCTGGAATGTGTAGGGTAGTTCCTAGTCTCGCAAGCTAGTCCTCTTTACAATACCCTGGGATATCTCTGTGGCCCGAAACCCAGAATAGGTGAATTTTGCACTGTTCAGCCATCTCATTGATAGATCTGCGACAGTCGAGGGCGGTTTTTGTGTTCAAAAATACGTTCTCCAGGGTTTCAATGGCTTCCTGGCTGTCTGAGAAGATATTTATGGCAATCGTCGTAATGACATTATAACTTAGCCATTCCCCTAATTCCTTAATTGTAAGGATCTCTGCTGGATACACACTGCAGTGCTCGGGTAACCTTTTCGATGTGACCAGTTCTATCCCAAAGCCCAACTGGTCGTTTAGTTTGGAACCATCCGTATAGAAGTCTATCATTACCCGGGAAATCGTTATTCCACTCGGTTCTATAAGGAATAGTTGTAGAGTTCTTTTTATCAAAAAGCGGCACAGGTAGGGTGTAATTCACACTGCCTGAAACATCGGATAATGCATCAAGGATAACACAGTGTCCGTAGCCGCCAGATGTACACCCCAAAGCCCACTTGGTCGTTTAGTTTGGAACCATCCGTATAGAAGCCAATGTAACTTCTATTACCAGGGATATCGTAGTTCCACTCGGTTCTATAAGGAATAGTTGTAGAGTTCTTTTTATCAAAAAGCGGCACAGGTAGGGTGTAATTCACACTGCCTGAAACATCGGATAATGCATCAAGGATAACACAGTGTCCGTAGCCGCCAGATGTACACCCCAAAGCCCACTTGGTCGTTTAGTTTGGAACCATCCGTATAGAAGCCAATGTAACTTCTATTACCAGGGATATCGTAGTTCCACTCGGTTCTATAAGGAATAGTTGTAGAGTTCTTTTTATCAAAAAGCGGCTCAGGTAGGGTGTAAACCACACTGCCTGAAACATCAGATATTGCGTAAAGGATAACACAGTGTCGGTAGCCGCCAGATGTACACCCCAAAGCCCACCTGGTCGTTTAGTTTGGAACCATCCGTATAGAAGCCAATGTAACTTCTATTACCAGGGATATCGTAGTTCCAATCGGTTCCATCAGGATTAGTTGCATATTACTTTTTTTCAACCTGAGCCGGTAAGGTGTAATACTCACTGCCTGAAACATCGGATATTGCATCAAGGATAACACAGTGTCCATAGCCACCACATGACGAAAAAGAAAGCTCCCTCACGCAGCTTTTGTCTAGCCACAATGTCCAGAGGCAATAGATGTAGAATTAAGTTCAGTGCATCAGATGATGTCGTCCTCAGTGCGGCTGTGATGCACAAACAAGCCATTCTTTGGATCCGGTTGAGTATTGAACAGTAGATGGACTTCGAAGCGCCGTCCATCAGACCACAACACCATATAGGATTATAGGTCTGACTACTGCAGTATATACCCAATTCATAACGAGCGGTCCAATTGGACTTGGAAGCGCCGTCCACCAGACCACAACTCCATATAGAATTATAGCGACTGCAGTATATACCCAATGTATGACACGAGGTCCACTTGGACTTGGAAGCGCCGTCCACCAGACCACAACCCTATGCATGACGAGCGGTCCACTTGGACTTGGAAGCACTGTCCACCAGACCACCACACCATATAGCATTATAGGGCTGCCTTCTGAAAGTTTATACCCAATGCATGAGGAGCGGTCCACTTATATTTGGAAGCGCCGTCCACCAGACCACAACACCATATACCATTAAAGGTCTGATTTCTGCAGTATATACCCAATGCATGTTGAGCGATCCACTTGGACTTGGAAGCACCATCCACCAGACCACAACACCATATAGTATTATAGGTCTGACAATTGCAGTATATACCCAATGGATGACGAGTGGTCCGCTTGGACTTGGAAGCACCGTCCACCAGACCACAACACCATATAGCATTATAGGTCTGACAATTGCAGTATATACCCAATGCATGACGAGTGATCGTCTTGGACTTGGAAGCACCGTCCACCAGACCACAACACATATAGCATTAAAGATCTGACTACTGCAATGCATGAAGAGCGGTTCACTTGGACTTGGAAGTACGGTCCACCAGACCACAACACCAGATAGGATTATAGGTCTGACTACTGCAGTATATACCCAATGCATGACGAGCGGTCCACTTGGACTCACCGTCTACCAGACCACAACACCATATAGCATTATAGGTCTGACAATTGCAGTATATACCCAACGCATAACGAGCGGTCCAATTGGACTTGGAAGCACCGTCCACCAGACCACAACACCATATAGTATTATAGGGCTGACTACTGCAGTACATACCCAATGCATGACGAGTGGTCCGCTTGGACTTGGGAGCACCGTCCACCAAATCACAACACCATATAGCATTATAGCGCTGACAACTGCAGTACATACCCAATGCATGACGAGTGGTCCGCTTGGACTTGGGAGCACCGTCCACCAAATCACAACACCATATAGCATTATAGCGCTGACAACTGCAGTGTATATCTAATGCATGACGAGTGGTCGACTTGGACTTGGAAGCACAGTCCACCAGACCACAACACCATATAGCATTATAAGGCTGACTACTGCAGTATATACCCAATGCATGTTGAGCGGTCCACTTGGACTTGGAAGCACCATCCACCAGACCACAACACCATATAGCATTATAGGTCTGACAATTGCAGTATATACCCAATGGATGACGAGTGGTCCGCTTGGACTTGGAAGCCCCGTCCACCAGACCACAGCACCATACAGCATTATAGCGACTGCAGTATATACTCAATGCATGACGAGCGGTCCATTTGGAATTGCAAGCACCGTCCACCAGACCACAACACCATATAGCGTTATAGAGCTGCCTTCTGCAGTATATACCCAATGCATGACGAGTGGTCCACTTGAAAGCACCGTCCTCCAGACCACAACACCATACATACATTATAGGTCTGACAACTGCAGTATATACCCAATGCAAGACGAGCGGTCTAAACTCCCAACTTTTGCAAGTGTATAGGCCAAGAGTTGTCTTTCTTGCCCTTTCCAAAATGTTGGATTTGTGGTTAAATTTCCAGCAAAACATCCAGGTATTTTGCTCTTTTGGTAAATGGAACATTCTCTCATCCCAAGGAGACAGGTGCCACTGCAGGCAACTTGTTTCTCCTGCTGAAAAGAACTACTTCTGTCTTGCACGGGTTTACACCTAGACCACTTTCGGTAGCTCAATTTGCTGTGGCACGTAGAGCTTCCAGAAGTACATCTCTTTTTAGAGTGTTAGGAAACTTTCCACACATGCGACCACTTTTACGCCTTTTTCTTCCAGAGTTAATAATGTATTGTTAATGGCTATATTCCAAAGCTATATCTGAATCTGAAGCGATTTCTTCGACATTCTCCGGCTATGCCGAGAGTCATCAAAGAATCGTTTGTGACAAATTTCGCGAGAAAACCACAGCAGTTGAATAGGGTATAAAAATCCTATTAGCCATCACATTAAACCTTCTTTGATTTAGTGGTCTGAATTGAACTGAATAAATTTGTTTTGTGTCTCAAGGTGTTTAAATATTCACCACCTTTGTTTAGGGATTTGTATAATAAATTAGCACAACATAAAGCTCGTTTTATAATTTGTCGATGATTATTTATTTATGCAGACTACACATCTGTGTGAAACTAAGAAGATTAGATTTTTATGTTTACTCTCCCTATACTATTTTCTCATTATACTTAAATCTTTGGGTTGTTTTTTTTTTTCAACAATTTTTTCAATTAAGAAATTACAAGACAAATACAATAATAATACCAGATTTACACTGCAATGCTTAAAGTCATTGGAAATGAGAGGGGGGGAAAGAAGAAGAACTATGATGGCCAAACAACACTTACAAGAACATGAAATCTCAAAAACAACTTCAAGCGACATCCAGCAAGTTTATAGTGTAGCTTATAAACTTAAATAAAAAGCATTTGTAATATTTGAAAAACTCTTTTTATTTGGAGGACAGAAAGGGAGGGGGAGAAAGAGGGAAGGAGAGAGAGCAGAGAGCCATCTAAGCAGCACTTATCATCATCATCCCATGGCAGCTCTTTTTGGCAGCTAAGCATTGTGCATGCTACTGCAGTCACTGCTGCCGCCATTGTTGGCCATCAACTATGGACCAAGAACAAGTACTAATGCGGCTAACAGATACTATGGCCAACTATCCATTGAGCGTTGTATGCTGCAAACAAAAACGTTTTAAAAATTACAACTTTTCACAATATTTGCTCAGAGTGTGTGAGCAAATGTTTGTGTATTAGGTTCTTGATGCCGGTTCGGCAATGCAGTCAGTGGTGGTGGAGGGATAGCTGTAAAAAGACCATCTTCAAATAAAACTCTTACAACAGCAAATAATAAATAGACATTAAATAAAGAAAGCCAAAGAAAAGCTTTGCAATAGCAAAATGAGAAAAACTAAGTTAAATGTCAATAAAGCTGGGCATCCAAAATACCCTATAACAAGGATGTAGGAATGGGAAATGAATGAAAAAAATGCTTAGCTTTAGAAATGAATCGAAAGAAAAGGCCCATTTCATAATGTTAGCATAATTCAAGCGCAATGAAATCATAATTCTAACCCAAATAGAGACCAATGCAAGAACAATTCTAGCCCTTTTGTTTTTAAGCTTGAATTTAAATGAAATCGGACGAAAATTGCGGCTTTCAGGGGCTAAAGATGTCAAATAGGGAGATCGGTTTATATGGTAGCTATATCAGGTTATAGACCGATTTGGACCATAGGTGGTACAGTTGTGGGAACTTATAACAGAATACTGCGTGCAAAATTTTCTGCCAAATCGGACAAAAATTGCGGCTTCCAGAGGCTCAAGAAGTCAAATCGCCATATCGGTTTATATGGGAGCTATATCAGGTTATAAAACGATTTGGACCATACTTGACACAGCTGTTGGAAGCCATAGCGGAACACCACATGCAAAATTTCAGCCAAATCGGATGAAAATTGAGGCTTCTAGGGCCTCAAGAAGTCAAATTGGGAGATCGGTTTATATGGGAGCTATATCAGGTTATAAACCGATTCGGACCGGACTTGGGACAGTTATTGGAAATCATAACAGAACACTACGTGCAAAATTTCAACCAAATCAGACAAAAACTGCGGCTTTCAGAGGCTCAAGAAGTCAAATCGGGAGATCGGTATATATGGGAGCTATATCAGATTATAGACCGATTCGCACAGTACTTGCCACAGCTGTTGAAGGTCATAACGGAATTGGACGTGCAAAATTTCAGCCAAATCCGATGAAAATTGTGGCGTCCAGGGCCTCAAGAAGTCAAATCGGGAGATCGGTTTATATGGGAGCTATATCAGGTTATAGACCGATTTGGACCATATTTATTACAGTTGTTGGGAGTCATAAGAAAACACTATGTGCAAAATTTCAGCCAAATCGAGTAAAAATTGCGGCTTCCAGAGGCTCAAGAAGTCAAATCGGTTTTTATAGGAGCTATATCAGGTTATAAACCGATTTGGACCATACTTGGCACAGCTGTTGGAAGCCATAGCGTAACACCACATGCAAAATTTCAGCCTCATCGGACGAAAATTGTGGATTCCAGGGGCTCAAGAAGTCAAATCGCCAGATCGGTTTATATGGGAGCTATATCAGGTTATAAACCGATTTGGACCATACTTGGCACAGCCAAATCGGACAAAAATTGTGGCCTCCAGGGGCTCAAGAAGTCAAATCGGGAGATCGGTTTATATGAAAGCTATATCAGGTTATAAGCCGATTTGGACCATACTGAGCACTGCTGTTGGAGGCCATAGCGGAATACCACGTGTAAAATTTCAGCCAAATCGGACAAAAATTGTGGCTTCCAGAGGCTCAAGAAGTCAAATCGGGAGATCGGTTTACATGGGAGCTATATCAGGTTATAAGCCGATTTGGACCATACTAAGCACAGTTGTTGGAAGTCATAACAGAACACTACGTGCAAAAATTCAGCCAAATTGTGGCTTCCAGGGCCTCAAGAAGTCAAATCGGGTGATCGGTTTATATGGGAGCTATATCAGGTTAACGACCGATTCGCCCAGTACTTGGCACAGCTGTTGGAAGTCATTGTTTGTTTGTTCCGTATAGACCCTGAAACTTTTGAACCGATTACCTTGAAATTTTGCACAGATTGTGTAGGTTGGTCTGGAAGGAAACATAGACTATATAATTTTTTTGATATCTGGAGGGGAGCGGACCCTCCCCTTACCCCAAAAGTACTACCCAAAAATAAAAGTGGAGCGATCGCGACAATATGGGATTCAAATGAAAGGTATTCAAGAGTAGAGTACGAATTTCATAATAAAAGTTGGATCCAAGTACCTGGAGGGCCGCCCCAGCCCCAAAACCCCTTAAAATAGGTTTATTTGACAATCATGACAATATGGGACTCAAATAAAAGATATTCGGGAGTAGATTACGAATATGGTCAGAAATAAGAAATATGCTTTATAATTTGTTGATATCGGAAGGGGGCGGACCCTCCCCGTTATCCCAAAAATACCAACCAAAATCACAAGTAGACCAATAAAGACAATATGGATATCAAATGAAAGGTCTTGAAGAGTAGAATACGAATATGGTATTAAAAATTGGGTCCAAGTACCCAGGAAGTCGCCCTAAAATGTCTAAAAACAGACAAACTGATCGTCCATATCAATATGGGGCTTAAATGAGAGGTATTTGGGAGTAGAGTACGAATCTGGCATACAAAACCAGATCAAAGTGTAGGGGGTCACCCCACCCCCTAAAAATGGGTCATAAGACCCATCATGACTATATGAGACTCGGTTTGTTTGTTTATTCCGTAGAATGAAAACAAGGAAACATAGGGATAGGATGATATGGAACTCAAATGAAAGGTATTCGCGACTAGATTACGTATATGGTCAGCAAGTAGGAATAGGCTTTATAATTTGTTGATAACGGAAGGGGGCGGACCCTCCACCGTTACCCCAAAAACACAAACCAAAATCAAAAGTGGACCGATAAGGACAATATGGGTATCAAATGAAAAGTATGCGGAAGTAGGTAACGAAGCTGGCATACGAATTCATGTCGAAGTATAGAGAGTCACCCCTCTCCCACAAAAACGGCCAAAATGGGCACATTAGCCAATCATGGATATATGGGACTCGGTTTGTTTGTTCCGTATAGACTGAAAAACTGCAGAATTGATTTTCTCGAAGTTTTCGCTTTTTGTGTAGGTTGGTCTGGAAGGAAACAAAGGCTATTTAATTTTTCGGTATCGGAAGGGGGACGGGCTCTCCCCCTCATGCCAAAAACACAACCCAAAATCAAAAGTGGACCGATTGGGACAGTAAAGGTATCAAATGAAAGGTACTGGAGAGAAGAATACGAATATGGTATTTAAATTTGGGTCCAAGTAACCAGTGTCTAGATTACAATTACTCCATCCTATGGTGGTGGGTATAATAAGGTCTACAACCCAATTTAGAATAATAGGGGTGTCCTTTCAGTTGACCTTTCAGTTATTCAGTTTGGTTACAGGGTATACCGTACCGTACACTAGACTCACTCCCAATACCCTAATTCCATACTGAACGACTTAAGATTGGTACTATATATCAAGGCCTCTTACACTAGGCCTTCATTTACAATACGCCCCTTTGAACCATCTTAGAATCCAAATTAGGATGACATACCTCTAAGGTCAGCTGAGTGAATCACTGAATACTGAATCACTAGAACCATTCAGTATCGATATAGGGTTAAGTATACCGCACTCACCGTCTTCTTCCAATGTCCCAGCATTGCTAACCCATCTAGTCGCCTAGCAAAAAACTCTCTGTCCATAGCAGCCGCCTCCATCTTCTGTCAAAATCTCTCATGATTTGTTTTGCTGAGCTGCGCATCAGAGCAGTACAAAGTAAAACAAACTTCCTCCTTACTATTTTATATGCTATAAAATAACAACTTAGTGGGCTTGGAGAAGAAAAAAAAGTTTTCAAATGCGATTTGCCAAAAACCAAACTAAATAAACAAATCCGAAACTAAATATCAACTTTAGAAACTGAAAACCGAATAAAAGAAATGAAATTGCAACATGAATTGCAATAAAATCAGCTTCTTTATTTACAAAATAAATTCATTTCACAAGGATTTGGCTTTACAAAATCAAATAAGCAGCAGCAGACAATGAAAGAAAACCAAATAAGCTTCCCTACACAATGAGGGTAGCTTGCCAAATATCCTATGGAAAAGGATTTGCCTAAAGGCAAGGGAAAATAAGTAAGAAAAAACAAACCGACAAAATTGCAAAAGTAATTTAATGAGAAAAGATAATAAACTTTGAAAACATTTGCCAAAGAAATGAAATGTGGGCAAAATTTCCCATAAAAAGGATATTTTGAGAAAATTTCCCATTTACAAGGAAGTTTTGAAAAAATATCCAATTCACAAGGAAATTTTTTATAAATATTTCTCATTCACAAGGACATTTTCAGAAAATTTCCCATAAAAAGGAAATTTTTAGAAAATTTCCCATAAAAAGGAAATTCTGAGAAAATTTCCCATAAATAGAACATTTTGGGAAATTTTCCAAATTTACTGATATTTTAAGAAAAATTCCCATACAGAGGATATTTTGAGAAAATTTCCCATAAAAAGGAAATTTTGAGAAAAATTCCCATTTAAAAGGAAATTTTGCGAAAATTTCCCATATAGAGGAAATTTTTAAAAAATTTCCCATATAGAGGAAATTTTTAAAAAATTTCCCATTTACAATGAAATTTTGAGAAAATTTCCCTTTCAAAATGAAATTTTGAGAAAATTTCCTATAAAAGGGAAATTTTAAAAAAATTTCTCATAAAAACGCAATCTGGACTTTTCTTACATAAAATTAAATTTTGAGAAAATTATCCATATAGAGGAAAGGACAAAATTTCCCTTTCACAGGGAAATTTTGAGAAAATTTCCCATTTACAAGAAAATTTTGAGAAAATTTTCCATTTACAAGAAATTTTTGAGAAAATTTCCCATAAATAGAACGTTTTGGGAAAATTTCCAAATTTACTGATATTTTACGAAAATTTCCCATACAGAGGATATTTTGAGAAAATTTCCCATAAAAAGGAAATTTCTAGAAATTTTCCCATTCACAAGGAAATTTTTATAAAATTTCCCATATAGAGGAAATTTTTAAAAAATTTCCCATTTATAATGAAATTTTGAGAAAATTTCCCTTTCAAAATGAAATTTTGAGAAAATTTCCCATAAAAGGGAAATTTTAAAAAAATTTCCCATAAAAACGCAATCTGGACTTTTCTTACATAAAATTAAATTTTGAGAAAATTTTTCATTGACAAAAATTTATTTAGAAAGGATAATATACTTGGGCAATATTTCCCAAAAAAATATTTTTTATTTGAGAAGAAATTTAGCCAAAATTTTCCAAGAAAAAAACAAATGGATATATAAAAAGAAATTCCCATAAAAGGGAAATTTTAAGAAATTAAAAGCAAATTTTGAGAAAATCTCCCGAAAAAAGAAAATTAAAGAACATTCCCGTAAAAACAAATCCAGAAAATTTCGCATAAAAAGGATATTAAAAAATAAAATATCCCATTTGAAGAAAATTTAAAGAAAATGTTTCACGAAAGGGAAATGTTGAGAAAATTTCCCATGGAAATGAAATTTT
This sequence comes from Stomoxys calcitrans, assembly GCF_963082655.1. Classification (NCBI taxonomy): domain Eukaryota; kingdom Metazoa; phylum Arthropoda; class Insecta; order Diptera; family Muscidae; genus Stomoxys; species Stomoxys calcitrans. The sequence continues at coordinate 55,753,902 of NC_081554.1, read as the reverse complement.
GAGCAAAGTTTTCAAATTAAAAAGAAAAATTTAAGAAAGTTAGGTAAGGTTAGGTTGAATGGGTTGCCCACCAAAGGTGAATTCACTCGGTGGCCAGTTTAGCCCATTGTGGTACCCTAGAGAGAGAAAAAGAAAGAGGATATATAAAAAGATATTTCCGTAAAAGGGAAATTTTAAGAAATTAAAAGCAAATTTTGAGAAAATCTCCCGAAAAAAGAAATTTAAAGAACATTTCCCGTAAAAAAAATCCTGAAAATTTCGCTTAAAAAGGAAATTTAGAAAAAAATATCCCATTTGAGGAAAATTAAAAGAAAATGTTTCACGAAAGAGAAATTTTGAGAAAATTTCACATGGAAATGAAATGTTGAGCAAATTTTTCAAATTAAAAAAAAAATTGAAGAAAGTTAGGTAAGTTTAGGTTGATTGTATTGCCCACCAAAGGTGAATTCACTCGGTGGCCAGTTTAGCCATTGTGGTACCCTAGAGAGAGAAAGGGAAGAGAAAGAAAGTGGGAGACCTCGGACTAAAAGTTATACACAAATAAAAAGGGTGAAGAACCGCCTGTCGCTACGTAACCACGGATCTGCGGATCTACGCCGGAGCCAGTGGCATCCCCCGCCGGAACCATCCTGTTCCCTCCACAAACCTCAGAAGACATACCAGAGGTACGTTCGCAAGATCACACAGATCACAGAAGAAAGCCTACGGCACTGCAGACCCGGACAGAAACACAGCACGTGCCCCATAGTCTCCTCTTCATCCTCATCGAGGCAACTCCTACAGAAGTCATTGTGCGGTATCCCCATGCGCGCCGCCATGCGGTCTATGGCACAGTGTCCGGTTTTGACCCCTATCAAGGTACTCATCGACCTCTTATCGAACGCCAACAACTCCCCCGTCCTCCTCTATTCGATGACTGGCTATAGCGCCTTCGCGTCTTGAGCGACGCCATACCGTCCACACAAATTCGAGGGCGGTAAGCCCCTTACCAGAATTTGTCTCCCGACCTCTGCAATGGCGCAGACCTCTGCCTGAAAGACCGTACACTCGTCCAACAGTCTCAAAGATATATTGATATTGACTGCATCAGAGAAGACTCCCAATCCAGTCCATCTCACCAGTCGGCACTGGTGACAGGTAGTCGGAGATTCTCCTCAGTTCATCCTCCGTATCCATAACACCCAGAATCAAACTGTGGCCGCAACCATCCTCCTTCAGCATGCCGAGCTCCTTCAGCGTAAGCGCGACTCTGGCGGCGCATTTCCAAATATAGGCCCCAATGGGCTGCATATCCAGCATCGCCTCCACGCCTGCCTGCGGTGCGGATCTACGGACCTTTTCGAACTTCTCGCAAGCGTCCTCTTCCCTACGGCATTCAACCATACCAGTGCTCCATAGGCAAGTACTGGTCTCACGATGGCCGTATACATCCAATAAATCATCCTGGGAGTCACCCCCCACTTCCTACCGAACATACTCCTGCAGGTGTAAAAAGGGAACAGTGTCATACGGCTTCCTTCCTCGGTGTTCGTCTTCCAGGACAGTTTCGAATCGGGGACTAATTCGCTTCCTTCGAAGGCCGCAGGGTGACCCCGTCCAAAACATTGAAAATATGAAAAAAACACAATTCTGACCCTTTAGCAGCTATATTGAAATATGGTGCCATCTGGACCAAACTCGGCACAATCCATAGTTCAACATTTCAGCAAAATCTGGTAATAAAAGAGTCGTATGTGGGTTCAAGACCATGCATCAGGAGATAGACATATACATATAGTAGCTATGAACTGAACTAGTAAACAAAATGAATGAACTAGTTCACAAAATGAATGAACTAGTTCACAAAATGAATGAACTGTGAGCACCGCACGGCTTCGACTCTGAGTTCCAATTTTTGTGGCCCTTTAGCAGCTATATTGAAATATGATGCGATCTGGACCAAACTTGGCACATTTCACAGTTAAAGTTTTCAGAAAAATCTGAAAGTAAAAGAGTTTTGTATGGGTTCAAGACCATCATGCATCACGAGATCAATATATACATACAGCAGCTATGAACTGAACTAGTAGACTGACTGAATGAACTAGTTCAGTAAACAGATGTGGAACTCTGAGCGCCAATTTTTGCGGACCTCTAGCAGCTATATTGAAATATGGTGCTATCTGGACCAAACTCGGCACAATCCACAGTTCAAAATGTCAGCAAAATCTGGTAATAAAAGAGTCGTATGTGGGGTCAAGATTCATGCATTAAGAGATGGATATATACATATAGCAGCTATGATCTGAACTAGTAAACTGACTGAATGAACTAGTTCAGTAAGCTGACGTGATCGATCACTTTGGTACACGTCACGGAATGACTATGAACTTCGCATGGCTTGGAACTCTGAGCTCCGTTTTTTGTGGTGTAGTTCGTTATGACAAGAAGCTCATCTAAGAATTACCGGGCGCGTCCACAGGTTAAGTAGCGTGAAACTCGATATGATAAGGCTGCGAATTATTGGCACCTTTTAATAACCAATGGGCCATAACGTTACAGCTGCGATCAGTCTTATGGATACGGAACAAGCTTGCTCATGGAACGGAGCTTGACAAGGATCACCTCCTTCACATACAATTATGTGACTTTAACAAAAACATCATCATTTTGATACATAATACAGCCCACTAGTTCCTTCAGTTATTACACTAGTTCAGTTCGTTCTTTGAAATAAGTCTTACGTCAATTGTTTTCTATATAGACAGTAAACGCTTTATGCAACTCACTGAACGAAATACGAAATCGACTACTTTAATGAATGATATTGCCCATTACCTAACCTCACGGAAATGGTTCCTTTAATTAGTTCACTAGTTCAATTGGTTTTTTTAGTTCAAGTTAACCAATCACAAAGTAGTTGATTCTTACAAAGTAAACAAGATTTGGTTCCCTTAAGGATTGGAATCCAAGTGTTTAACTTCATATATGGATAGGCTTATGAATGATATTGCCCATTACCTAACCTCACGGAAATGGTTCCTTTGATTAGTTCACTAGTTCAATTGGTTTTTTTGGTTCAAGCTAACCAATCGCAAAGTAATTGTTTTTTACAAAGTAAACAAGATTTGGTTCTCTTAAGGATTGGAATCCAAGTGTTTAACTTCATATATGAATATGATTATGAATGATATTGCCCATTTCCTAACCCCACGGAAATGGTTCTTTTAATTAGTTCACTAGTTCAATTGGTTTTTTTGGTTCAAGTTAACCAATCGCAAAGTAGTTATTTCTGCCAAAGTAAACAAGATTTGGTTCTCCTAAGGATTGGAATCCAAGTGTTTAACTTCATATATGGATATGCTTTTATATGCATTACAGTGCATGGAATGGTTTGACAATTTTATCCCTCAATCTCCAATCGAATTAGGCCCCTTAAATTAGGGCTTATATGACATGTAAGTTGGCAGTTTTTGAGAAAAACCCTGATATTTAGATTTAGATTTCTGAGCTCACACAAGGATTATTTTTTTTTTCTATTTTTCTTTTCAAATCTGCTTCCTTCTTTTTTGTTACTTCACTTTTAAGTTGCTTTTTAGATTCTATTCTCCTTTTTTTTTTTCTTAACCAATCATGCCCTTTTACTCCCATTACCATCTTTTCAAAAAAAAAAAAAAAGCTACCCCGACTATCTGGGTCCCATCAATTTTCATTATCGGCCAATTTTCTTGTTTAACGAGCAACAAAATTTAATACTTCATAAAAATTCATGTTAACATGTTCATGCCAAACCATATTTTCCCCAAAAGCTATTTTATGTTCCCTACTCCAAAGCTATTTTTTGCCATCAAAAAAACCCCCGCCCAACTCCGCGATACATAACGAATACTGGAAAATTTAAAACAGGAACATGAAAGTAGGCGCGGGGGGGTATGGGGCATTTTTCTCAGAAAATCTCTGTTGTTATCGTACAACGATTCCTATATGATGGTGTGGGTGTATGGCTGTTTGCCTGTTTGTGTATGTTTAGACTGACACGAACGACTACTTAAAACACTTGAATGCCATCTATCGAGTATATAGCGTGCATGGTATATTTAACTAATTTAAGCATGGTAGTAGTGAATGGCTATGGTTCAGCCGTCTAGTAGCGGCGCGTACTACGACGTAGTAATTTTTTGTATTTTCCTCTGCACGAGCAAATTGTTCAGCTAATGAACAATTTCCGTACTAGTTTTTGTTGTCGTTTTATTTTTTTTTTTTTGCTTCTCTCCTTTCTTTTTTTTGCTCTTTGGTTTGTTTTGTTTTGGTCTTGCTTCTACTATGAGGCATGTTGTTGTTTCTGTTTATTTTGTTATTCCCAGCTTGGTAGTCACTTTGATGATAACCAATACTTGAGTTTATTTTGGTATTTATGTCAAACGCGTAATTGAACATGTAATCGCCATATATATTAAGAAGAGGATACGGAACAAACGGCAAAACATTGAGGAAGTGGAAATGTGATTTTAAGAAAGTAATGGAACTCCTTGTATGTCAATCAAGAAGGAACTTAATTTTGTCTTAGCAACTAATTGCCTTCATGAGGCTTAATGTATTTCGTAATTGCTATGTAATGTTGTGCATTAGGAAGAAACAATTTGAGCTGTTTTGCGCAAGTGATATGAAATCATGCGAAATAAGGGTACTATTTTGCAAAGAAGTGTAATTTGCTGCAGAAAACTTACTGATCGCGGAAAAACTTCAGCAATAAGACAACAACATATGTGATACAAGCAAGACTTGGAGCTGGCTTGGAAAGTGGTTAACGTAAAGAAGCGAATAGAGTTCACGGAACATATAAAACTAGTGAACTAACTGAACGAACTGAATGAATGAGCTGATTAAGTGGGCTGCATCATTCATTGTGATCCCTTACTTTAGCACAATGAACTAGTGAACTAATTTAACAAACTATTTTGCAAAAGTGATATGAAATCATGCGAAATAAGGGTACTATTTTGCAAGGAAGTGTAATTTGCTGCAGAAAACTTACTGATCGCCATTTGCGGAAAAACTTCAGCAACAAAAGAACAACATATGTGATACAAGCCAGATCTTGAGCTGGTTTAGAAAATGGTTAACGAAAAGATACCACTAGAGTTCATGGAACGTATAAAACTGAGCTATAATGAGCTGATTAAGTGGGCAACATCATTCATTGTGATCCCTTACTTTGGCACAATGAACTAGTGAACTAATTTAACAATATGGTTCTGAAAGCTGAATGGAGCTTTCATTTTAGTGAACGATATAAACCAATTACTGACTTCGTGGAACAAGTTTGTTCAGTTAGTTCACTAGTTCAGTTTGTTCTATGAGTCAGGTCAAGAAGACTCGTTTTACTCCTACCGGTTTGTAACCCAAACATTCAGCGTTATGGGAGTGCTGTTCTTGACAAAAAGCAATCATCAAGCAATACTAGCCCCTGCGTTCTCTGATTGAATTATTAGGTTATTTCCCTCAAAATTGCTGTTCCTATTGGATCCATAAGTTAAGGTTTGGACGAAGAAGGTGCAGCATACGTAATGGTACATTTATTCGAAGGATACAATAGTGTGTTATCGCCTTGCAGGCAGTACGATAAAGTAAAGAAAGTCACAACAGTCGAGAATGATGATGACATGTTGTTGAACTATCGAACTAACTAAACGAACTAGGTTCGTAAGATGATTTAGTGAACAATATCCTTCATACTGAACTAGTGAACTAATTTAACAATTTGGTTCTTTAAGCTGAATTGAGCAATCATTTTAGTGAACGATATGAACCACTTACTGACTTTGTGGAACAAGTTCGTTCAGTTAGTCCAGTAGTTCAGGTCGTTCTATGAGTCAAGTCAAGAAGACCCAAAACCGTTTACGTATGAAGTTCGTAAGATGTTGTCCCTTCCCGATTTGTAACCCAAACATTCAGCGTTATGGGAGTTTTGTTCTTGACTAATAGCAATAATCAAGCAATATTAGCACCTGCATTCTCTGATTGAATTATTAGGTTATTTCTCTCAAAATTTCTGTTCTTAGTGGATCCATAATTTAATCTTTGGGCGAAGAAGATGCAGCATACGTAATGGTTCATTTATTCGAAGGATACAATAGCGTGTTAGCGCCTTGCAGGCAGTGCGATAAAGTAAAGAAAGTCACAACAGTCGAGAATGATGACGTGCTGTTGAACTATCGAACTAACTAAAGATGATTTAGTAAACAATATCTTTCATACTGAACTAGTTCTTTCAATTAGTTCAGTAAAGTAAAGTAAGCGATTACTTTAATGAACGATATTTATCAATTATTTGTTTCACGGTTAGTTCAGTTCGTTCAGTTAGTTCACCAGTTGTGTAGGGTATGCGGGGAAGATGATGAGACGTTGGAGCATTTCCTGTGTCATTGGCCGGCTTTCGTGGCTAAAACCAGACAAAGAAACCAATAGAGTTCACGGAACGTATAAAACTCGTAAACTAACTGAACGAACTGAATGAATGAGTTGATTAAGTGGGCAACATCGCTCATTGTGATCCCTTACTTTGGCACAATGAACTAGTGAACTAATTTAACAATATGGTTCTGAAAGCTGAATTGAGCTTTCATTTTAGTGAACGATATTAACCAATTACTCACTTCATGGAACAAGTTCGTTCAGTTCGTTCACTAGTTCAGTTTGTTCTATGAGTCAAGTCAAGAAGACCCAAACCCGTTTTACCTATGAAGTTCGTAAGATGTTGTCCCTTCCCGGTTTGTAAACTATGCATTAAGCGTTAATGTTCTTGACAAAAAGCAATCATCAAGCAATACTAGCCCCTGCGTTTTCTGATTGAATTATTAGGTTATTTCCCCCAAAAGTCCTGCTCCTAGTGGATCCATAAGTTAATCTTTGGGCGAAGATGGTGCAGCATACGTAATGGAACTTTTAATCGAAGGATACAATAGTGTGTTATTGCCTTGCAGGCAGTGCGATAAAGTAAAGAAAGTCACAATAGTCGAGAATGATGATGACATGTTGTTGAACTATCGAACTAACTAAAGAACTAGGTTCGTAAGATGATTTAGTGAACAATATCCTTCATACTGAACTAGTTCTTTCAATAAGTTCAGTAAGGTAAAGTGATCGATCACTCTAATGAGCGATATTTCTCCATTACTAGGTTCACGGAACTATTCGTTGAGATAGTTCACCAGTTGTGTAAGGCATGCGGGGAAGATGATGAGACGTTGAAGCATTTCCTGCGTTATTGCCCGGCTTTCGTGGCTAATACCAGACAAAGAAGCCAATAGAGTTCACGGAACGTATAAAATTAGTGAACCAACTGAACGAATTGAATGAATGAGCTGATTAAGTAGGAAACATCGTTCATTGTGATCCCTTACTTTGGCGCAATGAACTAGCGAACTAACAATTTTATTCTGAAAGCTGAATTGAGCAATCATTTTAGTGAACGATATTAACCAATTACTGACTTCGCGGAACAAGTTCGTTCAGTTAGTTCACTAGTTCAGTCCGTTCTATGAGTCAAGTCAAGAAAACTCGTTTTACCTCTACCGGTTTGTAACCCAAACATTCAGCGTTATGGGAGTGCTGTTCTTGACAAAAAGCAATCATCAAGCAATACTAGCCCCTGCGTTTTCTGATTGAATTATTAGGTTATTTCCCTCAAAATTGCTGTTCCTATTGGATCCATAAGTTAATGTTTGGGCGAAGAAGGTGCAGCATACGTAATGGTACATTTATTCGAAGGATACAATAGTGTGTTATTGCCTTGCAGGCAGTGCGATAAAGTAAGAAAGCCGTCACAACAGTCCAGAATGTTGTTGAACTATCGAACTAACTAAACGAACTAGGTTTGTAAGATGATTTAGTGAACAATATCTTTCATACTGAACTAGTTCTTTCAATTAGTTCATTAAAGTAAAGTGAGCGATTACTTTAATGAACGATATTTATCAATTATTTGTTTCACGGTTAGTTCGGTTCGTTCAGTTAGTTCACCAGTTGTGTAGGGCATGCGGGGAAGATGAGGAGACGTTGGAGCATTTCCTTTGTCATTGCCCGGTTTTCGTGGCTAATTTCAGTTAAGTAAAGTGAACGATCACTCTAATGAACGATATTTCCCAACTCCTAGGTTCACGGAAATATTCGTTGAGATAGTTCACCAGTTGTGTAGGGCATGCGGCGAAGATGAGGAGACGTTGGACCATTTCCTATGTCATTGCCCGGCTTTCGTGGCTAATACCGGACATGAACCTACTCAAGCTCGTGGTATGGAAGACAAATTAGGATTTTTTAAGGATTTTTCCAACCTAACCAAACCTGACCTAGTTCACCAGTTCTAAGTCAAGTCAACAAGTCGCAAACCACTTGCTACCAGCAAAACTCAAATGTTCCGCATCACAGCCGGACCTGCACAGTGTATGGAATGGCAAGGCCAACTTAGCAACTCGATCACAAAGCCATTTTTAAACCCACCGCCGTAGAATGGGGGTATACTAAAATCTTGTCATTTACCTCGAAATATTCATCTCAGACCCCATAAAGTATATTTATTCTTTATCGTCGCGACCTTTTGAGTCGACCTAGCCATGTTTGTCCGTCCGTCCGTCTGTCGCAGTCACGATAGAGGTCTAACGCGTAAAGCTAGGCGCTTGAAATTTTGTACACATGCTTTATATCGATGTAGCTCGTTGGGGGTTGCAAATGGGCCATATCGGTTCAAAGTTAGATATAGCTCCCATATAAACCGATCTCCTCATTTGACTTCTTGAGCCCTTGGAAGCCACAATTTTTGTCCGATTTGTCTGAAATTTTGCACATAGTGTTCCGTTATGATTTTCAACAACTGTGCGGGGTACGGTCCAAATTGGTCAATAAACTGATATAGCTCCCATATAAACCAATCTCCCGATTTGACTTCTTGAGCCACTGGACGCCGCAATTTTTGTCCGATTTGGCTGAAATTCAGCATGTAGTGTTCTGTTATGACTTCCAACAACTGTGCCGAGTACGGTCCAAATAGGTCTATAACCTGATATAGCTGCTATATAAACCGATCTCCCGATCATAAACCTACTCTTTAAGTATGAAGCTGCCACTGCGGTTATAAGATTTACGGGTAGAGGAGAGTGAATTACAGGATAGAGGCAGGTCATAACATTGCGGGATAATCGAGACGACGATAGGAAGCATGACTGAACCAGAAGAGGTTCCGGACCGATTAACCGACACTGGTGCCAGCGGCGGAGTCTGGGTTTGACGGAACTCTCGTATTGCCACCTAGTAGCTCAAGGCCACCATAGCTCAAAGGTTAGCGTGTCCGCCTATGACGCTGAACGCCTGGCGTGAACATCAGAAACAATTTTTAAGTGATGGTTATCCCCTTCTAATGCTGGTGACATTTGCGAGGTACTATGCCATGTAAAACGTCTTCTCCAAGAGGTGTCGCACTATGGCACGCCGTTCGGACTCGACTATAAAAAGGAGGCCCCTTATCATTGAGCTAAAACAGCACTAATTAATATGTGAGAAGTTTACACCTGTTCCTTAAAGGAATGCTCCTGAGCAAATTTGCATTTTCAAACTAATATAGCCAGCATCCATAGTACTGGCTATCAAAAGTTTCGACCGCCCGAACTCAATGTGAATTACTTGTTTGATGTAGATTTTCATTAGCGCACAAGTGGTTTGTGTGCATGCCCATAGTAGCGTGGGGTGAATTTAAATCCCCACCCTCATGTCAGCCTAACCTAACCTCTAAAAAAGTTATGGCATCATTTAGTTCTCTGGAAGAAAAGCACAGCCACATTAATAAGCGCAAGAGAAACAACTACAACATGTGCTTATAATATTTCCGATAATATTGTAAACTAAACATACGAATGAGGCAAGGGCGTAGGAAAGAGGTGGGGCATATAAAAAATTAAACTTTTTTATAGACATGTGCACAATAGCGTCACCAGTTTATTGTCAGGGGGGAATAAAAATTAAAAAAATGTTGTCGAAAATTATGTAGTTTTTAAAATTCTGGGGGGGGGGAGGGGGCAAGACTATGTTGGGGGCCGTAAAAATCTAAGACGATCTGGCCATATCCGTCCGTTAGTCTGTTGAAATCACGCTACAGTCTTTAAATATAGAGATATTGAGCTGAAACTTTGCACAGATTCTTTTTTTCTCCATAGGCAGGTTAAGTTCGAAGATGGGCTATATCTTGATATAGTCCACATATAGACCGATCTGGCGGTTTAGGGTCTTAGGCCCAAAAAGCCTTATTTATTATCCGATTTTAATGAAATTTGGGGCAGTGAGTTGTGTTAATCCACTCGACATCCTTCTTCAAATTGGTCACGATCGCTTCAGATTTGGATATAGCTGCCATATAGACCGATCTCTTGATTTAAGGTCTTGGGCCCATAAAAGGCGCATTTATTGTCCGATTTCGTCGAAATTCGGGACAGTGAGTTGCGTGAGGATCTTCGATAATGTTCTTCAATTTGGCCCAGATCGGTCCAGATTTGGATATAGCTGCCATATAGACCGATCTTTCGATTTAAGGTTTTGGGCCCATAAAAGGCGCATTTATTGTCCGATTTCGCTGAAATTTTGAACGGTGAGTTACGTGAGGCTCTTCGATAAGTTTTTGCAATTTGGCCCCGATCGGTTCAGATTTGGATATAGCTGCCATATAGACCGATCTCTCGATTTAAGGATTTGGGCCCACAAAAGGCGCATTTATTGCCCGATGTCGCCAAAATTTGGGACAGCGAGTTAAGTGAGGCTTTTCGATAAGTTTTTGCAATTTGGCCCCGATCGGTTCAGATTTCGATATAGCTGCCATATAGACCGATCTTTCGATTTAAGGTCTTGGGCCCATAAAAGGGGCATTTATTGTCTGATTGTGCCACAATTTGGAACAGTGAGTTGCCCTTCGACATTTTTCTTCAAATTGATCCCGATCGGTTCAGATTTGGATATAGCTGCCATATATAACGATATCTGGATTTAAAGTTTTGGGGCCATAAAAGGCGCATTTATTGTCCGATGTCGCCGAAATTTGGGACAGTGGGTTGTGTTAGGCCCTTCGACATCCCTCTTCCATTTGGCCCAGATCTGTTCAGATTTGGATATAGCAGCCATATAGAGCGATCTCTCGATTTAAGGTTTTGGACCCATAAAAGGCGCACTTATTGTCCGATTTCACCGAAATTCGGGACAGTGGGTTGTGTTAGGCCCTTCGACATCCCTCTTCCATTTGGCCCAGATCTGTTCAGAATTGGATATAGCAGCCATATAGACCGATCTCTCGATTTAAGGTCTTGGGCCCATAAAAGGCGCATTTATTGTCTGATTTTGCCAAAATTTGGGACAGTGAGTTGTGTTAGGCCTCTCGATGTCTTCTTCCAATTTGGGCCAAATCGGTTCAGATTTGGTTATATCTGCCATATAGACCGATCTCTCGATTTAAGGTTTTGGACCCATAAAAGGCGCACTTATTGTCCGATTTCGCCGAAATTCGGGACAGTGAGTTGTGTTAGGCCCTTCGACATCTTTATTCAATTTGGCCCAGATCGGTTCAGATTTGGATATAGCTGCCATATAGATGATCTCTCGATTTAAGGTCTTGGGCTCATAAAAGGTGCATTTATTGCCCGATTTTGCCGAAATTTGGGACAGTGAGCTAAGTTAGGCCTCTCGACATCTTTCTTCAATTTGGCCCAGATCGGTCCAGTTTTGGATATAGCTGCCATATAGGCCGATCTCTCAATTCTTCTTAGAATTCCCCATTTTAAAGTTAAAACTTCCTTCCCACGTCCCTGTTAACCAAATCATATACAGAGAAAAAAAAATTAGATAAAATAAAGCATTCACAGGAATTCTACGTGATTCTCGTATGCTATTGAAACAGAGTATAACAATGCGTTCTGTTTAGAAATATAGAATTATTTCTGTTTTTTTTTTTTTTTTTGTTCCATTTCAGTTTTCAATAAGTCTTGCCACGATATTCAAAGACATAAGCCAGAACGCCTTGTGGACGCGCACGCCTGTCATCCGATCCATCATCCGCAGCACATGTGGAACATTATTACGAATATTCCTTCAACGTTCTCTCATATGTCGACAGTTTCAAGATCAGACGTGTGTGAATTATAAATTGCAAAAATTTTTGTTTTGTTTTTTGGTTTATTTTTTTTTTTCTGTTTGCTCCCTCCTCTACATTGTGTGTTGTAGATTTAATAGCAAAACTACGGCAATTATTTTTATGTTGCGGCGCGAATTTGAATTTGTGCGAACTTGAATTTTATGGTTAAATAAATAAAGTGATGGTTTCACTATTAACTTTTGATGTGTGCCGTTTGTCTTTCTTTTTTTGTCTGCTTTTTATGCTGAGACTTCTTGGATAGATTATTTGTTCGTGTTGCCAAGTTCCTTTTATGGCCATAATTGTAAACATTTATGTGTAATGTGAGAGATAATAGCTAGAACATGGAAACGGTTTTTCCATTTATATTTTTCTGATTCGTAGGCAGTTTTTGAACTTGTGTTGTATAGTTTTAGTTTATTTTTTTTAATGTGCCTTTAATGTTTATGACCATAACAGATGTGCCAGAATTTTATTAAACAAGTAAAAAGGCGTCAAGTTCGGCCGGGACGAACTTTGGATACCCACCACCTCGGTTATATGTGTAAACAACCTTTCATCAAAATCAGGTGAAAATTGCATACCTTATGTCCCATAGCAGTTATATCGAAATATGTTCCGATCTGGAAATGTGAAAATAAACCAATCTGAACCATATACGACACGGAAGTCGAAAAGTCTACCATAAGTCACTGTGTCGAATTTCAGCGAAATCGGATTATAAATGCGCCTCTTATGGGGCCAAGACTTTAAATCGAGATATCGGTCTACATGGCAGTTGTATCCAAATCTGGACCGATTTGGGCCATATTGAAGAAGGACGTTGAAGATCCTAACTTAACTGACTGTCTCAAATTTCAGCGACATCGGACAATAAATGCGCCTTTTATGGGCCCAAAGCCTTAAATAGCGAAATCGGTCTATATGGCAGCTATAACCAAATCTGTACCGATCTGGGCCAAATTGAAGCAGGATATCGACGGGCCTAACATAACTTACTCTCCCGAATTTTGGTAAAATCGGACAATAAATGCGCTTTTTATGGGCCAAAAACTTTAAATAGAGAGATCGGTCTATATGGCAGCTATAACCAAATCTGGATCAATCTGTGCCATATTGCAAAAGTATGTCAAGGGACTTAACTTATGTCGATGGGCCTTACACAACTCACTGTCCCAAATTTCAGCAAAATCGGATAATAAATGTGGCTTTTATGTGCCTAAGACCCTAAATCGGACGATCGGTCTATATGGCCGCTATATCCAAATCTAAACCGATCTGGGCCAAATTGACGAAAGTTGTCGAAGGGCCTAACACAACTCACTGTCCCAAATTTCAGCAAAATCGGATAATAAATGTTGTTTTTATGTGCCTAAGACCCTAAATCGGACGATCGGTCTATATGGCCGCTATATCCAAATCTGGACCGATCTGATCCAAATTGACGGGCCTAACACAACTCAGTGTCCCAAATTTCAGCAAAATCGGATAATATATGTGGCTTTCATGGGCCTGAGACCCCAAATCGGACGATCGGTCTATATGGCAGCTATATCCAAATCTGAACCGATCAGGACCAAATTGAAGAAAGATGTCGAGGGGCCTGACACAACTCATTGTCCCAAATTTCAGCAAAATCGGATAATAAATGTGGCTTTTATAGGCCTTAGACCCTAAATCGGATGATCGGTCTATATGGCAGCTATATCCAAATCTGGACCGATCTGGGCCAAATTGACGAAAAATGTCGAGGGGCCTAACACAATTTACTGTCCTAAATGTTAGCAAAATCGGATAATAAATGTGGCTTTTATGGGCCTGAGACCCTAAATCGTCGGATTGGTCTATATGGGGGCTATATCCAAATCTGGACCGATCTGATCCAAATTGACGAAAAATGTCGAGGGGCCTAACACAACTCACTGTCCCAAATTTCAGCAAAATTGGATAAAAAATGTGGCTTTTAAGGGCCTGAGACCCTAAATCGGACGATCGGTCTATATGGCCGCTATATCCAAATCTAGACCGATCTGGGCCAAGTTCACGAAGGATGTCGAAGGGCCTAACACAACTCACTGTCTCAAATTTCATCAACATCGGATAATAAATGTTGCTTTTATGGGCCTGAGACCCTAAATCGGGCGATCGGCCTATATGGCAGCTATATCCAAATCTGAACCGATCAGGACCAAATTGAAGAAAGATGTTGAAGCTCCTAAGGCAACTCACTGTCCCAAATTTCAGCAAAATCGGAAAATAAATGTTGCTTTTATGGGCCTATGACCCTAAATAGAAGGATCGGTTTATATGGGGGCTATATCAAGATATAGTCCGATATAGCCCATTATCGAACTTAAACTGCTTATGGGGACAAAAAAAAAAGAATCTGTGCAAAGTTTCAGCTCAATATCTCTATTTTTAAAGACTGTAGCGTGCTTTCAACAGACACACGGACAGACGGACTTGGCTACTGGGGCGACAATTGAACAAACTCTAACTTTATGTCTGCATTCTAAAACTTGTTTAGGTCCTCCACATACATTTGTTCCAACCAATTACTTCCAAATACACAAACTGTCAACTTTTCGCATTATTTTATAGCCACATATCACATTTTTGCAAAAATCCCATTATCCAATTCAGACCAAAAAACAAAAAAAATAATTAGCCATTTTACAATTGCCACAAATCACAATTTGTTTGCACATGGCATTGTCCACTTTTCATTTTAGGAATTGCCCACAAGAGCACGAACCGACATTATGGGTTTTCCAAATCCACCAAAAGAAAAAAAAAACAACTCAAATACTAATTTTACAAATTAGAAAAACATAAACCGCCATAACACATTGCAAATTTGTGTGGCCAGAAATGAGCAAATTATTGCACTCTGAAATAAGTTTGCAGAGTTAAAATACGAAATTTGTACAATTTGGCAATAAATTTTTGGGCACCACCTCACCCCACCACAACTAGGCGAGATTAGGTTTTATTTTTGGTGGCTGAAACCATATTTTTCAATTATTGTAACACCATCATGTCGTTTGGTAATGATGGCATTACTTACTTGGTTTAGTAGTGCAGTGCAGTAGTGATGGCACGGCGTCGATAATCGCCATATTCGATATTATCGATAGTTTTAATAATAAATATCGATACAATCGTTAATTTCCCATCACCTATATTGTGCAATATCAATGCACAGAACAAATAAAATCAAGGTTAATAAAGTCAGTTGGAAGTCATACGTGAAATCATTGTACAAAATGTTAGTCTTATCGGATGAAAATTGCGCCCTCTATAGGCGCAATGTATCTTAAAGGATACATTCAGTTTCGGATTGACTATTTTGGTTTAGTTTTTCAAAAAATTCTACTTTTCCGATAATATCCATCGGAAAAATGTTAATCGATATTCAGCTAAAAAATTAAATATCGAGAGTATCGATAGTGCCATCGATATTTTGTTAGTCTAATCGGATGAAAATTGTGCCCTCTATAGGCGCAATGTATCTTAAAGGATACATTCAGTTTCGGATTGCATATTTTCGTTTAGTTTTTCCAAAAATTTTACTTTTCCGATAATTTTCATCGGAAAAATATTAATCGATATTTAGCCAAAAAATTAAATATCGTGAGTATCGATAGTGCCATCGATATTTTGCCAGCTCTAATGTGCAGTAGGCAGATATTGAGGAAATTAAGAAATGTTGGTCATAAATGTATTTCACATACCAAATATCAGTCAAATCGGGTAAAGTTGAGGCTTTTAGGAGCTAAAGAAGTCAAATCCATAGATCGATTTTTTTTAATAGGACGGTCAACTTATAAAACCGGTTAGCATGACCTAAGACGTCGAACGCCTGAACCTAAGAAAATGTTTTCAGCGGTGGTTATGACTTTACCATGAGTTAGGCTAAGGAGGATCTCAAAATAGTTTTCTCCAAGATCAGTTCAGAAGAGTTTGTTCCAGATTTGCTTTCCCGAAAGGAAGAAGTGTGAGACGGGTGCTGTGTTTGAGTTGGATACGACCTCGGTCTTCACTGACGGCTTCAGGGTGGAGTCAGGGATGAGACTAGGGGTTTACTCAAAGACACTCAACATCGGCATGTTTGTAAGATTGCCGGAGGAATGCATGGTCTTTAAGATAGAGTTTTGTGCTATAACGTTGGCCTCAATCAATATCCGGACCTGCCACCTTCGAAACTCAGGATATATGTGGATAGTATAGCTGTCCCCAAGACCTTGATATCAAGGACGATGGACGGTCGAAGTGCGTGGCAGATGAAGTCAGGGGCGGCACTGGAGGTTTACTCGGAGGCACTCAACATCGGCATGTCGGTAAAATTGCCGCACAAGTGCATGGTCTTTACGATAGACGTTTGTGCCATAACGTTGGCCTCAAACAATATCCGGACCTGCCACCTTCAAAGCTCAGGATATAAGTGGACAGTATGGCTGTCCCCAAGACCTTGATATCAAGGACGATGGACGGTCGAAGTGCGTGGCAGATGAAGTCAGGGGCGGGATTGGAGTTAACTCAGAGGCACTTAACATCGGCATGTTGGTAAGATTGCCGGACGAGTGCATGGTCTTTAAGATAGAGTTCTGTGCCATAACGTTGGCGATCCGGAGAAAGGACCTAACACCTTCAAAACTCAGGATATATGTGGACAGTATGGCTGTCCCCAAGACCTTGATATCAAGGAGTATGGAGGTCGAAGTGCGTGGCAGATGAAGTCAGGGGCAGGACTGGAGGGTTACTCAGAGGCACTGAACATCGGCATGTCGGTAAAATTGCCGGACGTGTGCATGGTCTTTAAGATAGAGTTCTGTGCCATAACGTTGGCTGCAAAGAATATCCGGAGAAAGGACCTGACACCTTCAAAACTCAGGATATATGTGGACAGTATGGCTGTCCTCAAGACCTTGAATTCGAGGAAGATGAGACATTCCGCCACTTACTTGTGGCGGAATGTCTGGCGGCCCTGAACGGGCTCCTGGTTCATGATATTGTATTGGGCTCCGGAACACATTGGTGTCCTGTGGAATGAGAGGGCGAATGATTTAACCAGGAGGGGATCCTCCACAGCAGGCAGACCTTTGACCGGTCTTGCACGCGTGCCTGTTGTCGATCTACTGAACATGGTAGAGGAGATAGCAAGAGCGTTGGCGATGGTGAGGTGGGGGTTTGTGAATAGTAGTCGGATTGCCAGAACATTCTGGCAAGATGTTGTCCGGAGGAAAACGAGGGAGTAGCTGACCCTCGATAATGGGGTCACTGAGTACAACTACAGAAGTCATAACCGGTGCGTTAGGCCGCATGGTCGCGGGCATGAAAAACCCGCACCTTGACCACTGTGGGCGATGTTTTAATGGGGATTAAGAATAGACAATCGAACACATGCTCTGATCATGCCCGGATTTACAGGGGCATAGGCTTTCCATCTGAAGGAGGCGGTTCTTCTTCGATCTCGGCGAAATGTGTCTCTGGGCAGTTCGTAAAAGCTGGGGCGAATCTAAGAAAAAGGTCATTTCGAAATAACAGAGGCGGCTGTTAAGAGCAGGGACGGCTCTTGAAAACAGGGAAGGTTCTTGAAAACAGGGACGGTTCTTGAAAACAGGGACGGTTCTTAGGAACATGGACGGTTCTTAGGATGACGGACGGTTCTTAAGGTAACGAACTTGTATGGTTCTTAAGAACACGGATGGTTCTTAAGAATAAGGATGGCTCTTAAAAATACGAATGGTTCTTAAAACACAGATGGTTCTTACGAACAAAAGCGGTCCTTAGGGCCAGGGGCAATTCTAAAGCACAGAGATGGTTCTAAAAAACAGGGATGTTTTTAAGAACAGGGACGGTACGTAAGAACAAAGACGGTACTTAAGAGCAGCGACGGTTTTAAGAACAGGGACGGTTGTTAAGAATGAGGACGGTTCTTAAGAACAGGGACGGTTATTAAGAACAGGTATGGTTATTAAGAACAGGGACGGTTATTATGTTCTTAAGACCGCGAAAGGTTCTAAATAAAAGGGAGTGGTCTTAAAAACGCGAACGGTTCTAAAGAACAGGGACAATTAAAAAAAAGGGACAAGGAAGTCTTCTAAGAACAGAGACTTTTCAAAAGAACAGAAACGGTTTCAAAGAACAGGGATTACCCTCAAGAACAAAAAAAAGTTTTTAAGAATAGAGACGGATCTTAAGAACAGGGACGGTTCATAAGCACAGAGAAGATTCTTAAGCACAGGGACGGTTCTTAAGAACATGCATTGTTCTTAAGCACAGGGATAGTTCTTAAGCAAAGCACAGGGATAGTTCTTAAG
Source organism: Stomoxys calcitrans (assembly GCF_963082655.1). Taxonomy (NCBI): domain Eukaryota; kingdom Metazoa; phylum Arthropoda; class Insecta; order Diptera; family Muscidae; genus Stomoxys; species Stomoxys calcitrans. The sequence goes on along the minus strand of NC_081554.1, from coordinate 55,735,437 downwards.
CAAAATTTTCACCGAAATTTTCTCTAACACTTTCAATGAAATATTTTATAACACAAAATTTAAGTAAAATTTTCTCTAAAGACAAAATTTTAGTGAAATTTACTCTAAGGACAGAGACGGTTCTAAAGAACAGGCATGTCCCTTAAGAACAAAGTAAGTTTTTAAGAATAGAGATGGCACAGGGACGGTTCTTAGGCATAGTAACGGTTCTTAAGAATAGGGATTGTTCTTACGCACAGGTATGGTTCTTAAGAACATGGACGGTTATTTAGAATCGAGACCGTTCTTAAGAATGGGGACGGTTCTTGAGAAAAAGCGAAAGTACTTAAGAACAGTTACGGTTCTTAAGAATACGGACGGTTAAGGACGGTTCTGGAAAACAAGGAGGTTCTCTAAAACAAGATCAGTTCTTAAACACAGAGGCGGTTCTTAATAAAAGGGACGGTTTTTAAGAACACAGATAGCGACGCTTCTAAGGAACAGAGTGCTTCCTAAGAACCCCTTCATATGACCGCGGACTGGTTTAAAGAACAGGGGTGGTTCTGATGAAGAGGGGCGGTATTTAAAAACATGAATGGTTCTTAAGAGCAGGGACGGTTTTAAAGAACACGGTCGGTTGTATAGAAAAGGAACAAATCTTAAGAATAGCGACGGTTCTAAAGAACGGGGACGGTTCATTAGATCAGGAGCGATTTTTAGAACAGGGGCTGTTCTAAACAACAGGGATGGTTCTTAACAACAGAGACGACTTTTAGCATAAGAAACGGATTCAAAAAAACAGGGGCGGTTCTTTAGAACAATTTTTTCTTGATACAAAATTTCAATGCAATTTTCTCTAAGGAATAAATTTTAGTGAAATTTTCTCTAAGGACAAAATTTCAGTGAAATTTTCTCCAAAGACAAAATTTCAGTAAAATTCCCTCTTAGGACAAAATTTCAGTAAAATTTTCTCTAAAGACAAAATTTCAGTAAAATTTTCTTTAAATACAAAATTTTAGTGTAAATTTCTCTTAAGACAAAATTTCAGTGAAATTTTCTCTAAAGACAACATTTTTATGAAATTTTTCTCTAAAGACAAAATTTCTGTGTAATTTTTCTCTAAAGACAAAATTTCCATCAAATTTTCTCTAAAGACAAAATTTCCATGAAATTTTCTCTAAAGATAAAATTTCCATGAAATTTTCTCTAAAGATAAAATTTCCATGAAATTTTCTCTAAAGATAAAATTTCCATGAAATTTTCTCTAAAGATAAAATTTCCATGAAATTTTCTCTAAAGACAAAATTTCCATGAAATTTTCTCTAAAGACAAAATTTCCATGAAATTTTCTCTAAAGACAAAATTTCCATGAAATTTTCTCTAAAGACAAAAATTTCCATGAAATTTTCTCTAAAGGCTTAACTTCCATGAAATTTTCTCTAAAGACAAAATTTCTATGAAATTTTCTCTAAAGACAAAATTTCAGTGAAATTTTCTCTAAAGACAAAATTTTTATGAAAATTTTTTCTAAAGACAAAATTTTTATGAAATTTCCTCTAAAGACAAAATTTTTATGAAATTTTCTCTAAAGACAAAATTTCCATGAAATTTTCTCTAAAGACAAAATTTCCATGAAATTTTCTCTAAAGACAAAATTTTCTCTAAAGACAAAATTTCCATGAAATTTTCTCCAAAGACAAAATTTCCATGAAATTTTCTCTAAAGACAAAATTTCCATGAAATTTTCTCTAAAGACAAAATTTCCATGAAATTTTCTCTAAAAACAAAATTTCCATGAAATTTTCTCTAAAGACAAAATTTCCATGAAATTTTCTCTAAAGACAAAATTTCCATGAAATTTTCTTTAAAGACAAAATTTCCATGAAATTTTTTCTAAAGACAAAATTTCCATGAAATTTTCTCTAAAGACAAAATTTCCATGAAATTTTCTCTAAAGACAAAATTTCCATGAAATTTTCTCTAAAGACAAAATTTCCATGAAATTTTCTCTAAAGACAAAAATTTCCATGAAATTTTCTCTAAAGGCTTAACTTCCATGAAATTTTCTCTAAAGACAAAATTTCTATGAAATTTTCTCTAAAGACAAAATTTCAGTGAAATTTTCTCTAAAGACAAAATTTTTATGAAAATTTTTTCTAAAGACAAAATTTTTATGAAATTTCCTCTAAAGACAAAATTTTTATGAAATTTTCTCTAAAGACAAAATTTCCATGAAATTTTCTCTAAAGACAAAATTTCCATGAAATTTTCTCTAAAGACAAAATTTCCATGAAATTTTCTCTAAAGACAAAATTTCCATGAAATTTTCTCTAAAGACAAAATTTCCATGAAATTTTCTCTAAAGACAAAATTTCCATGAAATTTTCTCCAAAGACAAAATTTCCATGAAATTTTCTCTAAAGACAAAATTTCCATGAAATTTTCTCTAAAGACAAAATTTCCATGAAATTTTCTCTAAATACAAAATTTCCATGAAATTTTCTCTATAGACAAAATTTCCATGAAATTTTTTCTAAAGACAAAATTTCCATGAAATTTTCTCTAAAGACAAAATTTCCATGAAATTTTCTCTAAAGACAAAATTTCCATGAAATTTTCTCTAAAGACAAAATTTCCATGAAATTTTCTCTAAAGACAAAATTTCCATGAAATTTTCTCTAAAGACAAAATTTCCATGAAATTTTCTCTAAAGACAAAATTTCCATGAAATTTTCTCTAAAGACAAAATTTCCATGAAATTTTCTCTAAAGACAAAATTTCCATGAAATTTTCTCTAAAGACAAAATTTCCATGAAATTTTCTCTAAAGACAAAATTTCCATGAAATTTTCTCTAAAGACAAAATTTCCATGAAATTTTCTCTAAAGACAAAATTTCCATGAAATTTTCTCTAAAGACAAAATTTCCATGAAATTTTCTCTAAAGACAAAATTTCCATAAAATTTTCTCTAAAGGCAAAATTTCCATGAAATTTTCTCTAAAGACAAAATTTCCATGAAATTTTCTCTAAAGACAAAATTTCCATGAAATTTTCTCTGAAGTAAAAAATTTTAATAAATTTTTTATAGAGACTAGAGCAGTTTGGTTGATAACTTCCTGCCATCCTGTTGTCTACGGTAGTGACATTTTTTTTAGAATTAATTTTCCTCTCACTCCCCCAAACATCGCAAAACATTCAATGCCATACATTGTGCTGGGGACAAGCATAAATGCGTGCCATTGACAGTTCTCACCATTAGAATTTTATGCATTCAGCTTGACCAGACGTCTATTGTTATGTATGATAAAGCTGAACAAGTTATGACCAAAAAAAATTATTCAACAACACAAACTCAATTCACCAGATTGCTAAGCTATGAAATATTAACTTGGGGGGAGACATATCATAGGGCATGCTGTATGCCAATTGCGGAATATTAGAAAGCAATAAATGAAATAAAACGAGGGTGGAGTGATAAGGTAAGTAAAAATTGAAAAACGATAAAAGAGACAAATACAATAGCTATCTGAATTTCATAACAAAAAAACAGGATGGCAAAAAATATGCAAGTAACGAATGAAGCCATTTGGAGTAGATTTTGGAAGGCAACGTTAAAAGTCCTTAAAACTTTCGAAACAACTTTGACTAGATTTGCATGATATCAACACGTAGCACACATGGTTTCAACAGGAATGACCGAATGGCACAGTTTATGAATATTCTAGGAGGCCACCGTAGAGCAGAGGTAAGTATGTCCGCCTATGACGCTAAACGCCTGGGTTCGAATCCTGGCGAGAACATCAGAAAAAATGCTTTAGCGATGGTTATCCCCCTTCTAAGAATGGGCATATTTGTGAGGTACTGTAACATTTGGTATGGCAGCCATTGCTAAAGTGAGTTCAATTTCACACTGCCACTAGCACCCAACCTAACCACCTTTGACTAACCCATCATCCTTACATCACCACAATCGCTTTTACCAGTTTATTGCTGAACTTTAAGCCATTATTACACACACACACACTGAATGTTGAAGCACTCTCTCACAAACACTTTGGTGCAATTTAACGAAATGTTTGAAAAACTATTTTCCGTATTCGGATCCAACAATGAATGGTGAACGTTACTAAAGCAATTTCAACACTTCAATTGAAATCCAAACACAAAAAAAAACCCTCCATAGGAGCTAAAAATGGGCGGAAATTATGCACATGCACGTTATTTGTAAAGCATGCATTCCATTGTTTGCACCATAAGCAACAAAGAATGTTATGTTGGTCTCTCAACCATCGGGAGCACAAAAGGTTATGTTTTGCGAAATGCTATAGAAATATCGATGTAAGTGTTAAAGGAGCTTTGAGTATTCAAGGGAGAATAGAATAGTTTCGTTATTTCACAAAAAATCTCTATTTCATTTTTATAGAAAATTTTGCCAAAATTTGACTTTTAAAGAAAATTTTTTAAAAATTTTAATTTTTAAAAAAATTTTTTAAAAATTTTAATTTTTAAAAAAATTTTTTAAAAATTTTAATTTTTAAAAAAATTTTTTAAAAATTTTCATTTTTAAAGAAAATTTTGCCAAAACCTAATTTTGTAAGAAAATTTTGTGAAAATATGATTTTTGAAGAGAGTTTACCAAAAAACTGATTTTATAAAAAAATTTTGCCAAAATTTGACTTTTAAAGAAAATTTTGCAAAAATCTAATTTTTGAAGAAAATTTTGCAAAAATCTGATTTTTAAAGAAACTCCCAAAATTTGATTTTTAAAGAAAGTTTTACCAATATGTGGTCCAATTTTTTAAGAAGTTTTATAAAAAGCCAAAAAAAAACCAAATTCTGGGTTTTTTAAGAAAATTTTGCCAAAATTTGATTTTTATAGAAAATTTTGCAAAAATTTCGTTTTTGAAGAAATTTTTACCAAAATATGATTTTTAAGAAAATTTTGACAAAATTATGTTTTAAAGAATATTTTGCAAAAATTTTATTTCTTAAGAAAATTTTGCCAAAAATTGATTTAAAAAAAAAAAAATTTACAAAAATCTGAATTTTTAAAAAAAATTTTCCAAAATCTAACTTTTAAAGAAAATTTCCCAATTTTTTTTTTTTAAAAAAACCCGTTTGCAAAAGTTAGATTTTTAAGGAAAATTTTTCAACATATTGATTTTTTAAGAAAATTTTGCCAAGCTTTGATTTTTAAAGAAAATTGTGCCAAAATTAGATTTTTAAAGAAAATTGTGCCAAAATAAGATTTTTAAATAAAATTTTCTTCAAAAATAAATGTTTCATAACCAGGCACTGAAAATGTACATCAGATTCGTATTCTTCCCTAAAATTCCTTTTATTTGAACCCCATGTGTCTGTGGTCGGTAAATTTGTCTTCTTTGGGGGGTGCGGCGGCCCTATAGACACTTTTTACCGAATGTTGATATCAGATTCATGCTTTACTCTCAAAGACATTTCATTTGTGCAAATATTCCTGTGGTCGGTAAATTTGTCCTCTTTGGAGGAGGGGCGTCCCCCCACATTTGGATATCAGATTCGTATTCTTCTCTCAAATACCTTTTATTTGAGCCCCATATTGCCATGGTGAGTAAATAAGTCCAGTTTTGGAGGTATTTTGGGGAAGGGGAGGACCCCCAGAAACTTGGTCCCGAAAGTGGATATCAATTTTATGCTTTCCTCCCAAATACCTTTTATTTGAATCCCATATTGCCATGGTCAGTAAATATGTACGATTTATGGGTGTTTTGGAGGTAAACCGTCCCAAACACTTGACACCATATTTGAAAACCAGATTCTTTTTAAACTCTCACCTTTGATTGGTCTATAAAGCGGTGGTTATCCCCTTGCTGGAGTCATTTGCGAGGTACCATGTCATGCATGGTCATGTAAAAAATTCTCCCCAAAAAAGGTGTAGCACAGCGCCACGCCTTTCGGACTCGGCTATACAAAAAGGTCCCTTTTCATTGAGTTTAAACTTGAAGCGGACAGCACTCACTGATGGGTGAGAAATATACCGCTGCTTGGATTCTGGTCAATTTTTTAATCCACACCCAAATGCCTTTCTTTTGAGTCCTATATTACGGTATTGGTAAATATTTCCGGTTTAGGCTATATTTCGGGGTTGATCTCTTGGCTATTGAAGTAAATATAAGATTCGTGATCTGCTTTCAAAAACATTTTTAGTTTTGGTTCGCATTTTTGGGGTGAGGGGGAGGGTCCGCCAACATCCGATAACTAAAAATTATGTAACTATGTTTCCTTCCATAAAAACCTACACAATCTGTGAAAATTTTAAGAAAATCGGTTCAGTTGATTTTGATTCTATACAACAAACAAACAAACCGAGTCTCATATAGCCATGAAGGGTCATATGCCCATTTAAGGGCGTTTTGTGGGGGTGGGGTGACCCCCCTACACTTCGACATGATTTTGTATGCCAGATTCGTAATCTCCTCCCGAATACTTTTCATTTGAGCCCCAAATTGTTATGGACGTTCAATTTATCTGCTTTAAGAAGTTTTGGAGTCAGGGCGACTTCCTGGGTACTTGGACCCAATTTTTAATAACATATTCGTATTCTATTCGTCATTACCTTTCATTTGACATTCATATTGTCCTTATCCATACACTTTTGATTTAAGGTGGCGTTTGTGGGGTAACGGGGGAGATTACCCACCCCCCCCCCCCCCCCCCCCTTCCGATATCTACAAATTATAAAGCCTATTCCATCTTCCTGACTATATTCGTAATCTTCTCTTGAATACCTTTCATTTGAGTCCCATATTCGTCATGTTCGTCCAATAAACCTATTTTGGGGTTGGGGCGGCCACTCGGTTACATGGAGCCAATTTTGTATATGAAATTCGTACTCTTCTACTAAATACCTTTCATTTGAGTCCCATATTGTCCTGATCGGTACACTTTTATTTTTGGGTGGTACTTTTGGGATAAGGGGGAGGGTCCGCCCCCCTTCCGATATCAAAAATTTGTATAATCTATGTTTGTTTTCAGACCAACCTACACAATCTGTGAAAATTTCAAGGTAATTGGGTTCAGGCGTTCTTGAGTCTATACGGAAGAAGCAAACAAAGTGACCATAGGGTGGGGTATACTAATCTAGTCATTCCGTTTGTAATACCTCCAAATATTGATCTAGGACCCCATAATGTATATATATTCTTGATTGTCTCGAAATTCTGATTCGAACCAGCCATGTCCGTCCGTCCGTCTGTCGAAGTCACGATAGCTGTCGAACGTGAAGAGCTAATCGCTTGAAATGTTGCACAGATACTTCGTATTGATGTAGGTCGATGGGGATTGCAAAGGGGCCATATCGGTTTAGATTTGGATATAGCTCCCATATAAACCGATCTCACGATTTGATTTTTTGGGCCACTGAAAACCGCAATTTTTGTCTGATTTGGCTGAAATTTTGCATACGGTTTTTTGTTATGACTTCCAACAACTGTGCCAAGTACGGTCCAAATCGGTCAAGAACCTGATATAGCTCTCATATAAACCGATCTGCCATTTTGACTTCTTGAGCCCCTGGAAGCCTCACTTTTCATCCGATTTGGCTGAAATTTTGCATATAGTGTTCTGTTGTGACTTTCAACAATTGTGCTAAGTACGGTCCAAATCGGTCAAGAACCTGATATAGCTCCCTTATATACCGATCTCCCGATTTGACTTCCTGAGCTTGTAGAAGCCGTAATTTTCATCCTATTTGGCCGAAATTTTGCACATGGTCTTATGTTGTAAATTTCAACAATGGAGCCAAGTACGGTCCAAATCGGTCTATAACCTGATATAGCTCCCATATAAACCTATCCCCCGATTTGACTTCCTGAGCCCCTGGAAGCCACAATTTTTGACCGATTTGGCTGAAATTTTGCACATAGCTTTGTGTTATGATTTCCTACAACAGAGCCAAGTACGGTCCACATTGGTTTATAACCTGATATAGCTCCCATATAAACCGATCTCCCGATTTGACTTCCTAAGCCCCGGGAAGCCGTAATTTTTGACCGATTTGTCTGAAATTTTACACATAGTGTTCTGTTATGACTTCTTACCACTGTGTCGAGTACGGTCCAAATAGGTCTATAACCTGGTATAGATCCCATATAAACCGATCTCCCGATTTGACTTCTTGAGCCCCTGGAAGCCACAATTTTTGTCCGATTTAGCTGAAATTTTGCACATAGTGTTCTGTTATGACTTCCAACAACTGTGCCAAGTACGGTTCAAATTGGTCAAGAACATGATATAGCTCCCATATAAACCCATCTCCAGATTTGAATTCTTGAGCCCCTGGGAGCCACAATGTTCATCCGATTTGGCTGAAATTTTGTACATGGTGTTCTGTTATGACTCCCAACAACTGTGTCAAGTACGGTTCAAATTGGTCTAAAACTAGAAATCTAGATCCCAAGTTTCGGCCCGGGTGAAGAGATTTTTGCCAAAATCTCCTCTATTAAGAAAATTATGCCAACATTTTAAAGAAAAATTTGCCGAAATTTTATTTTTAAAGAACATTTAGCAAAAATTTTAAAGAGATTTTTTTGTCAAAATTATGTTTTAAAAGAAAATTTTTCTAAAATCAGGTTTTTTAAGAAAATTTTGCCAAAATCTGTTTTTTGAAGAAAATTTTGCCACAATCCGAAATTTGATTTTTTAAAAAAATTTGGCCAATTTTAAATTTTTAAAGATAATTTTTGTAAAATTTGATTTTTAAACAAAATGTTGCCAAAATAAAAATTTTATAAAAAATTTCATCATTCTACCGTTCTGTCCAAAAACTTCAAAAAATTTTGATTTTCACTCAAAATTTTTTGTCAAAATCCTACTGCAACCCTACAACTTTCCACTGCACCTCCTCTGATAAGTGCCTTAAATGTACACACTCTATGCCAAATGCTATGGCACTTGTTAAAAACTTTTTTATTTTATTTTTATTAACACCATTCTAACAATCCATCCATCCATCCATACATTTTCCCGAGTATTTACTTTATGGTAGTTTTCATGTTTTTTTTTTCTTTTATTTTGGGTGATTTTTCAAATTTGCATAACATTTACAATGCCGGTGGTGATTCCAAAAACGAGACCAAATCCAATTTCATCCCGCTTCCATTTGACTTAAGGCGCATTTGGTGTGAATGAAAACTTTGTTTGCTTTCCGACTTTGTGTAACGCACCATCCAATTACCCAAAAATATATCCCTTTTCTGTTGTTGGCGAAACAAAACCACCAACAAAAAAAAACCCATCATTCATAATTCATGATGGGGAAAACAACTCCAATATGCGAGAAGGCAGTCAGCCACCAAATTCAACCAAAAAAAAAAACCCAGAATGGTATGAACTTTGCTAAAACCTGCATATTACTTCGGCTGCCCTCGCCCACAAAGAGCAAGTCACAAAGTAGAAAAATATAAACCCCTACAGCAACAATAAGACAGATAGCCAAAAAAAAAGCGGGGGATAAAAAAAAGAAAAGTTGGTGTAAAATTTCGTAAATCCCATTTAGTTTGTTTCGTATATTTTTGTTTTTATTTTCTCGCCGAAATTCACTAAATTTCAACAAAACACCCACCCACGTAGGGTCCATTTCATTTTTTTTTCTTTATTTTGCTTGCCTTATTTTATTTTATTGTAAGGGGCTTAACTTCGCTCACATCCAATGGAATTCTATTAAAACTTTTTCATCATACCCTCTCAACTGCAACAAAGTGCCACAACTTTAGTTAGAACTTTACATTAGGAAGAGCAAAGGAAAGCAGAAGGGGAAATACGTCATATGCCGAAAATGCCCAAAATTCCTTCAAATTTGATGCGACTAAAGTTTTCATAGGCGTAGCATGGGAAAAAAATTTTTCAAGTTTGAAAATATTTCAAATATCATTAAAAACTATTAATTTTGAAAATTTTCTGTTAAAATAAAATTTTGACAAAGTTTTGTATAGAAATAAAATTGGATCAAGAAATTTTTTATTAAATTTACCTTTCAACGGATTTTATTGTCATAACATAAAACTTTAATGGAATTTTCAAGAAAAATTGGGGGTCCGAATCTCTTGCGGACCCTTTCTCTTAACTTTCCCTGTTCAAAAACACCAGATCTCGAAGACAAATGCACCGGTCTAAGCGCGTTCTTTGTACCTTTCTGGTAGTTTGGTGTTATCAACATGGGGGAGCGCCCCACCCCAAAACCCCTCTAAGCGGGCATGTTTGCCTATGGGGTCAATATGGGTATCAAATGAAAGGTATTTGGAAGTAGAATACGAATCTTATATTAATTTTAGGAACCAGCTATATGGGGGCCACCTTAACCCAGGAAAACACCCCCACAGGCCACGTAGACCTATAGAGACAATATGAATCTAAAATGAAAGATAGGAATCCCATATTATTTGGGGCCAACAGCCTGGGGCCACTCCAAAGAAGTCCCAAATGATCATGAAGGCCAATCGAGACTATATGGTACGCAAATGAAAGTTATGACTTACCCCAAATAACCCTCCAAGGGAAATGTAGAGCGACATAAACAAAATAGAACGCCTACGCAAGGCCTTTGTGACTAATAAACCCAAATTTGGGGTTCTGGAAGAAAACGATTTTGGAAGTTAGTAACAAAACAAGTAAAAGCGTGTTAAGTTCGGCCGTACCGAACTTTGGATACCCATTATAACTCCACTACCATATCCATAGTTGTATCCTCAAGTCCAGGGAACTCTTATTCAAGTAACAGCTTTAGCGAAATCAGGCAATGGCTTTTAATGGGATTAAGACCCTAAAATGCAACATTGGTATATGTGGCAGCTATATCTAAAAAGTCTGATCTGGATCGTATTTGGATCGGGAATTTCAGCGAATTCGGATAATAAATGCGCCTTTTATGGGCTTTAGACCCTAAACCGGCATATCGGTCTATTTGGCAGCTATATGTAAATATCATCCGATATTAGCCATATTCGGTTTGAATATCGGGGGCTCCGGCACAACTTCCTGATCAGTCTATATGGGAGCTATATCCAAATATAGCCCCATTTGGTCCATTAAAGCTCCCGTATAAACCCATTTCTCGATTTGACATCTTGAGCCCTTAGAAGCCTCAATTTTCATCCGATTTGGATGAAATTTTGCACACAGTGTTCTGCTATGACCTTCATCAACTGTGCCAAGTACGGTTCAAATCGGTCCAGAACATGATATAGCTCCTATTTAAGCCGATTTCCTGATTTGACATCTTGAGCCCCTGGAAGCCTCAATTTTTATCCGATTTGGATGAAATTTTGCGCATAGTGTTCTGTTATGACTTGCAACAACTGTGCCAAGTTCGGTCAAAATCGATCCAGAACGTGATATAGCTCCCATATAAACCGATTTCCTGATTTGACATCTTGAGCCCCTGGAAGCCTCAATTTTTATCCGATTTGGATGAAATTTTGCGCATAGTGTTCTGTTATGACTTGCAACAACTGTGGCAAGTTCGGTCCAAATCGGTTCAGAACGTGATATAGCTCCCATATAAACCGATTTCCCGATTTGACATCTTGAGGCCCTAGAAACCGCAATTTGTATCCGATTTGGCTGAAATTTTGCAGATAGTGTTCCGTCATGACTTCCAACAACTGTGCCCAGTACGGTCCAAATCGGTCCAGAACATGATATAGCTCCCATATAAACCGATCTCTCGATTTGACTTCTTGAGAACCCGGAAGCCTCAATTTTCATTCGATTTGGCTGAAATTGTGCACACAGTGTTCTGTTATGACTTCCTACAACTGTGCCGAGTACGATCCAAATCGGTCTATAACCAGATATAGCTCCCATATTTTAGCAGAATCCATGGTGGTGGATTCCCAAGATTCGGCCCGGCTGAACTTAGCACGCTTTTATTTGTTTTTCAACCTATCATGGATATTTTCGAAACCAAAAACCAATATTAGCCCAAAATTGCATAATGCAAAAGAAAATTCCATTTCATTCACAAATTTTAATAATTGTGATAGAACACATTTAGAAAAGCAAATTTCGTTCATATTGATTATTAGAAACAGCTACATGTGATTGCCTACAATGGAATTACAATTTAATTAAATAATTTTCATAATCTCTTTGTGTTGCCAAATTATACGGCATGTAAGAGATTAGAGCAACTAATATTGACAATTGAAGGATAAATGGAAATAAGAACATAAATTCCATATTCAATGGAAAACTTATAGGGAAAGACATAAAATATTTGAAATAGCTTAAGAAGATCGGTAACCATTCCGTGAAACTTCTCTGAAATCAATGAGTGTCCTGTTTAAGTTTTGGTTTTATGATTAAGGACCTCCTTTACATAGCAGGAGAGAACTAGCAGGCAACAACACCTCTAATGGGGATTTTGAATTACTCTGAAATACTCTCAAATGTCACTAGCATTGACGAACCGCGATGTTCATGCAGGTTGACCAACATGCCGACCTATACAAATGCAAGTTTGCCCATCAGTATTCCATTAAGGAACAGGGGCAATCTTTTCACAATGATATTGGGCCCCTCTTTTTATAGCCGAGTACGAACGGCATGATGCAGTGGGACACCTCTTTTTAAAGAAGTTCTTACATGGCTGCAATACCAAATAGTGCAGTACCTCACAAATGTCGCCAACCATCGCAGAAATTTTTTCTGGTGTTCGCACCAGGATTCGAACCCAGGCGAACATGCTAATTTCTGCTCCAACATGTCGACCTATAGGTCAATGAAAACCTATTATTATGTAGAAAAAAATCAAGCTGTTATTTTTAGTAAAGTTTTGCAAAGGGTTTTTAAGCTAAATTAACATGGCTTACAGTAAAAAATGACTCCCTTACAGCAAAAAATGCGTTAGCAGCAAAACAGTTGATTTTCATGCACTTTTAGTGTAATTGAGTCAACTTTGTATTTTTTACCAAGGTTGAATGTCGCTTACAGTAAAAGGTGGCTCTTTTAAAGACTTTTCTAAACGAGTTGCAATGTAGAATAAAGTACAGATCTTCCATCAAAAAAAAGTTGCTTACAGTAAAATATGACTCTCTTACCGCAGGCAAAAATGGATACAAAATCAGTCTATTGTAAAATTCTAAAAATAATAAATTCCAGTATGCTGTCATAAAACATTTTTTTCTTAATGGTGGTTCAGAGGAACGGCGTAAATTTTCACAAAAAAAAAAAAAACTTTTTGGAAAAATAACAAGTAAGAGCGTGCTAAGTTCGGCCGGCCCGAATCTTATATACCCTCCACCATGGATAGCATTTGTCAAGTTCTATGCACGGTATCTCTTTTTAGGCAAACAAAGAATATTGAACAAGAACTGTTATGCTATTGGAGCTATATCAAGTCATAGTCCGATTCGGACCATAAATGAATGCTGAACATTGTAGAAGTCATTGTGTAAAATTTCAGTTCATTCGGATAAGAATTGAGCCTTGTAGTGCGCTCAAGAAGCGTAGGTTTATATGGGAGGTGTATCAAGCTATTGATCGATTCCGACGATATTAGACACGTATGTTGAGGGTCATGGGAGAAGACGTTGTACAAAGTTTCTGCCAAATCGAATGAGAATTGCGCCCTCTAGAGGCTCAAGAAGTGAATATCCAAGATCGGTTTATGTGTCAGCTATATCAGGTTATGTACCGATTTGCGCCATACTTAGCACAGTTATTGGAAGTCATAACAAAACACCTAATGAAAAATTTCAGCCAAATCGGATGAGCAGTGCGCGCTCTATTGGCTCAAGAAGTCAAGACCCAAGATCGGTTTATATGACAGCTATATCAAATCATGTACCAATTTGAAGCATACTTAACACAGTTGTTGGAAGTGGTATCAAAACACTACGTGCAAAATTTCAGCCAAATCGGACGAGAATTGCTCCCTCTAGAGGCTCAAGAAGTCAAGACCCAAGATCGGTTTATATGGCAGCTATATCAAAACATGGACCAATTTGAACCATCCTTAACACAGTTGTTGGAAGTGATACCAAAAGAACACGTGTGAAATTTCAGCCAAATCGGATGAGAATATTTCGCTCTATTTGCTCAAGAATTCAAGATCCAAGATCAGTTTATATGACAGCTATATCAAAACATAGACCAATTTAAACCATACCTAACACAGTTGTTGTAAGTGATACCAAAACACTACGTGCAAAATTACAGTCAAATCGGCTCAAGAAGTCAAGACCCAAGATCGGTTTATATGACAGCTATATCAAAACATGGACCAATATGAACCATACTTAACACAGTTGTTGGAAGTGATACCAGAACATCACGTGCAAAATTTCAGTCAAATCGGTCCAGAATTGCGCCCTCTAGTGGCTCAAGAAGTCAAGACCCAAGATCGGTTTATATGACAGCTATATCAAAACATGGACCAATTTAAACCATACTTAGCACAGTTGTTGGAAGTGATACCAAAACACTACGTGCGGAATTTCAGCCAAATCGGAAGAGAATAGCGCCCTCTAGAGGCTCAAGAAGTCAAGACCCAAGATCGGTTTATATGGCAGATATATCAAAACATGGACCATTTTGAACCATATTTAACACAGTTGTTGGAAGTGATACCAAAACACCACGTGCAACATTTCGGTAAAATCGGTCGAGAATTGCGCCCTCTAGAGGCTCAAGAAGTCAAGACCCAAGATCGGTGTGTATGACGGTATATGACTGTCATGTCGACTTAAAATGACTTGACGTTCAAGAATATTTAAAATTTATGGGGTCTAAGACGCATATTTCGAGGTGTTAGAAACAGAATGACGAAATTAGTATATCCCCATCCTAAGGTGAAGGGTATAAAAATGATTAAATTTAGATTTGGTCAACATTTCTTCTGAATGTGAAGGTCCACCATATTTGTGGTAGTTTCCCCTTACATTTTTTCAACTTTCCTACGCCACTGACCCTTTTATTTCCAAATGCACTCATATTTCGCAGAAATCCTTTATACAGGTCATTCACTTTTTCCCAAGCTTGCATGACGGAAGGGTTGAAGTGCCTTTATGGCCCCTGCTAAACGCCAAAAGCTAAGTGCAATGCATTGTAGTCCTGTGCTGCCCTCATTGCATTTCGAATCCTTTCCCTGAATTTGTTCCCAATATAATAGTTGATGATATATTCATTACACGACACTTACAATGTGATGAATAAATTTACTCGTCCTACTCTCCGTGGGCGAGGGGCAATTTGTACTTTGGCTTCATTATCCACATTATTTTATAGTTGACAAATGTGAGTGTTGTGAGTGTGCGTGTGAATTTATGATGAAGGGAAACAAGGAATATTCATTGAAAAAGCCTATAGTCCGATGGTCTGTGTTTGGGCCACACAATAGCCCAGGGTGTTAAAAACGCCTCTATTGTTTGTATATGGTGCCGATTGTTTTAATGTGCAATGCATATTTTAATTGATTTATTGTCAACATGAAATGGGGCCGGCACAGGCAAGGATTACAACAGCAGCAAAAACAGTCAACAGTAGAATGGTGAAAAAGATCTGGAAAATGTTGGAAAAAAGTTAAATGCAATATAGAAGGTGGATTTTTGAAGCGCTGTCCACCAGAACGCAACACCATATAACATTCTAGGTTTGACAACTGCAGCATATACCCTGTACATGGCACGCGGTTTAAGCCGCCGGGTTATATTAATGAGAGATTAAGAGGGGAGCATATACGGCCATCGTGAGACCAGTACTGGTCTATGGAGCACTGGTATGGTGGAATGCCTTAGGGAAGAGGACGCATGCGAGCGAGTTCGAAAAGGTCCAAAGACTGGCTTGCGTCGGGATCACAGGGGCACTGAGATCCGCACCGCAGGCAGGCCTGGAGGCAATGCTTGAAATGTAGCCCATTGGGGCCTATATTTGGAACTGAGCCGCTAGGGTCGCGCTTAGACTGAGGGAGCTCGGCATGCTGAAAGAGGATGGTTGCGGCCACAGTTCGATTCTGGGTGTTATGGAGACGTAGGGTAGACTGAGGAGGATCTCCGACTACCAGGCACCAGTGCCGACTGAAGAGAGGGAATTCGCGATTCGATTTCCTGAGAGGGACCAACGGAGGGCGAATGGTGAACTTGAGGAGGATAAGACCTTGATCTACACAGATGGTTCCAAGATAGAGTCAGGGACTAGATTGGTTGTCTACTCTGATGCACTCAATATCAGTATGAGGGAGCTCGGCATGCTGAAGGAGGATGGTTGCGGCCTCAGTTCGATTCTGGGTGTTATGGAGACGTAGGGTAGACTGAGGAGGATCTCCGACTACCAGGCACCAGTGCCGACTGGAGTGAGGACATTCGCGATTCGATTTCCTGAAAGGGGCGAATGGTGAATTTGAGGAGGATAAGACCTTGATCTACAGAGATGGTTTCAAGATAGAGTCAGGGACTAGATTGGTTGTCTACTCTGATGCACTCAATATCAGTATGTCTTTGAGACTGCCGGACGAGTGTACGGTCTTTCAGGCAGCCTTAACATAGCATAAAGCTATTCCTAAAATTAGAATTGTTGTAGAAAGACACTCCTGCACATTTCCATGTGATGCGATTGCCTCTTTTCCGCCATTATTTCCCCTTTTTAGAGCTCCAAGAGGATTAAAGCCACTTATTTTGGGGTTCTACAGAACCCGCAGCAGCTTCAAATGACGCGGTTCCCGTCTTTGTAGGTATTGGGGTATTTCTTATTTCTTTAGAAGAACATAACACACCAAATTCGACTTCGCCCTCCACTGATGCACTCAATATCAGTATGTCTTTGAGACTGCCGGACGAGTGTACGATTTTTCAGGCAGAGGTCTATGCCATTGCAATGGCCGCAAGTGAAATTCTGGTAAGCGGTTTATCGCCCTCGAAGTTCAGAATGTATGAGGACAATATGACGGCGCTCAAGACCTTGGGGTCGAGGATGGTGAGGTTGAGATGCGTGGCGGATTGTTTGGAATCCCTGGATAGGCTCCGGGTCCACGATGTGATGCTGATCCACACGGGTTCCTGGACTTGAGGGGAAATGAGAGAGCGGACGAGTGCGCCAGGAGGGGTTCGTCTGCGCTGAGTGCAGAATTTATGAGGACAGTATGACGGCGTTCAAGGTCTTGGGTTAGAGGATGGTGAGGTCGAGATGCATGACGGATTGTTTGGAATCCCTGGATAGGCTCCGGATCCACGATGTGATGCTGATCCACACGGGTTCCTGGACTTGAGGGGAAATGAGAGGGCGGACGAGTGCGCCAGGAGGGGTTTGTCTGCGCCAGGCGGGCCGGTCATGGGTATTGCCTATGTGCCATTTGTCGAGCTTCTGAACACAGTAGATGGGATGGCCAGGGCAGCGTCGGTGACGAGGTGAGACTCGGTGGATGGTTGCCGGGCAGCGAAGGCGTAATGGGCAGTCATCGACCAGAGGAGAGTGAGGGAGTTGGTGGCGTTCAATAATAGGTCGATGAGTACCTTGACAGAGGTCATAACCGGACACTGTGCCATAGGGCGTATGGCGGCGCCCATGGGTATGCCGCACAATGACTTGTATTGTATTGTATTGTATTTGTATTTTATTATGATAAACCCCATACAAAAGACAGTGTCTTATATAACGCATGGGTTATTAGATTGACAATGAGTTCAACAAGTTTTCATTAAATAGAACAATAATTGGTACAAAATATTTAACAATTTAATCAAAGTTACTGATAACATAAATTAATAAATATATATTGGGTTGCCCAAAAAGTAATTGCGGATTTTTTAAAAGAAAGTAAATGCATTTTTAATAAAACTTAGAATGAACTTTAATTAAATATACTATTTTTACACTTTTTTCTAAAGCAAGCTAAAAGTAACAGCTGATAACTGACAGAAGAAAGAATGCATTTACAGAGTCACAAGTTGTGAAAAAATTTGTCAACACCGACTATATGAAAAATCCGCAATTACTTTTTGGGCAACCCAATATAAAAAAACAAAAACAAATAATTTATTAAAATGATTATAAATCAAAGATTTGAACTATCGTTCATTACTTATAATTTGAATACTATTGGGAAGAATATTCCAGAGACGTATAGCATAAACAAAGAACTGTTGTTCGAATACACGATATTGATGACGTATTTGTATTACTTGTTTACCTCTTGTAGAGTTGGCAAAACGCAATACAGAAGCCAGATATGACGGTTCATTGGTATAAATTATCTTGTGGATCATTTGCAACGAGCGTATCTTAAGGAAGGAGTTAAATGAGACAACATATACTTGTCTGGCAAAGTCAGATACCCGATCTCTTCTACGCAAACCAAAAATATATTTAACGACATCGTTAAAGGCTACGTGCAATTTATTCCTATGAGTTACATCACAACCGTAAAAAACCTCGCAAGAGTATAAAAGTTTCGGCAGAATAGATGTCCTAGCCAAAAGGATTCTTATTGACAAAGGGGTATACTGTCGACTCATATATAAGTTACGTAAAACGCCGTATTAATTCTTCCATGAAAGTCTATCATCAAACTCGAAACCAAGGTTTCTTGCCGATGAAACAATCTCAATTGGGGCTCCAGCAATTGCCACATCAAGATTGGGCGGCATTGTCACCCGATTCCTACCAATTACAAAGCACTTTGTCTTTGTTGGATTTAAATATAGTCCATTGGCGTTTGCTCATGTGTTTATCCTATCCAAGGGATTATGAAGTCGAAGTACGCCATCGATCAGCCTCTCCGGCTAGGAGCTCATATCCATCTGTACGTCGTCGGCATACATATGAATACCACAGTTGGGCAACTGTCCAGGAAGGTCATTGCTATATAAGGAAAAAAGGAGTGGGCCCAATACAGACCCCTGTATAACACCTCTTGAGAGGGGAAGATAACTAGAACTCCGGCTATCAACACATGCCGATTGGCTTCTATTCGAAAGATAGGAATATTTAAGAACCGTTGTTCTTTCAGAAAATTTAAATAAATGTTTCAGTTTAAGGCAAAGTATATCGGGATCAACGGAATCAAATGCTTTCGAATGATCTAAAAGATCAAGAAAGGTAACTTTATCGCTGTCAATATCACTCCTTACATCTTCAACTACTTTCAAAAGTGCAGTAGTGCAACTGTGCTTTGGCCGGAAACCAGATTGAAAATCTGTTAGCAGCGAATTATTCGCAATATATTCAGATATTTTCCGGTTGACTAGAGTCTCAAATATCTTAGAGACGTATGGAAGTATTGCTATTGGTCTAAATTCCTGGTTATTCTTTGGTATTGGGACTATCCTTGCCCGTTCCCAAGACTATGGATAGCAACTCCTTAAAATAATATTGTTAAAAAAATGACACATATACGGAAGAATAAAGGGTAGAATTATCCTAAAAAATCTTGGGTCCGAACCAATGGCATTAGACTTAATCGAATCTACAGCCCTAACGATATCGTTTAGCGTTTACGGTTTACGTTACTAAATTCACTGTCGTAGAAATGTACGTTTGGCTCAGGAAAAGATATGTATGTTCAAGAAACTCCTATTAATCTCATCTAAATCAACATGTCTATCAATTGATGCATTATCACTTCCTATTCCAATTGACTTAGTATGTCTCCAAGTATCTTTCGTGTTCAAGAAACTCCTATTAATCTCATCTAAATCAACATGTCTATCAATTGATGCATAATCACTCCTATTCCAATTGACCTAATATGTCTCCAAGTATCTTTCGTGTTCAATGCCTCTTGAAATTTACGACTAAAATTCTTCTCTTCTTCTCTTTCGTCGTCTTTAAACAAGAAGTGGTCTGATTCCTCGCACGCTTGTAATCATTAAAGAGTTCCGGTGTTCTAAAACGCTTCCATCGAGAGTACGCACAATCTCTTTTACGTATCAATACTTTAATATCATTATCAAACTACTGAAACTCATCGGAATACATTTGTCGAAAATCTGACTCACATTACGTTGAAGAAATGTAATCTGTTCATCTACGCAAGACATGCCATAAAGTTCCTGCCACTCAACGGTGCCAATTTCACAAAGTAGTGAGTTATAATCAATGTTTCTATAGTCTCTGTACGTATATGTTATACTTGTATATTCCATTGGAACGCCATAAGTCAAAAAACATAAATCATGTTTTGAAAATAGGGGTAATTGATCATATAACTTCACATCAGTCGTGGAACTTACGTAGAACAAGTCAATAAGAGTCTCTGTTGTCGTTGTATAGTGTGTGGCATTCTGTAGGAGTTACCTCGATGAGGATGAGGAGGAGACTATTGAGCACTTGCTGTGTTCCTATCCGGGTATTCAGAGGCGTAGGCTCTCCTTTCTGGGGAGACGTAGGCTCTTCTTTCTGGGGAGATGCAGGCTCTCCTTATTGGGGAGCCGTTTCTTCTATGATCTGGGTGAACTGGCAAACATACCTCTGTTATGTCTCCTGAGGTTTGTTTAGGGAACAGGATGGTTCCGATGAGGGGCACCACCAGCTTCGGCATAGAGATCCGTGCTTACATAGGGACGGGCGGTTCTTCACTCCCCCCGCTCGGGTTCTCCACTCCTTCTGTCTTTTCTTTTATTTGTGTATAACCTCTAGTCCGAGGTCTCACACTTACTTTCTCTTCCGTTTCTCTCTCTAGGGTACCACAATGGGCCAAACGGGTCTCCGAGTGAACTCACCTTTGGTGGGCAAACCATTCAACCTAACCTAAGACGAGAGTGTAGGGATAGCCAAAACCAGAATGAGAAAGTTGATCTGGAATGGAGCTCGCAGGCTACCTCATAAAAGAGGAAGAAGCAAATGGTATTGCCACCTTGTCGCGACATTCTTTAATCGATTACAATTCCGATGTCAATCTATTGGTTGCCCAAAAAGTAATTGCGATTTTTCATATAGTCTGCATTGACAAATTTTTTCACAGCTTGTGACTCTGTAATTGCATTCTTTCTTCCGTCAGTTATCAGCTGTTACTTTTAGCTAGCTTTAGCAAAAAGTGTAAAAAAAGTATATTTGATTAAAGTTCATTCTAAGTTTTATTAAAAATGCTTTTATTTTCTTTTAAAAAATCCGCAATTACTTTTTGGGCAAACCAATATTACATTGAAACGGATAATTAATTCACATTAGTTATTCAAAATTTGTAATTCTAGATTTCAATTCAAATGTATTTAACTTAGAGCTTATTTAACTAATTAGGAGCTCAAAAATGACCAAAGGAGTTATGATGAGGAAAGGAGGAACTGGCGTCAGCACAAGTTTTCATAATTTTTTTGGTTTTGTTTTTTTCTTTAAAGTTTTCCATTGAATATTGAAATAATGTTATTTCATTTTATTCTTAAATTGACATTATTTCCATATCTAATCTCTGCTATTGCACATATTTTGGCAACACAAAGAGATTATGCAAATTGAATTTAATTTAATTGTAATTCTATGCATTACAATCACACGTGACTAGTTCTGACAATCAATATGAAACAACATTCTCTTCCCTAAATGTTTTCAATCATAATTATAAAAATATGAGAATTTAACGGAATTTCTTGTTCCGCATTATGCAATTGTGCTTCAATATTGGTTTTAAAAATATCCATGATACACTGATTAGATGGCATGATTGTAATTATGAATTCATGTAAAAGCAGGTGGAGCCAAACCGAATGCATGGTAGTTTACATCAATGTTACTTGTAATACCTGGACAATGTATATAGGGAACTAGCTAGGGAAGTGAACAGCATATGAAGTGAATCATAATACAGCACCTCGAACATACATTCAGAAAGACGCAGAATTAGTATTGCAACTTAAAGAAGATTCGTAAATTGTGAAACAAGTGGTGTTATCCTTTACATAACACATAGTTCTTCCTAAAATAAGAAATGTTGTAGAAAGACACTCCTCAGTACTGCGCATTTCCATGTGATACGCTTTTATTTTTTCTGTAACTATTTCCTTCTTTAGAGCTCCAGGAGGATTAAAGCCACGCTTTCCCGTAGCAGCTTCAAGGAGACGTCATACAGAGATAAAGAGTGTTCAGAGATGGAATCGCGCCGTCTCAAGCCAAATACATAACGAGTAACGCTACTAAAAAAAGGTGTTTAGCTTACGTCTACTTACCGAGTCGCAATTAGCAAACAACTCACAGCCGTAGACCTAACCCGCAGCGGGGTAACCGACAATTTTGAATATCCCTGATCAACGACAGAGTCGATATGATTACTCCAAGTCAGAGTGCTGTTAATAACAACGCCCAAGTTCTTTGCATGAGGAACGATTTCCAATCTAGAGTCGTTAATGAATATACCGACATCACATGAAAAACGAGACAGCCTGTTTCTGATAACAACACACACTTCGACTTTACAGAGTTGAGACACAGGCTATTGGCTTTCGCCCACGTGCTGACAGATCATGATTAAGCAGACGTATGTTTTCAGCAATCTCATCCCTCGGACTGCCGATATATATTTGTACATCGTCAGCGTACATATGTACCTCACAATAAGACAGTTGACGCGCCAAGTCGTTACTGTACAATGAAAAGAGAAGAGGACCCAGAATTGATGCCTGAGGAACACCTTTTAAAACAAGCAGAGGCAACGATACAGAAGACTTATAACTGATGGACTGAGTGCGGTGTGACAGGTACGACAAAATAAGACGAACAGACGTAGAAGAAAAAGATTGTAAAGATGTCTCATCTTATCACATAACAAGGAATGATCCACAGTGTCAAATGCCTGAGAATGGTCAAGAAGAACAAGGAAATTTATCTTGTCATTCTCCAAATTGACCCTGATCCTCTCAGTGACCTCTGCCAAGGCAGTTACGCAGCTGTGGTTAGGTCGAAACCCGGACTGTCTCACATATAACAAAGAGTTCTCGTTGACAAAAGACGACATTTGCAAATACAACAATTTCCCAAAGACCTTTGACAAGTAACAAAGAATCGCAATTGGTCTATATTCCATGGAATTTTTAGGCAGTGGGATGGCTGTGGCATGTTTCCACGTTAATGGAAAGTAACTCGTGGTCAAAATCCTATTGAGGAATAATAAGGGGGGAGCAAGAGTCTTACAAATCTAGGATCAATGCCATCAGATCCAACAGCGTTAGACTTTACAGTCGCGACGCACTCAAGGACATCGGTGGGACCAATACAGCTGAAGCCAAAACCAGAGTCGTCATCGAGAGAGGGGGAAATATTGAAGCCATAGAAATTAGGATCAACTGGGATCTGTGGGCCATTAACAAAGGCATCGTTAAGCCCATTGTTGTGCAAGTTTGTTGAACATCTATAAGTATCTTTCCCAATTCCTATGTCTCGAATAACCTTCCACGTTCTCTTGGAGCCTATTGCAGAAGTAAAGCGTTTGTAATAGTAGTCTTTCTTGGCTATCTTAATCAACCTATTGACGTGGTCTCTTGCTGAGCGAAAGGTATCATGTAACTCAGGCTTCCTTTAACGTCTCCACCTGTGATGCGACATATTCCTCACGTGAATAGCCGAACGAATAACCCGGGAATTAGGGTATTGCTTACTTCTTTAGAAGAACAGGACACACCAACTTTGACTTCGCCATCAACTTCGGAGTCATCAGATTAGCGATTTTTCTCATCTTTTGAACTCTTTTGAGGATTGCTGATATTACCATACACCACATTTCGTTTCTAGAGAATTGACAACGTGCTCAGACAACGCGTTCTTTCTCTAAAGAGTACCATGAGGACGATCGACATTTATAAGCACCATGTTTTTTTTTTCTTAGCTTCTCGAGGATTGATGACGTCTACAGATGTCGCATTTTCTATCTTCCTTGAGGATTTAAACTAGATGCCATGATTTCCATCTTTCCAGCCTTTGGAGGATTTGCGACGTCTTCGAATTCTTGAGGAACAGTTGATATGCACAGGCACCGCCTTTTTAAACTGTATGGCTGCTAACTCCATTATATGTCGCCATTACCCATTGCCTAGGATTTGGAGGATTGACACCATGCTCTGTGGCCTTCAAATACCTTTAGGACGGTCAACATAACAAAACGGTGAGATTTTTTGGCCTTCCTAGTTTATAGAGGAAAAATGGGCATTGTAAGGACTCAAGAAGTCAAATCGGGAAATCGGTTTATATGGGAGCTATATCAGGTTATAGACCGATTTGTACCGTAATTGCCACAGTTGTTGGAAGTCATAACAAAACACCACATTCTCAATTTCAACCCAATTGGACAAAAATTGGGGCTTCCAGGGGCTCAAGAAGTCAAATCGGGAGATCGGTTTATATGGGAGCTATATCTAAATGGCCGATATTACCCAATTGCAGTCCCCAACGAGCTACATCAATATAAAGTACCTGGGCAATATTTTGAACGCGAAGTTCGACCTCTATCGTGATTTCGATTTCGGACAAAAATTGCGACTTGTAAGGGTTCAAATCGGGAGGTTGTAAGAAGTCAAATCGGGAGGTCAGTTTATATGGGAGCTATATCAGGTTTTTGACCGACATGAACCGTATTTGGCACAGTTATTGGAAGTCATAGAACACATGTAAATTTTCAATAAAATTTGACAAAAATTGCGGCTTTCAGGGACTCAAGAAGTCAAATCACCGTAGCGCAGAGATACTAACCTGTCCGCCTATGACGCTGAACGCCTGGGTTCGAAATCTGGCTAGATCATCAGAAAAAATTTTCAGCAGGGGTCTTCCCCTCCTAATGCTGACAACAATAGTGAGGTACTATGCCATGTAAAACTTCTCTCCAAAGAGGTGTCGCTCTGCGGCACGCCGTTCGGACTCGGCTATAAAAAGGAGGCCCCTTATCATTAAGCTTAACCTTGAATCGGACTGCACTCATTGATATGTGAGAAGTTTGCCCCTGTTCCTTAGTGGAATGTTCATGGGCAAAATTTGCATTTGCGGTCATATAGTCATTTATGGACAACTACCACATGATGATCCATCTTATAGGCGTTAAGCCACTCCAAGCGAGTAGCACTAACATTTCAATTGGCTCCATCTACTGGCTGTTTTCAGTTGGATTTAGTTGATTCAATTGAAAACAGCCTGCAGATGGCTCTAATTTGGAGAAACCAACATGAATTCAGAGAGGGCAGGGTGGTAAAAACATTGATTATACAGCATTTATCTTTATTAGCGCCATCTACTGGCTGTTTTCAATTGGATTTAGTTGATCCAATTGAAAACGACCAGCAGATGGCGCTAATTTGGAGAAACCAATACGAATAGAGAGAGAGGGCAGGGGTGGTCAAAATTGATCATACAGCATTTATCTTTATTAGCGCCATCTACAGGCTGTTTTCAATTGAATTTAGTTGATTCAATTGAAAACAGCCAGCAGATGACGCTAATTTGGATAAACCAATATGAACAGAGAGAGGGCAGGGTGCTCAAAAATGATCATACAGCATTTATCTTTGTTATGACAACATATCGGTTGTTTGAATAAAAAAATAAAAATATAGTATAGGAATTTCGTTGCGGTTGTTTGCGGTATTATTTTTCAACTTTACCACCCCTAACAATAGGACCCTCCCCCTTTCACTTATTTTCAAAAACACCAAATCTCGGAGATGGGTAGGGCGATATAAGCAACATTTAAGTTGCACATTTATAGTAACCTAAAAGCAAAAATTTGGTATCAAAATCTGGGTTGGGGTCCCTAGGAGGGCCTCCCACTTTAAACACGACAAATGGCTTTACCAATCACTACAATATGGGTATCAAATTAAAGGTATTTACGAGTAGAAAACAAAACCAATACGAACAGAGAGAGGGCAGGGGTGGTCAAAATTGATCATACAGCATTTATCTTTGTTATGACAATATATCGGTAGTTTGAACAAAGAAATAAAAATATAGTATAGGAATTTCGTTGCGGTTGTTTGCAGTATTATTTTTCAGCTTTACCACCCTTAACAATGGGACCCTCCCCCTTTCACTTATTTTCAAAAACACCAGATCTCGGAGATGGGTAGAACGATTTAAGCAAATTTTAGTTTGCACATAACCTAAAAGCAAAAATTTGGTATCAAAATCTGGGTTGGGGTTCCTAGGAGGACCTCCCACTTAAAACCCGCCAAACGGATTTATAGGCCAATTACTACAATATGGGTATCAAATTAAAGGTTTTTGAGAGTAGAAAACATAGCCAATACGAACAGAGAAAGGGCAGGGGTGGTCAAAATTGATCATACAGCATATATCTTTGTTATGACAATATATCGGTAGTTTGAACAAAGAAATAAAAATAATGTATAGGAATTTCGTTGCGGTTGTTTGCGGTATTATTTTTCAACTTTACCACCCCTAACAATAGGACCCTCCCCCTTTTACTTATTATCAAAAACACCAGATCTCGGAGATGGGTATGGCGATTTAAGCAAAATTTAGTTTGCACATTTATAGTAACCTAAAAGCAAAAATTTGGTATCAAAATCTAGGTTGGGGTCTCTAGGAGGGCCTCCCACTTAAAACCCGACAAATGGCTTTACAGGCCAATCACTACAATATGGGTATCAAATTAAAGGTATTTGAGAGTAGAAAACGAATCTGTTATCGAATTGTTGGACTTAGTGTTTTGTGGGTCACCCCATTCCCAAAAAAACTCCTCAAATCGGACATATTTACCGACCATGGCAATATGGATCTTAAATGAAAGGTCTTTGGGAGTAGAGCACGAAATTGAGTTTCACTTTTGGAACCAAAGCTCTGGGGTCCACCACATTTCCAAACAGGACTTTTACTAAACATTGCAATGATGGGTGTAAATAAGAGGTATTTAAGAGTAGAAAAATCCACAGGAAAATTGGAATACATATGTCATTGGCATTAAGAGAGGATAACCACCCGCTGAAATTTTTGTTTTGTGATGTACTTGCCAGGATTCGAAGCCAGGCTTTCAGCGTCATAGATGGACATGCTAACTCCTGCGCTACAGTGGCCTCCTATGTAGAGCATTTTAAATGCTTTCTTAGCAAAAATTTTTTGCCAGTTCAGCAGTAATACGTGTTTAACAGATTTTTAAGTTGAAACAGCAGATTTTGTTGGATGAAATAGCAGACAGAAATGTTTTTTAAAAGAGCAAGCCTTTGTGTGCTAAAACACCATCTCTTTGTTTGCTGAAACAACAACACCTGTTTGCTTAAACAGCAGTCATATCTGCTTTCCCATTTTCAAGAAAAAAATTTTTCTATTCTAAATAAAAAATTTCGCCGAGTGTACTTTAGCTTAATAAAATTAAATAAATATTTATATATGTTAGCCTCATTTAGACCTTACGCATTTCACTAAACATTTGGCTTCATATTTAATTATAAAATCCATCATCATTTGCCAAAAATGCGAATTTTGGATATTTAAACAAATTTAATACAGCTGATTGCCTTCAATTGATGAGTTCATGCTTTAGCACAAGTTTTGCTACCAATATACAAAGGCATAAATTTTCAAATGTCGAATGTTTGTGTTTATATATTAAAATTTGAAATTTGTGGAATTTTTAATACAAAATTTTTAATTAATGGCTTTTGGAATTATCAAAGGTCTACCCATTTGTTTATCATGCTCTGATTGGTTGACTGTTTATAGGTGTCTAAGAGATTAGCAGACATCATAAATAGAGGAAAACAAAACTAAGCTGACATTTGAAAGCGAGAATATGCAAATTTGCAGACATTTTATATTGTTAAGCTAAATAGAGCACAAAAGCGAAACGCAAACGTTCGCTAGAAGGCAGGGGACAAGAACCAGAAGTGCATGTTTAAAAATATTTAATATTCTGCTATTTTATGATTCACAAAAGACACGAAAACTTTTTGCACTCGTACTCCATTTGAAATGCTGCAAATTGTAGTTCACTCAAAGAAATCCAAAAAAGAATTTAATATTGTTCCTAGCCAAGTATGGGCCCTCTTTCCCCTTTCCCTCCTACTCTCTCGCTATGTTTTTGTGGTGACCCCCAACGTTGATCTGCTTTGACATACTGGTTTCAACAAGAATTTTTTAACCGGAAAAATAAATGCAAAAATTCACTGTTGTGGGAGTGGAGAGGAAGTGAACATGCTTTCCTGTATGCGTCCATGAAATTTGTGTTGCTGTCAACTTTTGTTTGGTTGTCAGAGAACAGCAAAACGCTTGTCTTGGTTTATGTGGAAATTTTTGTTAAGAATAAGGTTAACATAAATTTACATTGCCTTTGTGCAATAACATTTTTGACTCTTTTTTTGTTGTGTCGTGCTTCTCGGCGCATTCCTTTTTTTTTGGTAGTAAGGTTTATGCTTTTCAGTTTTGCCAAAAATTCATAAGAAAAAGATGTCAACGAAAGAAATTTGTTGGCATTTCCGTTCACTCCACCGTTTCGTTGTTTCTGTTTTCTGTAAAATATTTTCTCTTTTATTTTGGACCTCTCTCCGCCTGGTATTTATGTTGGCAATTTTAACGAGTATTTTGTGCCTGTTTTTTTAGTTTATGGCTGACATACACATGCAAACTTCCGCTGCATCAAAAAAATCGTTTGCTGACTCAATGCTCATGCTGGGGATACAGGAAGATGGTGGTATATTAATTTTGTCATTTCATCAAATCATGATCTCAGAAAATAATAGGCGTCAAGGAGATCTGGTCTAATGCTATAGGTCGTTTAATGGAAGGTCCCCTTGTTCATCCATAAGGCATAAATCTGTCGGATCAATTCGCGTAGTCCTCATATTCGCTCAAAATATGTAATCGCTTATTTGATTCATAGACTTAAAAAAGTTAATTTGCCTTGGCGAAATATTTTTTTTGGCAATTTATTAACTAGCTTAAGCTATTTATTCGCCTTAGCGATACATTCGCTTCAGAGTTTCATTCGTTTTGGCGAAATATTCGCAGTGGCGAAATATTCGCACTGGCAAAATATTCGCATTGGCGAAATATTCGCATTGGCGAAATATTCGCACTGGCAAAATATTCACATTGGCGAAATATTCGCAGTGGCGAAATATTCACATTGGCGAAATATTCGCATTGGCGATATATTCGCATTGGCGAAATATTCGCTTAGAGGCTACCGTATCGCACAATTTATCCTGTCTGCCTTTACTATTCCATGTACAAATCTTGCCCCAAGGAGGTTTCGCACTGACGCACGCCGTTCGGAATCGGCTATAAAAAGGAGTATATGTGAGAAGCTAGGCAATAATTCTTAATGGAAAGTTAATGGGCCAATTTCCATTAATATATTCGCTTAGGCGATATATTCGCTTTGGCGATATTTTCGCTTTGGCGATATATTCACTTTAGCGAAACATTCGCTTTGGCGATACATTCGCTTTAGCGATATATTCGCTTTGGCGATATATTCGCTTAGGCGATATATTCGCTTTAGCGATATATTCGCTTTGGCGATATATTCGCTTAGGCGATATATTCGCTTAGGCGATATATTCATATATTCGCTTTGGCTATCTATTCGCTTTGGCCATATATTCGCTTTGGCCATATATTCCCTGTGTCGATCCATTCGCTAAGGCGATATATTTGGTTGTGCGATATATTCGCTAAGGAGATACATTCGGTTTGACGAGATATTCGCTTTGGTGATATATTCGTTTTGGCAATATATTCGCTTGATCGACTTAATAAACCAGTGATTTATTAGCAATTTTTTAACTCAGTCGATTCATACGCTTAAGCGATTTTTAGGTGAAGGCGATTTTTAGCCTAACGACATATAGACTTACGCTAATTATCATCAAAGCGATATAATCGCTTAGGCGAAGTATTCGCTTAAGCGACATATTCGCTAAGACGAGCTATTCCCCTAGGCGATTTATTTGCCTATGCGAATTATAAACCTACGCGATTTATACACTTCCTTAATGAGTTTTCGCTAAGCCGATTTAATCGCTCATGCGATTTATATGCTTAAGGGATTTGTTCGTTTTTGCGAGTAATTCGCTTAGGAAATGTATTCACTCATGCGATTTATATGCTTTAGTGACATATGTGCCTACACGAATTATTCGCTTCGGCAAATTATACAGTTCTGTGAATTTGCGATTTACTCGTTTACACGATTTATTCACTTGCGCGATTTAGTTACTACGCGGTTCATTCGTTTAAGTGATTCACTGGTTTATGCGATCGAATTATTCGCATATTAAATTTATTCGTCTTAAGCGATTTATAGCTAACGCGATTTATTCGATTATGCAATTTATTCGTTTATGCAATTTATCGCTAAAGCGATTCATTTGGTCAGGTGATTTATTCACCTATGCGATCAGTGGAAACTCCCTCCTTGGCAGGAGAAAATAATCCATATATTGAAAGGCGAAAAAACTGGATGGTTTGCTGGGCGGATGGGCGAAAAAAAACCGTTACCTATACACCTCCAATAGATATATTGGCAATACAAACACTGCCATGATGTTAAGGAAACTATTTCTTAGGTCTTGTAGTGGCTAAAAACTCTGGTGTCTTATTCATTTTACAAGCAAATACTAGACTTGTTGAAAACAATCTCCATCTTAGATTAATGTAGGCTTTGACCATTTTCGTTTAACCACTTCGCTGACGTACATAGAGGTTCCTGACGGACGTCTCGAAGAAAGTTTAGAAGCTATTAACTAACGCAGTGGTTAGCGCTTGCTGTGGGTTTGCTGATAGTCGAAGCAGGCGCGATCCTCATCCTATCAGCCATTCCAACATTTTTGTCTTGTTGTTTGGTTTTCCTGATGGTTCTTTTCCTATTAATTTCCTTACCACAAATATGTATATACGTCTACGACAATACCTGTTATAGCTACCATTTAACCTATATCCCGATTGTATTGTAGTTGCCATATAGACCGATCTCTCGATTTTGGGTCTTGGGCCCATAAAAGGAGCATTTATTGTCCGATTTCGCAGAACATATATACCACATATATATAGATCTCCAGATTAAAAGTTTTACGCCCATAAAAGGTGAATTTATTGATCAATTTCGCTGAAATTTAGCACAATGATTTCTGTTATGTCCTTCGACACTTGTCCCGAGCATGATTAAGATCGGTCTATATTTCGATACAGCTGCCATAGAGACCAATCTCTCAATTTAGGGTCTTGAGCACATAAAATTTCGCAATTTCGCTGAAATTTGGGACAGTAAGTTATGTTAGGCACCTCGACATTCTTGTTTAATATGGATATAGCTGCCATATATGATCTATAGACCGATATCTCGATTTAGGGTCTTGGGCCGATAATAGGCGCATTTATTTTCCGATTTCGCAGAAATTTGGTATAGCGAGTTGTGTAAGGCTCTTCGACACCCCTGTTCAATAGGGCCCAGATCGGTTCAGATTTGGATGTAGCTGCCATATAATAAATATGGCAGATTTCCCTGAAATTAAGCACAATGATTTCTGTAAGGCCCTTCGACATTCGTCCCTAGTATGGTCAAGATTGGGCTATATTTGGATATAGCTGCCATATATGCCGATCTTCCGATTTAAGTTCTTGGGTTAATGAAAATACGTTTATAACTCAAATTTCGCTGTAATTTGACCCAGTGGGCTATATCAATATAGTTCAGAACGGTCTATATTTGAATATAGCTGTCATATACGTATACAAATCTCTCGATTTAAGTTCTTAGTACCATAAAAGCTTTTTTGTGTGCAAAATTTTCATTCGATTGTCTTCAAATTTGGCACACTCAACTTTTCATACCCACAGGATGGGGGTATAATAATCTCGTCATTCCAGTTGTTACACCTAGAAATATTGATCTACGATTACATAAAGTTTATATATTCTGGATCGTCTTGACATTCTGAGTCCATCTAGCAATGTCCGTCCGCTCATCCATCCGTCCGTCTTTCGAAATAACAATAGCGGTCGAGCGCATAAAGCTAGCCGCTTGAAATTTTGCACAGATGCGTTTTATTGATGTAGGTCATTGGGAATTTCAAATGGGCCAAATCTGAACATGTTTTGATATAGCTGCCATACAAACCGATCTTGGGTCTTGACTTCTTGAACCTCTAGTAGACGCAATTCTCTTTCGATTTGACTGAAATTTTTCACGTGGTGTTTTGGTATCTCTTCCAACAACTGCGCTATGTATGGTTCCAATCGGTCCATGTTTTGATAAAGCTGCCATATAAACCGATCTTGGGTCTTGACTTCTTGAGCATCTAGAGGGCGCAATTCTCATCCGATTTGACTGATATTTTGCATGAGGTGTTTTCCTATGACTTCCAATAACTGTGTTAAATATGGCGCGAATCGTTACATAACCTGATATAGCTGCCATATAAACCGATCTTGGATCTTGACTTCTTGGCACAATTCTCTCTAGAGGGCGCAATTCTCAACCGATTTGGCAAAAATTTTGTTCTCTCATGACCTTCAACATAAGTGCTTAATATGGTCTGAATAGATCAACAACTTGATACAGCTGCCATATAAACGGATCTCCCGATTTTGCTACTTGAGCCCCTACAAGGCGCAATTCTTATACACAATGACTTCTACAATGTTCAGCATTCATTTATGCTCCGAATCGGACTATAACTTGTTTTCTTTTATCCTTTGTTGGCGTAAAAAAAGATACCGCAAAAAAACTCGACAAATCCATGGTGGAGGGTATATTAAATTCGGCCGGTCGTACTTAGCACGCTTTTACTTGCTTTTCACTTAGGAAGAAACAGCTTTTACTTCAAAAGATTTGTGTTTTCAAGTAGACTAATCACCATTCATTGTAAGAGAGTCATCATTTACTGTAAACCAATTTCGTTTTACTTCAAACAAATCATCTTTTACTGTAAACAAATTATGTATAACTGTAAACTATTCCTCCTTTGCGTTGAACGGATGATATTTCATTGTAAAAATCATTTACTAAAAATGAGTAAGATTTTACTATAACTAAGTAAATCGTTAGTGTAAACGAATAATTTTTATTATATTTAAAGTTAACAATTTTTTTCCTAAAGGCGATGTTTCCTTTGAGCCAAGCAATGCTTTCACAATTCAGAACAACATAATGCAAAAAGAAAAGAAAATCTCCGATTATTGAGCTCATCTCGAAAGAGAAACAGACAAAAATTGTGAAATTTAATGATCTTCGCCCCAGGAGGCAAAAAACTTTAAAATGAAATAATTCAGCATACCCCGGGGATTCTTTGCCGTTGTCTAGCGTTCGAAGCGATCGATACAACTTCCAACAGATGCACAGAATCATGTGCACCATGGAAGTAGTGTAATTGTCGCAGAAAAAAAATCTGTCATTACGCGAAAATACATGCACGGGGATTCGTTGCCATTGTCTAACGTTCGAAGCCATCGAAACAACTTCCAACAGATGCACAGAATCATGTGCACCATGGAAGTAGTGTAATTGCCGCAGAAAAAAAATCTGTCATTACGCGAAAACACATGCACGGGGATAAGTACAGCTAATAGACAGGGTTGTCGAGCGTGGTTAATGTGGTATTTGAATCATAGAGTCGTTTTCGCAATAAATACGATTCAAATACAGCATACCAACGCACGTCCTTGAAGTTTTCACACTTAATATGGTTGATAAGTCTTCTAACCAAAGACGAAACGCGTCCCATAGTGGTGGGTGTGTTTCAATCTCTGGCTTTCCATTTGCAAAGAAAATCTCCGATCATTGAGCTCGCTTCGAAAGAGAAACAAACATAAAAAATAATGCAAAATCGTCATTAAAGAAATATGTTTGCCCTAAATAAGTTCTGAACAATGAACACTATTATCATGTTCCTAGGTATATGGTGATGGGCACTTTTCTTCGGTTGTGTTATCTTATTTTATTACCCTTCCTCCAGTTATTCTTATAATCCTTCCGGTATGAGTCCCTCTTCTATTTACCTTCTTTTGCTCTTGCCTCTGAAATAGGTCTTCGATGAAAGTTCTTATGGCTAATTTCCCACCTTGGTTACAGGATTTGTTTTGACTTCACTACTGCTTCTGACTACACTCCCACTTCCAATTGCCTCATTGGAGTTGCTCTCTTTAGCTGCGGCACAGCTCTGTCTATTTTTTCTTATTTCTCCGTTTGGCAGAGTCACAGCTCTGCCTATTTATTCTTGTTGAATGGTTGTAGTCTTGTAGTTGAATTTATGTGCTAATGTTTAACATTTATTTTTCTTAACATATATTTATGGTTTTTCCATTTAAATGTCCTGTTTGCTCCTTTGAAAGGGCCCTAGGAGATTTATAGAAGAAGACTGCAAGACAAAAAGGTAGGGGGTAAAAATGCAAAAGCAACTCAAGATGGAGCAGATAAGATAAACTGCAGGAAAGGAAAGCTAAAGAAATTACACAGAAGAGCAGATTCTTTAAAAAGGTTATAACTGAGGAAGGTTGTATAATTGATGGGGTGTATGGGAAGGATTCCAAAGGATACAAGGGATGGCATAAAAACGCTTTTCTCTCTCTTTTACAAGCTTAAACATTAAGAATGCTAGCAAAATATAGACCATTGGAATTCATATAGGGCATATGAATCTTCTTTGCATTCCTAAGAATCTAATCAAGATCATTGACAAATCAGGCCTGAAACTTATTGAAGAACAATTTCATATCTTTCCTAGAAAATCTCTCTTCACTCCTCTCCAAATGCTAAGCTTTTATATTTTTTTCTTACCATCGCCATCATTCTATTCCAGACCATTGACTTGAGCTAAGCGTAACCAATCCCCAATCTCTCCAAGTCAAAATAAATCCGCGTATTGATACTTAAGTCATTTAACACCAATGCGAATTTAAGCTTCAACTGCAAAGTTCTCAGACAATTTAACAATAAACATAGATTTGTCACTGCTACAGGACAATGAATGTTCACAAAAAAACTCGCCATTAAAGGCAAACAGCAGCAGTTTGTCCTTGCGATTGGCCGAAGACAGCAAATAAACAAAGCTTCGAAATGAAATGGAGCAACAACAACAGAGAGAACAAACAAAAAAGGAAGGAAAAATGCCAAGCTAAACATTTTTTCATCACATTCCAAAAATGAAACATGGACGACCTCACGAGACAGAGAGTAGTGAGAGTTATGTAGCAACTACTGTGGCGCAAAGTTATCCCAGCATACTTGGCATTCTTTGCCCAAAGGATACAACGACCGGTTTATGTAGAAATCCCTTTGGAAACAAAAAAAAAGCAAAAAAACTAAGAAGACGATGGAGAAAAAACGCAAAAAGAAGATAAATGAAGGCAAGCATAAAAGTGGACACGAGTACAACGCCTCTGTCAAGTGTGGTTACTGGACGCTACAGTTGGTATTGTTTTGTTGACGCTGCTGGGTATCAAACAGTGAACGATTTAAGTGAAACACTAGCAAAGCAAAGTTATCACCGGATATTTCATAGAGAATTGTTCAGCAGCTAATAGTAATGGTTTCTAATAGATTGGTTTAGACTTTAATAGAGAGATTAGTTGAACTTTTTTAAAAAAAAAATCATGAAGAGAAGAAAGTTAAACAAACGTTCCTAATAAAGCAAAGAGATTTTATAGCAAAGTTTAAGAGTGTTATTGGTTAAGGTTATCCTTATAATGTTTAAGCGTTGAGGTCATACTAAGCACAGTTGCTGGACATCAAACCCAGGACTTTGGAGTAGAGCGATTTTTACTGAACTCCAACTACAGGCAAAATTGCTCGACTTCGACTCCAAGACCCCCAAATCCACAGCCCTGAATTATCCGCAAAATTTCAGCCAAAACGAATATTAATTGCGTCGCCTAGAGGTTGAAGAAGTCAAGATTCGAGTTTGGTTTATATGGAAGTCATATACGGTTATGAACCAATTTTCACTAAGCACAGTTGTTGGAAGTCATAACAAAACACATCATGCAAAATTGCAGACATATGGGAAAAGAGTTGCTCAAGGCTCAAGAAGTCAAGATCCAGGATCGGTATATATGTGGCATTTATATCAAAACATGGACCAATATAGCTCATTTACATTCCTAACCAACCTACTATAATGGGAAGTATACGTGCAAAATTTCAAAAGCCTAGCTTTCTTCCTTCGAAAGTTAGTGTGCTTTCGACAGACACACAGACGGACGGACATGGGTATACCCATGATGGCGGGTATGAAAATAATTCACTAAAGGTAAAAAATTATTTGTGTATAGATAAAGATGAGTTGTTTACCCTAAAAGATGATTCATTTAAAGTGAAAGATTTTTGTTTGTTTTTCTTTCGAGAAACTCCGATCATAGAGCTCGCCTCGAAAGAGAAACAAACAAAAATTGTAAAATTTAATGATCTTGCCCTGACAGGCAAAAACTTGAAAAAAGATTTTTAATTTGCGGTAAAAGACCCTTAGCTTACAGTAAAAGGTGATTCGTTTACAACAAAAGATATTTCGTTTGCAGTCAAAGATAATTCGTTTACAGTAAAATATGATTCGTTTACAGAAAAAGTCGATTCACGTGTAGTAATGGATAATTTTGAGTAAAAAATTATTCTGTTGCGTTAAAAAGAATATCTGATTACAGTAAATGTCGTTTCACTTAAGGTAAAACATATTTTGTGTACAATAAAATAAAATTCGTTTACAGTAAAAGATTTTGCGTGTGTCGTAAAAGACGATTAGAATTGATTTTTAGTTAAAATTATTGATTTACAGTAAAAATTGATTCATAGTCATTCATTGATTCATTTATGGTAAAACATAATTTGTTATCAGTAAAAGAAATTTCGTTTACAGCAAAAGACTTTGCATGTACAGTAAAAAACTATTAGAATTGATTTGTAGTACAAGCTCTTGACTAACAGTAAAAATTTATTAATAATAATTCGTTAACGAAACCTCTTTTTCTGTAAACGATAATTCGTTTCTAGTAAAAGACTGCGTTAAAAAGAATACCTGATTACAGTAAAAGATGTTTCATTTAAGGTAAAACATAATTTGTTTACAATAAAAGAAAATTCGTTTACAGTAAAAGACTTTGCGTGTACAATAAAAGACGATTAGAATTGATTTGTAGTAAAAATTATTAATTTACAGTAAAAATTGATTCATAGTCATTCATTGATTCATTTAAGGTAAAACATAATGTGTTAACAATAAAAGAAAATTCGTTTACAGTAAAATACTTTGCTTGTACAGTAAAAAACGATTAGAATTGAATTGTATTGGTTGCCCAAAAAGTAATTGGGGATTTTTCATATAGTCGGCGTTGACAAATTTTTTCACAGCCTGTGACTCTATAATTGCATTCTTTCTTCTGTCAGTTATCAGCTGTTACTTTTAGCTTGCTTTAGAAAAGAAGTATATTTGATTAAAGTTCATTCTAAGCTCTATTAAAAATGCATTTACTTTCTTTTAAAAAATCCGCAATTACTTTTTGGGCAACCCAATAGTAAAAGCTCTTGATTTACAGTAAAAATTTATTCATAATAGTTCGTTTACGAAACTTCTTTTTCTGTAAACAATAATTCGTTTATACTAAAAAAAAGTTTCGTTTGCAGTAAAATGCATTTTGTTTGCAGTAAAAAATGATTCGACAACTAACAAAGGTTAATTTTGCAAAAATTAAAAATTTCTCACACTATAAGAGATGGTTTTTTAACAGTAAAAAAATGATTTGATTTACTATTACAGCAAAGTCGATATCCCGTTGGCAATAAAGATTGGCATACCATGCAAAATGCATACGACAAACCTAAAAATAACGTCGGTACGAAAATGTGGCAGCAAAGTTGCACATGCAGCCCTGAAGAAGTTATAACTGGGCACTGTGTTGGCCTATGGCACAGTGGGTCAGGGCCACGCACATGGGAATCCAACATAACGTTGATTGCTGAGACGAACTTGATGGGCATTAGGAAAAGATAATCATACTCAGGTGTTCATGGGCACAGCCTTTACATCATAGGGAGGCAAATTTTCTCTAATCTCAGCGATCTTGTAGATGCATCTCGGAGAAGTTCCCCAGATACATGGATGAGACGTGATGAAATCGTATGCACGGTCATGTCTGCTTAGACGTGTAGGATCACTGGTTGGTACTCACCGAGTAGACACTCAGGTGAGTGCGGGTCTATGCTCTGAGGAAGTACATATGTAAGTGTGGGCGCGCTTATTTTTATACCCTCCACCATAGCATGGGGGTATACTAATTACGTGATTCTGTTTGTAAAACCTCGAAATATGCGTCTAAGACCCCATAAAGTAAAAATATTCTTGATCGCCATGACATTTCAAGTCGATCTAGTCATGTCCGTCCGTTCGTACGCCTGTCTGTCGAAAGCACGCTAACTTTCGAAGGAGTAAAGCTAGGCACTTGAAATTTTGCATAAATAATTTTTATTAGTGTAGGTCGATGGGGATTGTTAAAGGGTCCAATCGGGCCATGTTTTGATATAGCTGCCATATAAACCGATCTTGGGTCTTGACTTCTTGAACCGCTAAAGGGCACAATTCTCACCCGATTTGGCTGAAACTGTATTTAGTATGGTTTAAATCGCTCCATAACCTGATATAGCTGCCATATAAACCAATCTTGGGTCTTGACTTCTTCAGATTGTTGAGGGCGCAATTCTTATCCCATTTGGCTATAATTTTGCACGTGATGTTTTGGTATCACTTCCAATAACAGTGCTATGTATGGTTCAAATCTCTTTATAACCCGGTATAGCAGCCGTATAAACCGATCTTGGGTCTTGACTTCTTGAGGCGCTAGGGGGCGCAATTCTTATCCGATTTAGCTGAAATTTTGCACGAGGTGTTTTGTTATGACTTCCAAAAACTGAGCTCAGTATGGCGCAAATTGGTTTATAACCTGATATATAGCTGCCATTTAAACCGATCTGGGATGTTGGCTTCTTGAGCCTCTAGAGGGCGCAGTTGTCATCCGATTTGGCAAAAATTTTGTACATACGTGTCCAATATAGTAGAATCGATCTATAGCTTGATACAGCTCATATATAAACCGATCTTCCTACACGGCGAATTCTTATCCGAATGGACTGAAATATTACACAAGGACTTCTACAATGTCCAACATTCAATTCATTTATGGTCTTAATCGGACTATAACTCGAAACTCGACAAATGCGATCCATGGTGGAGGGTATATAAGATTCGGCCCGGCCGAACTTAGCACGCTCTTACTTGTTGTCACTGGGATATTACAATGAGATTGGCATCGCAGTTACCCAAATTTTCATTATGGGCGACCCATTATACCTAAACCTAGGGCCTCCCTAAAGTTATGAGTGAATCATGGATAGTAGATGACATTTTGAATGGATAGTAGATGGCATTTTCAGCGGTGTTCGTTGGCACATTTTACTAGTCCTTTTACATACATCTAACGTGCCTTCGTAACGTCGCAAGTGAAACAGGTCTCCTTACCCGTAGTAGTTAGTGACCGTCCGTACTATCAGTCTGCCTTCATACTAATCGCCATGTCATATAGACAATGTAGTGTCTGCCTTAGTCAGAGTTTAGCCCGGTATTGCTCACACAAGAACCGCCGATACTATACCTCTGTGACCCATCAGTCCGTCCGTACAGACTTCATAGTCACGCAGTAGCTCTTTCACAACACTTCTCCGAAATCGTTCTAGCCTGTGTTCTGAAATGTGTCCCTTAGATACATGAGCTGTAGTCCGCGCGTCTTATCCCCGCGTGCATACACCTCATCGCCATGTAGTTTTTCCATCTCTTCACGAGTGAGTCATGTGGGCGAGCCTGTAGTTGGCAGAATTTTTACAGTTATTCCTCATACAAAATAAACACTGAGCCAACACTTGCATTTCTCGTCACTCGGACCGTATAAATGTCAGGACAAGACGTCGCGGTGTTCCTGAGACGCAGGAACCATTGCCCACACATATTTACGTCATGTCCACGTAATGCCTCTGCCCATCGTGAGTGAGTTAAATCTCCAAAATCGGAGTACCCAGCGATTTGCCCAGTGTTCTTCAGACATAGGAGTCAGTGTACCAATGCCTTGGTTGTAGATGTCCCCATATACTTCACCGCAATGTTGTGCCTTTGTCACGGTACGAGTGAATCACATCACGTCAACGACATTGTGACCTCTTAGTCCGTTCCTATTAGAGGTGTGCACGTGAGTTATCGTCTCACGCGTGAGTCACGTGATACGTTAGTGAGATCCAAATCAAATCACATGATATTGCGTGGCCGTGATTGAATTAAAATTATTCCTGCGTGAGCATGAGTGAAGGAGGCCCCTCAGACACCAAGGAATACATTTTTATGTCAGATTTGTACTCTATTTTTAAATATCTTTCATTTCAAATCTATATTGCCCAAAGCGTTAAAAGTGTCCTATGAGTTGGTTTTTGGGGGTATGGGACCCAAAGGCACTTAGTGAGACATTTTTTATGCCAAGTTCGTACTCTACTCTTAAATACCTTTAATTTGATACCCATATTGTCCCAATCGGTAAACATGTCCGTTCAGGTGGGTTTTAGGATGGGGCGTCCCCCCAGGTTATTTGACACCAAAATTTTATACTAATTTCGTGTTTTTTGGGCTACCATGAGGTGGAATACAAAATTCCGCTTAAATTGATGCACCCATCTCCGATATCAAACTTTTTTGAAAATTGGGGTAGGGGGGAGATCCGCCCCCTCTCGTGAGTCGTGCGTGAGTATAATTTTTGTCTCATGAGCATACGTGAACGTGAGTCGACATTAAAAAAATCGTGCATAATTAACATTTTGTTTTCACGTTAGCGTGAGAAAAACTCACTCACGCGCACATCTCTTCAGTTTGGATTCAATTAAAAAAAAATGATTGAATCAATTAATTTTTTTAATTGAAAATGACAAAAATTTCAATTGCAAATATTTCAGATCCAATTAAAAAATGATTGAATCAAAGAATTTTTTAATAGAAACTTGCCAAAATTTCAATCACGATCATAATTGAGAAAAAAGCGGATTCAATTAAACAATGATTGATTCAATTAATTTTTTAATTGAAAATATTTATATTTTCAATTAAATTTTTAATTGAAAAAATTTTCGTTACATTTTTTCTCTGTGGTATAACATTATGAGTTGTTGGCATGAAACAGTGCGGTTTTCCAAAATTGTTTGAGGCAAAAGAACCCAAAATATGTCTTGCCAACCACTGTCATCTAACAACGGGACATGCACTACAATTTAATTCGCCAACATTTTGTTTCATTTCAGCACCAGCCATATCTAGAACAAAATAATGAGATTTCTGGTTAATTTTTTTGTTCTCTCTGCCTTTTTGCTGTTTCCAGTCGTTGACTGTGCATACATAAATTATCAAAGAAATCCAAGGGGGGACAAAAAAAAAATACACAAAAAAAAACAAAAAAGGCAAAAAAAAATAGATGACAAAGAATAACAGCAAACAGGATTTGAGACAAAAAAATTTTAACGCCTTTTTAGTCTAGCTAGATGTCCATATCACTAAAAGAAAAAAAACCCAGAACAAAATCAAACAAAAAATTTCAATATGCAGCTGAAAACTGTTGCAAAGCAAACAATCCAAAAATGGAAGGATAAATAACAACAGGACAACGACTCTATTCTCCCTTCCTCTCTGGGTAACCAACCGACAACAATTGAAGTCGAGTGCTACAAATTTTGGAAAGTTCATAACAATTTGAGTGAAAATCCATCAGAGACCTCTTAACTAAAGCACACAATCTCCCCCCCCCCCCCCCCTGTTCCCAAAGAAAGAACACAACCCATGAGTAAGGCAATTTTGCAAATAACACCCCTACATATAGTGTGTGAGTGACCTCTTGGTAACTTGGTCAATCCTCTACTATCTCAACTCAACCCCTCCCCTTGATAGACAAGAGTCATAGAAATAATCTTATAACGACCAGCATAACACTTTGGAAAGAGATTGGATTATGGCCAAAACAACAAAATGGGATTATGTCTCTCTGCATATTCAAAGCTAGTCATTACTATGCAACATCCCCAGAGAAACTATGACCCACCATGGACCACATGGAGAAAAAAAAAATAGCTACTCTAGAAAAAGGACGAACAACTTTTGATTAAAATAAAATGGAAATTATGATGTTTTTTCGTTCATTGTGTTGGAGGACTACAGAGAAATGGTTTTGTGGAAAAACATATTTTTACAACCTTTTTAATGTCGAGATGATAATTGTGATTGGGTT
Source organism: Stomoxys calcitrans (assembly GCF_963082655.1). NCBI lineage: Eukaryota > Metazoa > Arthropoda > Insecta > Diptera > Muscidae > Stomoxys > Stomoxys calcitrans. Next base: position 55,693,269 of record NC_081554.1, on the reverse strand, counting down.
TTCTTACCCATGAAGTAAGGCATAATTTTTAAGGTAGCAAGGATACCGAAAACATAGATGAGTCACTTTTTGGTTACATTTTGTCCTCCAACTTGGTTAGCTGCAAGAGGGGGAATACCTTAACCTTCTAGAAACGAAACAGGCAAGTAAAGTTATGGATATAATGTTTGTGACAAACAGTGAAAACATGAATGTCTGCATCCAGTGCTCTTTTTCGAACCACTACTGTACAAGTTTCCAGGTTGATCACGAGATAGTAGGGAGGACAATATACGGAATTCAAATGAATAAAAAAAACCTACAGGAAGAAGTTTAGCTCATTAAACGAACTAAGGTGGTGAACTAATTAAACGAACTAGTTCTTTGTGATGACAAGAGCAGTACCTAAAATGAAGAAAGTTGCCCTTACAGATCGAAGATAGAAAGGAGGGGGTTTTACAGAATGAAGCACCAACTGGAAAAATTTTACGGAATTTGTGCAGAAGATGGTTCCGCCTGGGGGCCTATATCGTACATAAATGAACTGGAATCCGCTATTGATCTAGTTCTGGAGAGTTTGGGAGGCGGAACGGGTACTGCGCCGTAAGATCAACCAGTCAAGGTAGACACCGGGATTGAAAAAACTTAACAAGAAAAGCAAGAGAAATGTGACAAAACTAGCTCACTGAAAGAGCGGAGCTGGTGAACTAAATAAACGAACTAGGAAGTAATCCTTTCAGATCGAAGATAGAAAGGAGTAGGTTGTACAGAACGAAGCACCAACTGGATAAATTTATAGGCCTATACCGTACACAAAGGAACTGGAATCCGCTGTTGATCTAGTTCCGTAGTGTTTGAACATAGTCTTTTTGGAGACGGAACGGGTACCGCCCCGTAAGATCAACAAGTCAAGGTAGACAATGGTACTGAAGCTACACAACAAGGAAAGTAGGAGAAATGTGACTAAAATATCTCAATGAACGAACTGAGCTGGTGAACTAAGTAAATGAACTAGTTCTGCGAGCTGGAGTGAGCAAGTGAGAAGAAGCTGGTACCGCCCGGGGGCCTATACTATACACAAATGAACTGGAATCAGCTGTGTGTTTGAACATAGTCTTTTTGGAGACGGAACGGGTACCGCCCCGTAAGATATCTCAGTGAACGAACTGAACTGGTAAACTAAGTAAATGAACTAGTTCTGCGAGCTGGATTGAGCAAGTGAGAGAAAGCTGGTGCCGCCCGGGGGCCTATACTATACACAAAGTAACTGTAATCCGCTGTGGAACGGGTACCGCCCCGTAATACCAACAAATCAAGGTAGACACCGGAACTGAAAATACTCGACAAGAAAAGCAGAAGAAAAGTGACAAAAATAGTTCACTGAACGAACTGAGTTGGTGAACTAAGAAAATGAACTTGTTCTGCGAGTTGGAGTGAGCAAGTGCGGGGAAGATGGTGCCGCCCGGTGGCCTATACCGTACACAAAATATGCTGTTGACATAGTTCCACAGTGTTTGAACATAGTCTTTTTGGAGACGAAACGGATACCGCCCGGTAAGATCAACAAGTAAAGGTAGACACCGGTACTGAAGATACTCAACAAAAAAAGCATGTAAAATGTGGCAAAAATAGTTCACTGAATGAACCGAGCTGGTGAACTAAGTAAACGAACTAGATCTGCGAGTTGGAGTGAGCAAGTGAGAGGAAGGAGAAAGCCACGAAGAAGTCTGAGAAAAACCAAGTAGTAGAAGTTCAGGGAACTTATGCGGAAGTTGGGGTGCCCCAGAAGAGCCTGTTCCGAAGGCAAGTTCGGAACAGGTGGAGACGCTTAAAACCAAGCTGGACTAAAGACATCAAGAAAGTAAATCGGAAGTTTTTTTACATGGCATAGCACCTCACACACATGTCACAAGCATTAGGAGGGTATAACCACCGCTGACAATTGCTAATGTTCCACCAGGATTCGAACCAAGGCCTTCAGCGTAATAGGCGCAGATGCTAACCTCTGCGCTACGGTGGCCTCCGCCGCCTGATACCGGATTTTAAATACCGCTCTTTGGATGGGATCAGTTTGCAGTTGTCGAAGTAGGCGAAATACTTGATCATCGATATGTAGGAGTTGAAGTCTCCGGCCAAGGACGGTTCACTGGATGTACACCGCCGAGGTTTGGACACCTACGGTTGCCTGGCAGCGGGCTCTCGAAAGGTGGGTCTACGCGGTATGATGGAAAATATACAGGGTATTGGTATCGGGGTGACTAGGAGTGCTCCAAGGGAAGCACTGAATGCGATACTTGATCTGAGATCTTTGCACTTGTACGTGGAGTGCGCGGCGTTTAGGACTGCCCCCAGACTGAGAGAGTCAGGGACATGACGCTCTTTAAATCTCGGGCATTCGTTTGTTTCGCGCAGGGTCTCTGGCTTGAGGCGACTATGTGGTATCGGCGACGCGACGGACTAAGTGACGGGCGGATCTTTCTTCGATGGTAGGTTGTCCATTCGCGAGACAACCTACATAAAGCTATCGAAGGGAGAATACGCGTCCCTCCCTTCTTGGGTCCCGCTGTTTACACGGATGATTCCAAGCTAGATGGGGCCACCGTGGTAGCACGGTGCAGTGTCTTTCAGGCTGAAGTTTTTGGGATTGCAGGCTATCTCAGACTGTCACACTTTATGTGGGGTCAGGCTGCGCTGAAGGCCATGCCTGTGGTTGCCAGGAGAATGTCCTTTAACCTTGCCACACTTAATCTAGTCCTAGTCTCCGTTTGAAACTATACTGGATGAAAAAATGGAGGAATGAAACCAAAGACAGAAGGATGTTTGGCAGAAAATGGGGAGATGTCCCAAAACAGATTTAGTGGATATACACAGCCATTATGGGACCAGCCATGAAATACGGGCCAGTGGTATAGTGGTAAGCTGTAGATTACCCGACAAGGCTCAAAGACAGGTCTGCGTTGAGATGGAGATTCACAGTTTCGAAAGCATTGCTATGTAGGACAGCATTAGAGGTCTATATTCAGAATTGTGCCTTGAAGAGAGATGCAAGAAGCATCTGGATGTTTGAGGCTGCTTTCAGATTGTGCTTGGCCCCGGGTCATCAAGAGGTGGCGGGGAACGAAGTGGCTGACAAGCTGCCATGTTTGGGTTTCGGATGTACTCTGTAGGCTGTTTGGGATTGTGGATGTCTACTACGGCGAATGCGCAGTCTTGTGACTGAGGCTCTCCGGAATGGGTTTGTCGATTGCCCATGAGCTGAGGTAGCGCAAACTTGAACTGTTGGTGGGAGTCATGACCGGCTAATGCTTTTCTGGTCGCTGACATGGCGCTGGACTCGGCATGATGATAATGTTTGCATAGTCTGTAGTGGTGAGGAGGAGTTGGAGACGGTCTAGCATCTGCTGTGTCAATGCCTCGCGATGTCGGAGAGGAGGTGTACGAGTATGAATGAATATCTCTTCACCTTACTGAGCTCTCGACCCCAGAGTGATTCTGGACTTCTGTAAGTGTCTGGGATGGCGAACGGCCCGTGCTCTAGTCGGTGAGACTTCTTTCGGTCTCTATGCCGGCTTTTAATTATATTTCTCTACCAGCATTCGTCTCTCTCTCTCTCTTACATTTCATTTCTTTCTAGAACGAACACAATGAACCAGAGGTCTCCGGATGCTATATTTAAGGAAGGTGAGACCTAGGTCTTCAGTGTGGGTCCTACATAAAGTCAAGGACAGGTTCTACACCGAGATACTCCGAATCGGTACATCGCTGAGATTACCGGACGTGTGTATCAGGTCCTTCAGGCAGAGATTTGTGTCAATTACCCATTGAATAAGGTCCCGGGAAGGGATATAACAGGAAATGAGGTTTAAGAGACGGATGCTGAATTTGGGGAAGAAAGACCTAGGTCTTCACGGGTGGCTTCAAGATGAAGTCAGGAACAGAGTTGGGACTCTACTCCGAGACATTCGATATCTTCATCAGCCGATGGACTGGCAGCAAATGTCTGTGTTCCTATGATAGGCTCCAATTAAGTTCTGGAAAGCGATTTTCCCGAAAGAGAGGTTTAAGAGACATTTGCTGTTGAGGAGGGGATGACGTTAGGCACTCCGAGCTACTCGACATCGATCCTTGAGCCTTTCCGACGGGTGTACAGTGTTTCAGGCAAATGCATGTGACACTACGATAGCCACAAATAAAGTCCTGGGTAGGGATTTTTCGCTTTCGAAACTCAAGATTTATGTGAACCATGTGGGAGCGTTCTAGGTTTTGGACTTGAAGACAGCAAGGTCGAGGTAAGTAGCGGAATGTTGTGAATCCCTTACTTCACAAATGGCTCATGACACAGTAATGACTTAGGATCGCGAACAGGATGGTGTTCCGAGAAGTTATATGGCCCACGAATAGGTCAGTAAGGGCTCGTCCACATAGAACAACTGAAAACCTGAACATAGTAGAAGGGGTTGTCAGTGTGGAGTTAGTGGCGAGGTGAGAATTTTTTCATGGGTGCCGAAGTGCCAGTATATTCTGAACTACTGTCAGGCGAAGGAGAACCATGTAATTGCTGATTTTCCATAAGAGGTCACTAAGCAGTACTACAAAAGTTTGAAGCGGGCATTATGCGATGGATCATTTGGTGGCCTACATGGGAGTCCCGAACAGTGATTAATGCGGAAGCTGTATGGGTGAGGAACGGACGACCAAACACTTGCTTTGCTCATGTCCAGGTCTACAGAGGCTTAGGCTTTCCATTTTGGGGAGTAGTGTTTTCTGTTTGATCTTATGGACTGATCTCTCCTAAGATCTCCTGAGATGCGTAGACAACCCGTGTTGATTTTAAGAGGAGACGCTATGAAATCCTATCACTGTTCATGAGTGAGTACATTGTTGATGGTCAGACTAACACTTTTGCACATTATTTCCAAGCCCACGGGCTTCTGTTGGTGTGCCCATCTCTGGAACAGATGTTCACTATCACCGTTTGTGTACACATCGAGTAGACACTTTGGTGGCCGTGGACTGGTGCTTCTCTGCGGATGCATTTACAAACATATGGGAGTTTCGGATGGGCAAATGGTTCCAACTCCTCTCTTTTTTCACTTTATCCCCCTATCTTGGCTTTATGTCTGAACAAACTGATTTTATACCCTCATGCCTATACTTCTCTTCTCGCTGGGGTATTACAATGGACCACTAGACTGAACTGCGAGTGAACTCGCCTTTACGATAAATTCATCTAAGCCTGGTTAAAAAACAAAATAAATCTTATATATAAAAATCAATTTGTGTTTGTTTGTCGGTTTGGGTAGGGTACTACATTTTTTGATATCTCAAGGGGGAGCGGACCCTCCCCCTTACCCTAATTTTCAACGCCAACCGCCAGATCTCAGAGATGGGTGGTGCGATTTAAGTGAAATTTTGTGTGCTCTCTTACAGTAACCTACAAACAAAAATTTGGTATCCAAATTTCGGATGGGATACCTAGGGGGGGAGGGGCGCCCCACCCCAAAACCTACAAAATATATATATACACCAATCACGACAATATGGGACTCAAATGAAAGGTATTTAAGATTAGAAAACGTATCTGATACCCAATTGTCGGACTAAGTGTTTGGGGGACCACCCCAACCCCCAAAACACCCCTAAATCGGATATATATACCGACCAGGGCAATATGGGACTCAAATGAAAGGTATTTGCGAGTAAAATACGAATCTGTTATACAAATTTGGGAAAAAGTTTATGGGGGTCCACCCCTTCCCCAAAACACCCCCAAACAGGACTTATTTACTGATCATGGCAATATGAAGCTCACATAAAAGATATTTGAGTATAGAATACGAACCTGATATCCAAATGTTGGACCAAGTCGTTGGGGGTCCTTCTCCTTAAACACCCCCCAAAGGGGACAAATTTACAACCATACCAATATGGGGCTCAAATTAAAAGTATTTGGGAGTAAAGCACGAATCTGACATCAATGTTTGAGAAAAGTGTTTATGGGCCACAGCACCCCCCCATAACACCACCCAAGTAGGAAGTATTTTGTGACCATTGTAATATGAGACTCAAATAGAAGGTATTTTAGAGTAGAACACCAATCTAATGTATATTTTCGAAGCCAAGTCACCCAAGACGAAATGGAGCTCAAATGAAGGGTATTTGGGAGTAGATCATAAATCTGACATCAACATTCGGCACCGACTGTCTAGGGGATGTCCCACCACCATAAGAACCCCCAAGTAGGACGTATTTGCATACCAAGACAATTTTGGTCTTCAAGATAGTGGAGCTCAATATTCATAGTTTGAAGGGCCCATATCCCAAACCGGACATATTTGCTGGCTTTTTCAATACGGGGTTTAAGTCAATGGTATTTGAGATTAGAAACCAATTTGTTATCCAATTTTGAGGCCAATGGCAAAATGGTGTCCAAATACATGAGAATAGAGCATGTTGCTGATATATTTTCAGGGCTTAGTGATTGGGGGACAACCCCACCCCCCCAAAACACCCCTGAATCGGGCATTTTTACCGACCATGTCAATATGTGGCTTAAATGAAAAGAATTGGGGATAGAGCAAGAAATGATATCCACTTTCGGGACCAATTTTCTGGGGGTCTATCCCTTTCCCAAAATAACCCACAAACAGCATTTTTTTACTGACCATCGCAATATGGGGCTCAATTTAGAGGTAATTGGGAGTAGAATACGAATTTGATACCCAAATGTAGGACCATGTATTTTAGGCATCACCCCTTCCCCAAAGCATTAAACATTATGAAAATTTTGATTTAAACAAAATTTTACTTTTAAGCGTTGAGACCTTTGCTCGAACCCCCACCAAGAACATACAAAAATTAACTCCATAGACTACTTTCTACCAAAAAAAAAAGAAACCTTCCATTAAAAAAATTATGCTCATTTGAAACGTTGTTACTTTTAAAACAAACACCAATCACACACACTTGAACAGTCTCGGCAAGGAGAAACTTAGTAATGGTGCTCCTTGGGGTAGCAAAAGAAACTTTTTGTGTGGCACAGACATACAGAAAGCATTTTATATAAATGATGTTTTTACGCTTAATCAATTTTGCAAAATCTCCTTTTTATCATCCGTCCCCATTGCCGGTTTGTTTCCTGTGAGCCCATTTCGTGAATCTCATTTGGCTGCATCGTTTAGTTGTGATTTTATTGATTTCGAAGGGCTTTACCACTCTCTACTCTTTTCATTTTGGCAATTTTCCAAAAAAAAAAAAAAAAAAAAAAACAAAAACCATGCCAAAGGAAAAGGCTACAAAAACAACAAAAAAAAACTTATTTGAAATTTATATCTGCACTTACTGGCGCTGCGTATCCCTTTGCCATCCTTGTATGCTAAGGACTTTTTTATGAAACACTCTCTTGGGGCGGGGAACTTTGCCGCATTGATGATTGCTGCCTTTAGGTAAGGGGGGAAAAAATCAATAAGAACGATTTGACTTAAGGTTTGTTTATGGCTGAAAAGGGAGAATTGAGAGATGAAAAGGAAAAAAAAACAAAGGGAAAAACGATAATTGTGCATAGGCAGCATACGTACTACTCAGGACACTCGGTCAAAGACAATGCTCAAGCATTTGGGACAAAAACAAAAAAAAAAAAAACAACGGAAAGAAAACCACGGAAGTCAAATGGCCAGAATTTACATTGAAGAAAGAAATGTAGAACATTATGGTATATGGAAATGGCAATAAAATCCGGGAAAAAGTAACATATGGGAGTTAACTTTATTTTCTTATGAGGTGGGGGAGGGGGGGGGGAAAGGCACAAGAAATGGCAAACAGCAAGCTCAACGAAATTTTTAACACAGTTTTGTCCTCTCAAGGCCTTGGAAATTTTTAATTAGCAGCATACTTTGTTTTTTTTTTAGTAAGCGAATATTTTACCAATTAGTTTTCCTTTTGGAAAAGGCATGCTTTTCCAACAAAAGTGATCAATTTTAAAAGGAGATGGAGTAGAAATTGTGTTTTCGTCACGGATTTTAATCGAAAAGAGAATTTTTTAGTTTTCATTCAAAGAACTGGCCAAGTAACTGGTTCGAAGTTCTCTATGCTGGGACAGTCCTTGTTCCTTTGTACACTTGGGGACAATTGACCTCTATTCACTCATTTTAGCGGTCTATTCATAATATATTCAGTCTATTTTAAAATGAGATGGAGAAAAAATGGGGTTTCGTCACTGATTTTAATCGAAAAGAGAATTTTTTAATTTTCATTCAAGGAACTGGCCAAGTAACTGGTTCCAAGTTCCCTATGATAGGAAGTTACTCATTTTAGCGATTTATTCATAATATATTCAGTCTATTTTAACAAGAGATGGAGTAGAAATTGGGTTTTCATCATGGATTTTTATCGAAAAGAGGTTTTTTTAGTTTTCACACAAGTAACTGGTTCAAAGTTCTCTATGCCAGGACAGTCCTTGCTCCTTTGTACACTTGGGGACAATTTATCTCTATTCATTCATTTAACCGGTCAATTCATAATATATTCAGTCTATTTCAAAATGAGGTGGAGTAGAAATTGGGTTTTCATCACGGATTTTAATCGAAAAGACAATTTTTTAGTTTTCATGCAAGGAACTGGACAAGTAACTGGTTCAAAGTTCTCTATGCTAGGACAGTCCTTGCTCCTTTGTACTCTTGGGGACATTTTACCTCTATTCACTCATTTTAGCGGTCTATTCATAATATATTCAGTCTATTTTAAAATGAGATGGAATAGAAATTGGGTTTTCGTCACGGATTTTAATCGAAAAGAGAACTTTTTAGTTTACATGCAAGGAACTGGCCAAGTAACTGGTTCGAAGTTCTCTATGCCAGGACAGTCCTTGCTCCCTTGAACACTTGGGGACAATTCACTCAATGTAGCGGTCTATTCATAACATATTCAGTCTATTTTAAAATGAGATGGAGTAGAAATTGGGTTTTCGTCGCGGATTTTTATCGAAAAGAAAATTTTTTAGTCTTCATACAAGGAACTGGCCAAGTAACTGGTTCGAAGTTCTCTATGCTAGGACAGTCCTTGCTCCTTTGTACACTTAGGGACAATTTACCTCTATCTACTCATTTTAACGGTCTATTCATAATTTACGCAGTCTATTTTAAAATGAGATGGAGAAAAAATGGGGTTTCGTCACTGATTTTAATCGAAAAGAGAACTTTTTAGTTTACATGCAAGGAACTGGCCAAGTAACTGGTTCGAAGTTCTCTATGCCAGGACAGTCCTTGCTCCCTTGAACACTTGGGGACAATTCACTCAATGTAGCGGTCTATTCATAACATATTCAGTCTATTTTAAAATGAGATGGAGTAGAAATTGGGTTTTCGTCGCGGATTTTTATCGAAAAGAAAATTTTTTAGTCTTCATACAAGGAACTGGCCAAGTAACTGGTTCGAAGTTCTCTATGCTAGGACAGTCCTTGCTCCTTTGTACACTTAGGGACAATTTACCTCTATCTACTCATTTTAACGGTCTATTCATAATTTACGCAGTCTATTTTAAAATGAGATGGAGAAAAAATGGGGTTTCGTCACTGATTTTAATCGAAAAGAGAATTTTTTAGTTTTCATGCAAGGAACTGGCCAAGTAACTGGTTCGAAGTTCTCTATGCTAGGACAGTCCTTGCTCCTTTGTACACATGGCGATAATTTACTTCTATTCACTCATTTTAGCGGTCTATTCATAATATATTCAGTCTATTTTAAGATGAGATGGAGTAGAAATTGGGTTTTTGTCACGGATTTTAATCGAAAGGGCAATTTTTTAGTTTTCTTGCAAGGAACTGGCCAAGTAACTGGTTCGAAGTTCTCTATGGTGGATGGTGCTTCCAAGTCCAAGTGGACCAATCGTCATGCATTGGGTATATACTGCAGTAGTCGGCCCTATAATGCTATATGGTGTTGTGATCTGGTGGACGGTGCTTGCAAGTCCAAGTGGACCACTCGTCATGCATTGGGTATATACTGCAGTTGTCAAACCTATAATGCCATATGGTGTTGTGGTCTGGTGGACGGTGCTGCCAAGTCCAAGTGGACCACTCGTCATGAATTGGGTATATACTGCAGTTGTCAAACCTATAATGCTATATGGTGTTGTGGTCTGGTGGACGGTGCTTCAAAAATCCACCTACTGCTCAATACTTAACCGGAACCCAAGGATGGCTTGTTTGTGCATCACAGCCGCACTGAGGAGGACACCATCCAATGCACTGAGATTAATCCTACATCTTATGCCTCCGGATATGGTGGCTACCCGAATTGCAGCGACCACTGCCGTGAGGTTAAGGGAGCTTTCTCATTGATCATGTGGCGGCTACGGACACTGTGTTATCCTTGATACAATATCCCATGTTCTAGGCAGTGTGGATTACACCCTACCTGAGCCGTTTTTTGATAAAAAGTACTGTACCACTCTTTCTGATAGAACCGATTGGAACTTCGATATCCCTGGTAACAGAAGTTACATAGACTTCGATACGGATGCTGCCAAACTAAACGACCAGAATGGCTGTGGGTTGTAACCAAAAGATCTAGAACTGTTCATATCGAAAAGGTTACCCGACCACTGCAGTGTGTATCAAGCAGAGATACTTGCAATTAAGGAAGCGGTGGAATGGCTAAGATATAATGTCATTACGACGATTGGCATAAATATCTTCTCCGACAGCCAGGCAGCCATTAAATTCCTGGAGAAAAAGCCGCCCTAGACTGTCGCAGATCTCTCAACGAGATGGCAGAACAGTTCAAAATTCACCTGGGTGCCGGGCCACAGATACATCCCAGGGAATTGTAAGGCGAATGAGCCTGTCAGACTAGGAACTTCCCTACACATTCCAGGGATACTGGAATATGTGGGTATGCCTCTAGCGACATATACGCTTAGTTTTCAGGACCAGGCCCGAAGGAAAACGAATGATAGATGGTCACAAAGAGGGGCTGTGAGCATTCAAAACGTGGTCTAATCTAGACTTGAAAAAGCCTACTGCTTTGCTGTTATTGGCTAGAACAGACGTCTCAGTCATTGTGTCCGTTGTGAGAGGTCACTGTTTAATCGCAAAATATGCTGACAGACTGAAGGTTGCCAGCAACGACTTTTGCAGAAGCTGTGTGGACATCGAAGAAGAAGAGACTATAGAACACCTTCTGTATGTGCCGCACTAGCAGTCAGAAGGAGTTCCACTTTAGATCCTCTTTCCTTTGAGATCCTGTCGGATTTAGTGGATGTAAACATTCGCAAGTTATTGGGCTATTTAAAGCGATCTGGAAGGTTCAATGGTGGGAACTACAATAGAAGGCATCGTCCTTCTACTATTCCTGTGGCATGCCAATTGACAAAAATGTCCAAGTGAGTCTGATTTAATAAGACCAGTAGCGGGCCATAACCTGATATAACTCCCATATAAACTGATCTCCCAATTATACTTCTTGAGCCTTTAAAGGGAACAATTCTTATCCGATTTTACTGAAATTTTTCACAATGAACTCCACCTTGGTTTCCAACAGCCAAACCAAGCATGGCCCCAATCGATCGGTTCATAACTTGGTTTAGATGGAATAACATAGCTGATCTTATCCATTATCCTTTAAAAGGAGAAATATGTATTTCGCCATTCATTTTTCCTAAAAAACCTTTGGTAAATTTGTACAACAAAATGTCTGTGAAGTCTTTTGTAAAAACAAAAATTGAGTGAAATTTCTTTTTAAGACAAAATTACAAAAAAAAATCGGGTGAAATTATTTCAATTGAAATTTTTCAAAATTGAGTAAAATTTCTTTTACAAAAAAATTACAAAAAGAATCGGGTGAAATTATTTCACGTGAAATTTTTCGGGCGAATTTTTTTTTTAATTTTTTTTTTTAAAAAAAGACTCAATTTCGGTGAAGTTTTTTTTAAGACAACATTTTTGTGACCTTTTTCTAGAGACGAAATTTTTGTGACAAAGAAAACAAAAATTTCTCGAAAAATATTTCACGTGCAAATTTCTGAGTGAAATCATTTTACGTGAAAATATATAGAGATTAATTTTTTGTTTTAAAGACTAAATGTCCATAAATTGTGTTATAAAGTCAAAGTTTTCACGTGAACATTTTCGGCTGAAATTATTTCATGTGGAAATTTGCCAAAATTTCCTCTTAAGTCAAAATTTCAGTGAAGTCCTTTTTTAAAGTCAAAATTTGAGTGAAATGTTTTTTTAAGACAAAATTAAAAACAAATTTCTGGTGAAATTATTTCACGTGAAATTTTTCGGGCGAAAAATCTTTTAATTTTTAATGTATTCTAAAGACAAAATTTATTTTCTTAAGACACAATTTCAGTGAAGTTTTTTCTTAAGAACTATTCTTTAAAGAAAATAATGTTAATTTCAAAACAAAAATTTCTTGAAAAAATATTTCACGTGCAAATTTTTGAGTGAAACATTTTACGAGAAAATATATAGTGGTTATATTTTTTACTCCAAATTTGTTTCAAAGACAAAATGTCCATAAGTTGTTTTCTAAAGGCAAGCTTTCTAGAAAAATTTTCATGTGAACATTTTCGGTTGAAATTATTTCACGCGGAAATTTGCCAAAAATTTCCCCTTAAAACAAAATTTAAGGAAACCCTTTTGAAGAGGCAAAAATTGAGTGAAATTTCTTTTTAAGACTAACTTTAAAAAAAATAAAAATTTCGGATGAAATTATTTCACGTGAAATTTTTCGAGCGAAACATTTTTTTTTAATTTTGTTTTTTTTTTTCTAAAGACACAATTTCAGTGAAGTTTTTCTTAAGACACAATTTTTGTGAACTTTTCTCAAAAGAAAATTATGTAATTTTAAAAACAAAAATTTCTTGAAAAAATGTTTCACGTGCAAATTTTTGAGTGAAATCATTTTGCGTGGAATAATATAGTGATTACTTTTTTTACGCCAAATTAGTTTTAAAGACAAAATGTGCATAAATTATTTTCTCACGTTTTTGAAAGGTGAAAATTCACCTGAACATTTTCGGCTGAAATTATTTCACGTGGAAATTTGCTAAAAATTTTCTCTTAAGACAAAATTTCAGTGAAGTCTTTCGCAAAGACAAAAATTGCGCGAAAAGTCTTTATAAAAAAAGAAAAATTCGGATGAAATTTTTTCATGTGAAATTTTTCGGGCGAAAATTTTTTTTAAATTTAAATTTTTTCTAAAGACAAAAATTCAGTGAAATTTTCTCTAAAGACAAAAATTCAGTGAAATTTCTTCTAAAGACAAAAATTCAGTGAAATTTTTTCTAAAGACAAAATTTCAGTGAATTTTTCTCTGAAGACAAAATTTCAGTGAAATTTTCTCTAAAGATAAACTTTCAGTGAAATTTTCTCTAAAGACAAAAGTTCATTGAAATTTTCTCTAAACACAAAATTTCAGAGAAATTTTCCCTAAAGACAAAATTTGATTGAAATTTTCTCTAAAGACAAAATTTCTATGAAATTTTCCCTAAAGACAAAATTTCATTGAAATTTTCTCCAAAGACAAAATTTTAGTAAAATTTTCTCTAAACACAAAATTGCAGTAAAATTTCTTCTTAATTCAATATTTCAGTCAAATATTTTCTAAAGACAAAATGTTACTAACATTTTTTTAAAGACAAAATTTCTATGAAGTTTTTTTTCTAATTACAAAATAACAGTGAAATTTTTTCGCAACTCAAAACTCCTGTAAAATTTTTCCTAAAGGACCAATTTCCTTTAAATCTTTTTTAAAAACACAGAATTTCCGTTAAATTTGTTCATAAGAAAAAATTTCATCTACACATTAATAGGCATATTGCTCTAATATGCCTCACATGGCTTTGAGATGGAAGTTTTCACCAACAAAGCCACTTAACATAGGCTTCAAAGAAAGCTATTGCTTCACTACACTACTGTAGATACTAGATATCCATAAAATAAACTAAACGAAAAATAACTGTATTTCCAACCACCTACCTTGCCTAGGGGGACCAGCCAACAGCAAGGGGCATAGCTGGTCACAAACTTTGGGCAAAAATTTTTGTGTCTGGAAATATCATCCGACTAAGGCAAATAGTCATTTATATGTTTTATATCAAAGTCTGGCAAAACTCACAAACAGTCTGCATGTCTGTCTGACCGTCTGTCTGTGGCGTTTGGTCAGTCCATTAGTGTCAATGAACTTTATGTTTATATTCGCATTGGATGTTGTCGATGGTGGTCTGTGGTATCCAATAGTGTGGTGCTATCATTTTTGTTGTTTTTACAGCCAAAGTATTTAGTTTTAGTTTATTTTCCATTCCATTTTTTGCAGTTTTAACTTTGCTATTTTCATTGAGCTCAAAGTGGTGGAGGTTGTCGTTGTTGCTGTTCGTTATATTCAACTCAAATTGCATTGAAATTTCTATGTTGGCATCGTATGCTCAACTTTCTATCGATAAAATCAATGAAATAAACCTCATATAATTGAAAATGGCAATGAACCGTACCAAGGTCTGGAGAGGTAGTCTTTGCAAAATGTCTATTGTGTGGCGGTATAGGAGGTTCCCTTGAGGTTGAATTTTTAATCCAAGTCAATTCCATTGTATTTAGTTTAATTGAAATTTTGTAGTTTAAAACAAATTTTATACAAATTTAATCCAAATAGGCAATTTAGAAGAAATTTTGGTTTTAAAAATAAATAAATTTCATGATTCTGTTTTCCAGAAAATTTCCTTAAAATTTTGTTTTTATAAAAAATTACGGCAAAATAGTAGCTTTAGGGTAAATTTCATGGCAATTTTGTCTATAGACCAAATTTCATGGCAATTTTGTCTATAGACCAAATTTCATGGAAATTTTGTCTTTAGAGAAAATTTCATGCAAATTTTGTCTTTCGAGAAAATTTCATGGAAATTTTGTCTTTAGAGAATATTTCATGGAAATTATGTCTGTGGAGAAAATTTCATGGAAATTTTGTCTTTAGAGAAAATTTCATGGAAATTTTGTCTTTAGAGAAAATTTCATGGAAATTTTGTCTTTAGAGAAAATTTCATGGAAATTATGTCTTTAGAGAAAATTTCATGGAAATTTTGTCTTTCGAGAAAATTTCATGGAAATTTTGTCTTTAGAGAAAATTTCATGGAAATTTTGTCTTTCATGGAAATTTTGTCTTTCATGGAAATTTTGTCCTTCGAGAAAATTTCATGGAAATTTTGTCTTTAGAGAAAATATCATGGAAATTTTGTCTTTAGAGAAAATTTCATGGAAATTTTGTCTTTCGAGAAAATTTCATGGAAATTTTGTCTTTCATGGAAATTTTGTCTTTAGAGAAAATTTCATGGAAATTATGTCTTTAGAGAAAATTTCATGGAAATTTTGTCTTTCGAGAAAATTTCATGGAAATTTTGTCTTTAGACCAAATTTCATGGAAATTTTGTCTTTAGAGAAAATTTCATGGAAATTTTGTCTTTGGAGAAAATTTCATAGAAATTTTGTGTTTAGAGAAAATTTCATGGAAATTTTGTCTTTAGAGAAAATTTCATAAAAATTTTATCTTTAGAGAAAATTTCATGGAAATTTTGTCTTTAGAGAAAATTTCATGGAAATTTTGTCTTTGGAGAAAATTTTATGAAACATTTTCACATAAAAAATATTCATGCCAAAAAAATTCCCATTGAAAAATATCATTTTTAATTTTCATGCGAGAAAAAATTTTATTTTAAATTTTCAGTGAAAATTTTCTTAAAAATGTTCATGCGAAAAAATTTTCCAAGAAACATTTTCGTGCGAAAAAATTTCCCAAGGAACATTTTCATGCGACAAAATTTCCCATGATAAATCTTCAAGCGAGGAAATTTTTCTATGAAAAATGTTAATAAAATTTGTGCAAGAAAAAAATCCTTGAAATCTTGTCTTTAGAGAAAATTAATTATAAATCTTGTCTTTAGTACCAATTTCATTGAATTTTTGTCTGCCTTATAATAAGCTTTGGCATAAAAAGATGATGAATATCCATGGTGGTGATTATCAAAAGTTCGGCTATTTATTTGTTATTATCAAAATAATAATTTTTTTTACGAAACAATTTCACACGTAAAATTTTTACTTTTCAAAGGAAAATTTTCATTAACTTTTTCGTGCGAAAAATTTCATTTAAATTTTTAAGCGAAAGATTTTTAAATTGTTAATGAAATTCTTTCAAGTAAAAAATTTCCACTGTAGAGCAGAGGTTAGCATCTCCGCCTATGACGCTGAACGCCTGGCGAGACCATCAGAAAAAATGTTCAGCGGTGGTTTTCCCCTCCTAATGCTGGCAATATTTGTGAGGTACTATGCCATGTAAAACTTCTCTTCAAAGTGGTGTTGCACTGCGGTACGCCGTTCGGACTCGGATATAAAAAGGAGGCCCCTTATCTTTGAGCTTAAACTTAAATCGGACTGCATTCATTGGTAGGTGAGAAGTTTGCCCCTGTTCCTTAGTGGTATGTTCATGGGCAAATTTGTATTTGTAAAAAATTTCCTTGAAATCTTTTCTTGAGAGAAAATTTATTTTAAATTTTGGCTTTAATAACAATTTCATTGTTAGGATGATGAATATGTCCATGGTGGTGATTATCAAAAGCGCGGCACGGCCGAACAATAAATATTTTTATTTCTTATTATTAAAATAATACATTTTTTCATGAAAAATTTTGAAATTAAACAATTTTACACGTAAAATTTTCACGTGAAATCTTTTCAAGTGAAAATTTTCATTCATATTTTTCTTGTGAAAAATTTTATTGCAGATTTTTATGAAAAAAAATTTCATTTAAATTTTTAAGTAAAAATTTTCTTTAAAAATTTTCGTGCGAAAAAATTTTCTCATGAAAAATTTTCGTGCGAAAAAATTTTCCCATGAAAAATTTTAAAGGAATTTTTTCAATTAAAAACTTTCCTTGAAATTTTGTCTTTAGAGAAAATTTATTTTAAATCTTGGCTTTAGTTACAATTCCATTGAATTTTTGTCTGCCTTATAATAGGCTTTGGTATAAAAGGATGATGAATATCCATGGTGGTGATTATTGAAAGTTCGGCACGGACGGACTATAAATGTTTTTATTTGTTATTATTAATATAATTTTTTTCACGAAAAAATTTCAAAAATTTTTACGTGAAATATTTTTAAGTGAAAATTTTCATTAAGATTTTTGATTATTGAAAGTTCGGCACGGACGGACTATAAATGTTTTTATTTGTTATTATTAATATAATTTTTTTCACGAAAAAATTTCAAAAATTTTTACGTGAAATATTTTTAAGTGAAAATTTTCATTAAGATTTTTGCAAGCACAGCACGGCCGAACAATAAATATTTTTATTTCTTATTATTAAAATAATACATTTTTTCATGAAAACTTTTGAAATTAAACAATTTCACACGTAAAATTTTCACGTGAAATCTTTTCAAGTGAAAATTTTCATTTATATTTTTCATGTGAAAATTGCATTAACATTTTTTATGAAAAATTTCATTTAAATTTTTTAATAAAAATTTTCGTGCGAAAAAATTTTCTCATGAAAAATGTTCGTGCGAAAAAATTTTCCCATGAAAAATTTTTTCAATTTAAAACTTTTCTTGAAATGTTGTCTTTAGAGAAAATTTATTTTAAATCTTGGCTTTAGTAACAATTTCATGAACATTTTATCTGCCTACCTAGAGTTTCTCTAGTGCCTTGCGATTTAAGTTTTCTTCGTACAAATATTTAATTTATTTATTTGACCATAAAATCCAACTCCCGTTTTTGCAATTACCTTTTCTATGTGTTTTTATTATGTTTGCCCCTTGTCGCCTAACAAAATCCTGTTCAAATTAAAAAGGATATCCTCTAGTCAATCAAAAAAACACTGCAAACAATCAACATTTGCTTAATATGCGAGTATGGAGGAAAAGGCTGGCTTTTTTTCAATTCCGTTCATTTGTGTGTTTGCTTATATTTTATTGCCTGTTTCCACATGTCGAGGTTTTTATTAAGGCTTAGGGAATTGAAACTAGAAAATGTAACAATTTCTGTTACTACCAAAACTGATGGAATATTTCCATTTCGGTGGCAGTAGCAGCAGCAGCAGCAGCATAGTTAAAAACTATTTTGCTTCAGAGGTCAGTATGAAAAATTTCGTGCATGATTTTATTCTATTTTTCGCCTGAGGATATTAAAGGGGATTTTTGTTTTTTGCTGCAGGTTCAACAAAATGTTTATATTGCTCACTCAAATACTAGTGCTCTACTGCGGCTAAAGGTGCTGCTGATACTGCCGCTGTATTCGCAAAATTAAGTGTCGGAAATGGTTTTATAGTGAATTGTTTACTCATTGATTGATACATAGACTCAAAAAAACATAAAATGATAAAATGAAATAAGAGGAAAAAAAGAGGAAAAAAAGAGATATGTAGGACATGTGGAGATGCAAACAAAAAAATTGTTTAGGTGTGCACAGAGAAAAATGGAATGACCGAAATGGAATGTATTCCCCATATCTAGTGGTATAGGTTATAAAAGATAAAGAAAAGAAGAATCAATATGGAACAACTGGCAATGTCCGCAGTATTTGATTCTATGAATTTTTTTTCCCATATTTTCTGGTTTACATCCTAATTTGGCTTGATTTGAGCTGTGCATCATCAGTGTCTCCACGACCACATTTGAAGTTAATACACAAAACAAATGCCGTTGTCACCTCATTCAGGCAAGAACTGCATCATCAGTGTCTCTACCACCATACAAACAACTTATTGATGTTTCTGATACTACAGGGCTTTTACTATTCTGTAAATCATATGAACGATCCTAGACCTTTTCAGCTTATTCTCTGATTAAACTACAATTGCATTTTTTTCCACCATGTATTCAACAAATAAACCGGGTCAATATTGAATATTCGATCTGATCAAAAAAAAAGAGAATAACAAAATCAACGATTTTCAGTTAAAAGGAAATTTCAATTTGTTTGTCACAAGTGACGTTGATGCTTTTGCTGATGATGACGACGACGATGGCTTCAAATTGAAATTAAATAAACAATTTGCATAAAAATTAAATGTAATTGTTTATTCGCCTGTATTGCCATGGTTGAAAATGAAATAAACATTTTTGAGGCTTATTGATTAAGAAAAACAAATGCATGACATGATTGTGGCCGTGCTGACATACTGCAATGATGGAGAAATTAAGTAAAGCTCTTTAAAAGAATATTCCCTCCAAAAAAATGAGCCTAGGGAAAATCCAACAATTGTAGAAATATTGAAAAATTTTCATAGTTCAGGTTACGTAATGAGATACGAGAGGAAGAGATTTTAGGAAAATTCAAAACTTGCAGAGCATTTTGAGTGAAAATGTTTATTAGCTCGAAATGTGATGTTCTTTACAAAGACGGACGAACAAAATAAAGGAAAGACAGACGAATGGAGAGACCAACGGACAAAATTACAGACAGGCAAACAGACAGACGGACAGATAGACAGACAGACAGCCAGATGGACGGAAGGACAAACGGACGTACAGACAGATAGACGGACGGACACAACGATGTACACACAGACTGACGGACGGACAGACGGATGGACTTCAAAGGGACCCAAAAAGCAAAAAGTATTTTTTTGAAACACATACCCTCCATTTTTTTTCCTTTTGATCCCATAAAACGAATTACTACATATTATGACTATCGGTTAACGATAACACGTGCCACAACGCCGTCCTATGTGCGATGTAGTGCTTTCTAAGGATTCTAGTTGAATAAGTTGCCCAAAAAGTAATTGCGGATTTTTCATATAGTCGGCGTTGACAAATTTTTTCAACGGCTTGTGACTCTGTAATTGCAATCTTTCTTCTGTCAGTTATCAGCTGTTACTTTTAGCTTGCTTTAGAAAAAAAGTGTAAAAAAAGTATGTTTGATTAAAGTTCATTCTAAGTTTTATTAAAAATGCATGTTTTGTACTTTCTTTTAAAAAATCCGCAATTACTTTTTGGGCAACCCAATATTTTAGGTCCTAGCATGAAATTGGTAAACTAGGTTAGGTGAAATTGAAAAGAGGATGCAGATATTAATCTGCCCCATGCTACAATTGACATACACCTGAGCCAATAATCGGCTTGTAGTGAGCTCTAAAAGTAACATCGAAAAAGAAGTTAGAAATTCCGTGCTACTTACAAAATCTTTAATTGTTTTCCATGCCACGACCCCTAAGTTGGATCGTGTCTGGTATTTTTGTCCCCACCTATATACCGGTATCTGTTAGACGCGCAAGCCATCTTCCCCGCATGCCCTACACACGCAATGAGCTCGTAGTCCTATATCTCTCGTTATGATACCAATAGATATACTGATCTCCTTCTTACCTCTTTCAGTAATAGCCTCGCCTTCTGACCATCTGGATCTGAAAATTTTGTCTTTAGAGAAAATTTCATGGAAATTTTGTCTTTGGAGAAAATTTCATGGAAATTTTGTCTTTAGAGAAAATTTTATGGAAATTTTGTCTTTAGAGAAAATTTCATGGAAATTCCGTCTTTAGAGAAAATTTCATGGAAATTTTGTCTTTGGAGAAAATTTCATGGAAATTTTGTCTTTAGAGAAAATTTCATGGAAATTTTGTCTTTAGAGAAAATTTCATGGAAATTTTGTCTTTAAAGAAAATTTCATGGAAATTTTGTCTTTAGAGAAAATTTCATGGAAATTTTGTCTTTAGAAAATTTCATGAAACATTTTCACATAAAAAATATTCATGCCAAAAAACTTCCCATTGAAAAATTTCATTTTTAATTTTCATGCAAGAAAAAATTTATTTTAAATTTTCGGTGAAAATTTTCTTAAAAATTTTCATGCGAAAAAATTTTTCAAGAAACATTTTCGTGCGAAAAAAAATTTCCCAAGAAACATTTTCATGCGACGAAATTTTCCATGATAAATCTTCACGCAAGAAAATTTTCCCATGAAAAATTTTAATAAAATTTGTTCAAGTAAAAAATTTCTTTGAAACCGTATTTAGAGAAAATTTATTTTAATTCTTGGTTTGGTAACAATTTTAATGAATTTTTGTCTGCCTTATAATAGGCTTTGGCATAAAAAGATTATGAATATCCATGGTGGTGATTATCAAAAGTTCGGCAAGAACAGATTATACATGCTTTTATTTGTTATTATTAATATAAAAAATTTTTTCACGAAAAAATTTCACACGTAAAATTTTAACTTTTCAAGTGAAAATTTTCATTAAGATTTTTCATGCGAAAAATTTCATTTAAATTTTTAAGCGAAAATTTTTTTAAAATTTCCCATGAAAAATTTTAATGACGCCGAACGCCTGGGTTCAGATCCTGGCGAGACCATCAGAAAAAATGTTCAGCGGTGGTTTTCCCCTCCTAATGCTGGCAACATTTGTGAGGTAGTATGCCATGTAAAACTTCTCTTCAAAGTAGAGTCACACTGCGGTACGCCGTTCGGACTCGGATATATAAAAAAGGAGGCCCCTTATCTTTGAGCTTAAACTTAAATCGGACTGCATTCATTGGTAGGTGAGAAGTTTGCCCCTGTTCCTTAGTGGTATGTTCATGGGCAAAATTGTATTTGTAAAAAATTTCTTTGAAACCTTTTCTTGAGAGAAAATTTATTTTAAATCTTGGCTTTAATAAAAATTTCTATGTTAATATCATGAATATATCCATGGTGGTGATTATTGCAAGCACGGCCGGACTATAAATGCTTTTATTCCTTATTATTAAAATAATAAGTTTTTCATGAAAAACTTTCTCACCATCTGGATCCCCCATAGAATTTTCATCGTCCTACCGACCGTGTCGCAGTTCCACAGGGTTGCATGCAAATTCATCGCCCACCTCCTTAACTCGGTCTGCGTCGACCCGAAAGGCTTCGGGTTAACTCAGTTTATTGACGGTAGTCCTCTGGCCTTTACTGCCAAATCGTCTGCCCTTTCATTCCCCCTTACGTCGTTATGACCCGGCACCCAAACGATGCGGATTTTGCCATTCTCAGAGAAGCCGTTAATCTCCTTCTTACACTGCAAGACTTTTCGTGACCTTACAGTCCTGGTTTTTGTTACCCTTATGGCAATTTTACTATTCCACACCGTTTCGCTGTTCCACAGGGTTGCATGCAAATGCATCGCCCACCTTCTTAACTAGGACTGCGTCGACCCAAAAGGCTCCGGGTTAACCCAGTTTATTGACGGCAGTCCTCTGGCCTTCACTGCCAAATCGTCTGCCCTTTTATTCCCCCTTACTCCGTTATGGCCCGACAACCAAACGATGCGGATTTTGCCATCCTCAGAGAAGGCGTTAATCTCCTTCTTACACTGAAAGACTGTTCTTGACCCTACCATTCTGGTTTTTGTTGCCTTATAGCAACTTTACATACGACCACACGCATTTCGTGTTCGCCCGCATCTCCGTCAGTAGGACCGTATTATGGTAAAAAAAAAATTTGCCCATGAACATTCCACTAAGGAACAGGAGCGCAAACTTCTCACATATCAATGAGTGCAGTCCAATTCAAGTTTTTAAGCTCAATGATAAGGGGTCTCCTTTTTATAGCTCCTTCGGCCCCTCTTTGTGGAGAAGTTTTTACATGGCATAATACCTCACAAATGTTGCCAGCATTAGGAGGGGAAAACCACGCCAGGATTCGAACCCAGGCGTTCAGCGTCATAGGCGAACATGCTAACCTCTGTGCTACGATGGCCTCCGAATTATGGTCAGACAGTCTAAAACAGATCTCAGTTCCTGGGTTCTCAATATAGACCCCCAGGCCCGTTCTAACCTCTAGCTTTGATCCATCCGTGTAACATAATCTTCCAGATGGCAATACCAGAGGTCCCCCAATCCAAGATTTTGCCGCTGGCAGCGGTGCCTCGCACTCGACCTCAAGGTTCATCTCAGATATCCGATATTAGACCTCTTCCTCATTCCATTCTCCCATCGCCTTAAGTCTCATAGCCGCAGTGGCTGCCTCACACTTAATCTGTATGTCAATGGGTCGAATATCTAGAATAGTCTCCATTGACCTAGTGGGAGTGGTCTTTATCGACTCGCCTATGCCAAGACAACATGTTCTCTGTATGGTCCTTATGTTGCACTTTTTCTCCAGCAGCAGTCTACCAAACTAATGAGGCGTAAGTAAATATTGGTCTAATCACGCTCCTGTAGTGCCAGTGGACTATCCTAGGATTCAGGCCCCATTTCCAACCTACGGCCTTTCTACATAGTGCCAAACATCTGTGAGCCTTCTCAGTATGCTTCTGAATTCACATTTAGAAGCATACTGGGAAGGCTCACAGATGTTGGGCACTATTAGGGCAGGCCGTACGCTCGAAATGGGGCCTGAACCCTAGCATAGTCCACTGGCTCTACGGGAGCTTAGTTTTATTTAGTTTTCTGTACGAGATCACACCTAAGTATTTGACCTTGTCAGATATCGAAATCGTTACGTTGAGGAAACGTGGTGCGCAAAATTGGCCCACCTTTGTCTTCCTTGTGAAACAGACATATTTCAGTCTTCTCTGGGTTAACATTGAGATCCCTGGGTTTAGCCCGGTCATCCATCTGCAAGACCCTTTCGGCCCTTTTGCATAGCCTGTTCGGATCCTTACCCTTAAGACCCCTTCGGCCCGCAGCAAGACCCTTTCGGCCCTCTGCAAGACCCTTTCGGCCCTCTGCAAGACCCTTTCGGCCCTCTGCAAGACCCTTTCGGCCCTCTGCAAGACCCTTTCGGCCCTCTGCAAGACCCTTTCGGCCCTCTGCAAGACCCTTTCGGCCCTTCTGCATAACCGGTTCGGATCCTTACCCCTTAGAAGTATTATAACATCGTCTGCATAGCAGACCGGTTCAAATCCCTCCTCAGTCAGCATCCGTAATAGGTCATTCATGGTGGTCACCCATAGGAGTGGCGATACAATGCCCCCCAGTGGCGTGCCTTGTACCACCTTCTCCCTTATATTTATGCCATGGGACACACAATTTATCCACCTGTTCCTTATGGTTTATCTAGTCTCTAAGGACCGGGTTCATCCGGTACTGGTCTAAGTATTGGATCAGTGTGTCGGTCCGCACATTGTTAAAAGCCCCCTTGATAGCAATGCATACCGGCAGTGTGTACGCTTAGATCTGAAGGCCTTTGACGTCGCATGAAAAGCCTCGCCGGGCTTTGGTATAAATACCACCCTTGCCTCCTGACAGGATTTCGGAGTATATGAAAAGTCCCAGGCAGGCTGTAAACATATTGGCCAGGTTGGGCGCCAGATAGTCTACCTCTTTCTGTAGTAACGCCGGAAATATTCCATCAGGTCAATTTATCCACCTGTGCCTTAGCATATGGTTTATCCTGTCTCTAAGGACCGGGTTCACCCGGTACTGGTCTATGGATTGGATCAGTGTGTCAGTCCGCACATTGTTAAAAGCCCCCTCGATGTCAATGCATACCGTCAGTGTGTACGTTTTGGCATCGATCGATTCTTCTATTTTATGCACAACCTCGTGCAGGGCAGTCTCCACCGACCTTTCCTTGACACAGGCATGCTCTTTGTATTTGAGCAGTTCGCTGGATGTCCTACTCTTTATCTTGGTATCCACAATACGTTGCATGGTTTTGAGTAGAAAGGACGTAAGGCTTATGGGTCTATAGGCCTTTGGTGTCGCATAACTGGCCTTGCCGGGCTTGGGTATAAAGACCACCCTTGCCTCCTGACAGGATTTCGGAGTATATGAAAGTCCTAAGCTCGCTGTGAAAATTTTGGCCAGGTGGGGCGCCAGATAGTCTACCTCTTTCTGTAGTAACGCCGGAAATATTCCATCATGTCCGGGTGACTTAAATGGTTTGAAGCCTTCATTCCCTCACCATAAATTCCGTAACCTTCGATCAACATCATTATTCCAAGATTCCGGTGTCTCCGTGAGTCCCGTTGTATTCTGTGAAAAATGGGCTCTTATCAAAAGCCTCAACATGTTCTCCGTTGTCTCTGCTCTCACTCCCATGTCGTCTACTAAAATTTCAGTTTGGATAGGGGTTTTTGAGAGAAACTTTTTTATCTTGAAGGCCTCATTAACGCGATCGACCTGTTTGCAGAAAAGCTTCCAGAAAAGCACGTTTTGCCGCTCTGGTAATCCTATTGTATTCCATAAGCCGTGTGTAATACACATCCCAATAAACTTCCGCTTTTTGACGACCTGCTCTGTTAAAAAGTCTGGGTTTTCATCAAAAGCCTCAACATGTCCTCCGTTGTCTCTGCCCTCACTCCCATGTCATCTACTAAAGTTTCAGTTTGGACATGGGTTATTGAGAGAAACTTTTTTATATTGGCGGCCTCATTAACGCTATCGACCTGTTTGCAGAAAAGCTTCCAGGAGGCACGTTTTGCCGCTCTGGTAATCCTATTGTATTCCTTGAGCCGTGTGTAATACACATTCCAATAAACTTCCGTTTTTTTACGATGTGCTCTGTTAAAAAAAGTCTGCGGACTTTTTTTCCCAATATTACAAATCTTCCCAGTCATTCAGGGATTTTCTTGGGCTGATTTCCTTTCCCGAAGAGAAGAGCTATCTTTGAAAGACCCCACCAGTGCAGTCGTAATCCTGTTGATATTTTCTTCAATGTCTTCTATGCTTGGACAATCTGAATTATCTTGCCCAAGGGTTTTCTGAGTTGTCTTCCGAATCCTGTCCAATTGGTTTTCAACTTATTCCGGAAGCTAATCGGTTTCAGCACTGGCCGTGCTATTCTAAACCTATTGTAGGGATAGTTAGAGAAAGAGTGTTCCTGAACATCATCGATTAATCCTATTAACAAATCCTATTCACCTAATTCTATTAACAAAGGTAGCGGTGTTACCAATAGCAAGTGTTATTAGGTCGTTAGCATTCAAGAACTCTGCCAAGGCTTGACCTCAGGGGTTCAGGGATTTTCTTGGGCTGATTTCCTTTCCCGAAGAGAAGAGCTATCTTTGAAAGACCCCACCAGTGCAGTCGTAATCCTGTTTACATTTTCGTCAATGTCTTCCATGCTTGGATTATCTAAGTTATCATGCCCAAGGGTTTTCTGAGTTGTCTTCCGAATCCTGTCCAATTGGTTTTCAACTTATTCCGGAAGCTTATCGGTTTCAGCACTGGCCGTGCTATTCTAAACCTATTGTAGCGATGGTTAGAGAAAGAGTGTTCCTGAACATCATCGATTAATCCTATTAACAAATCCTATTCACCTAATCCTATTAACAAAGGTAGCGGTGTTACCAATAGCAAGTGTTATTAGGTCGTTAGTATTCCAGAACTCTGCCAAGGCTTGACCTCAGGGATTCAGGAATTTTCTTGGGCTGATTTCCTTTCCCGATGAGGAGAGCTATCTTTGAAAGACCCCACCAGTGCAGTCGTAATGCTATTGACATTTTCGTCAATGTCTTCTAATCTTGGATTATCTAAGTTATCTTGCCCAAGTGTTTTCTGAGTTGTCTTCCGAATCCTGTCCAATTGGTTTTCAACTTATTCCGGAAGCTTATCGGTTTCAGCACTGGCCGTGCTATTCTAAACCTATTGTAGCGATGGTTAGAGAAAGAGTGTTCCTGAACATCATCGATTAATCCTATTAACAAATCCTATTAACATAATCCTATTAACAAAGGTAGCGGTGTTACCAATAGCAAGTGTTATTAGGTCGTTAGTATTCCAGAACTCTGCCAAGGCTTGACCTCGGTCTCAGAAGGCCACACGGATTTACATCTACAGATGGTCATTTTGATCAGGAATATTTCTTCTTCACTATATGTCAGACAAACCTTTTGAAGTCTTACAAAAAAATCAAGAAATTCTTCCCTGATATGGCTGTTATAACAAAACCCCACATCAGCCTCTATATGTAGACTCTATTTGTATTCCTCTTCCTCAATGCAAAATTGCTTATTATTTTTTAATGGTTATTGATTTTTTCCTTTCTAGGAATAATGCAAATCTCATTCATTAATGTCGACTGATAATTATTCATTTGATTTTATAGAAAGAAAAAAATCCCCCAAACCATAACAATAATAATAATAAAAATCATTTTCGCTGAATCACATCTCCATGAAATCCAGAAATCCCAAGTTGTATTTTTTTCCGAATAATTGATTATCAATGTTTCCCATAGGCTGTATGCGAAGAACATGTTGATTGCTTTGGGGTTATAACACCTAAAATGTAATTGATTTGATGTCAAAAGTTCAATGCGCCAGGCAAACATATCGAAAACAAATGCCGCAAATATATTAAATTGTTGTTGTACCCTCTACCAAAGGGCGGGAGGTATACTAACTACGTCATTTCATTAGTAACTCATTGAAATATTGACTTGAGATCATATCTTATATATAGCAAGTAAAAAGGCGTTAAGTTCGGCCAGGCCGAACTTTGGATACCCACTACACCTCGGGTATATATGTAAACCACCTTTCATCAAAATTCGGTGAAAATTTCATACCTTATACTCATATACCTCATACCGATCTGAACTATATACGACACGGATGTCGAACATAAGTCACTGTATCAAATTTCAGGGAAATCGGATTATAAATGCGCCTTTTATGGGGCCAAGACTTTAAATCGAGATATCGGTCTACATGGCAGCTATACCCAACATGTCGAAGAGCCTAACACAAAACACTGTCCCAAATTTCGGCGAAATCGGACAATAAATGCCTCTTTTATGGGCCCTAAACCTTCAAATCGTGAGTTCGGTCTATATGGGGCAGCTATATTCAAATCTGGACCAATCTGGGCAAAATTGAAGAAGGACGTCGAAGAGCCTAACCAAACTCACTGTCTCAAATTTCAGCGACATCGGACAATAAATGCGCCTGTTATGGCCCCAAAACCTAAAACCTAGATATCGGTCTAAATGGCAGCTATATCCAAATCTGGACCGATCTGTGCGCTATTGCAGACGTATGTCAAGGGGTTTAACTTAACTCACTGTTCCAAATTTCGGCGACATCGGACAGTGAATGAGCATTTTATGGGCCCAAAACCATAAATCAAGAAATCGGTCTATATGGCAGCTATATCCAAATCTGAACCGATCTGAACTAAATTGAAGAAATATGTCAAAGGGCCTAACACAACTCACTGTCCCAAATTTCTGCAAAATCGGATAATGAATGTGGCTGTTATGGGCCTTACATCATAAATCGGAAGATCGATCTATATGGCAGCTATATCCAAATCTGAACCGATCTGGACCAAATTGAAGAAATATGTCAAAGGGCCTTGCACAATTCACTGTCCCGAATTTCATCAAAATCAGATAATAAATGTGGCTTTTGTGGGCCTAAGACCCTAAACCGGAGGATCGGTCTATATGGCAGCTATATCCAAATCTGAGCCGATCTGGGCGAAATTAACGAAGGATGTCGAAGGGCCTAATACAACCCACTGCCCCAAATTTCAGCGAAATCGGATAAAAAATGTGGCTTTTATGGGCCTAAGACCCTAAATCGGCGGATCAGTCTATATGGGGGCTATATCAAGATATAGTCCGATATAGCCCATCTTCGAACTTAACCTGCTTATGGACAAAAAAAGAATCTGTGCAAAATTTCAGCTCAATATCTCTATATTTTTAAAGACTGTAGCGTGATTTCAACAGACAGACGGACAGACGGACGGACATGCCTAGATCGTCTTAGATTTTTACGCTGATCAAGAATATATATACTTTATAGGGTCGGAAATGGATATTTCGATGATTTGCAAACGGAATGACAAAATAAATATACCCCCATCCTTCGGTGCTGGGTATAAAAATCAATTTGTGTTTGTTTGTAGGTTTGTTTGTGTCTTACTTATAGACTCAGAAACGGCTGAATCGATCTTCTTGAAATTTTCACAGATGAATAGTGTGGTGAAAATAGGGTACTACATTTTTTGATTTCTGAAGGGGGGGGCGGACCCTCCCCCTTACGATAATTTTCAGAAACGCCAGATCTCGGAGATGGATGATGCGATTTAAGCGAAATTATGTGTGCTCTCACATAGTACCCTAACAATAAAAATTTGGAATCCAAATTTCGGATGGGGTACCTAGGGGGGCTGCCCCACCCTAAAACCTACCAAACATATATTTAGACAAATCACAGCAATATGGGACTCAAATGAAAGGTATTTAGGAGTAGAAAACGTATCTGATATCTAATTGTCGGACCAAGTGTGGGGGGACCACCCCAAGCCCCAAAACACCCCTAAATCGGACATATTTACCGACCATGACAATATGGGACTCAAATGTAAGGTATTTGCGAGTAGAATACGAATCTGATATCCAAATGTCGGACCACTGGAGTCCTGGGTTTCTGGGGGTCCACCCCTTTCCCAAAACACCCCCCAAACAGGACTTATTTACTGACCATGGGGATATGGGGCTTAAATAAAAGGTATTTGAATGTAGAATACGAATCTGATATCCAAATATGCGACCACGTGTTTGGGGGGCCGCCTCTCACCAAAAACATCCCCCAAAGGGGACAAATTTACGATCATAGCAATATGGGGCTGAAATGAAAGGTCTTTGGGAGTAAAGCACGAATTTGATATGAATATTTGGGAAAAGTGTCTATGGGGCCACCCCAATTCCACACAACACCCAAATAGTAAGTATTTGCTGACTTTAGCAATATGAGGCTCAAATAAGGGGGTTTTTAGAGTAGAGCACGAATCCGACATATATTTTCAAGGACAACCCACTGAGTGGCCTCCCATCATGTTTGTCGACTATGAAAATATGGGGCTCAAATTAAAGGTATTTGGAAGTAGACCCACGTATCTGAAAGGTATTGGGGTGTACAGCAAGAATTGATACCCATTTTCGGGACCAATTTTCTGGGGGTCTACCCCTTTCCCAAAATACTCCACAAACAGCAATTTTTTAGTGACCATCGCAATATGGGGCTCAAATTAAGGTATTTGGGAGTAGAAAACGAATTTGATAACCTATTTTGAGGCCATGTGTTTGAGGGAAGCCTCATCCTATAAACTCCTCTTAAGCCAATGGCAATACGGGGTTTAAATAAATGGTATTTGAGAGAAGAGCACGAAGCTGATATTTTTTCAGGGCCAAGTATTTGGGGGACCACCTATCCCCCGAAGACACCACTAAATCAGACATCATGAGAATATTGGGCTGAAATGAAGTATTTTAAGAATGAAGTACAACTCATACATCCAAACTTAAATTCGTAGACTAATTACGACCATATGGGATTCAGCTAAAGGCACTTATATTGTTAAACTATCAGTTAAGCGATATACTATTTTCGTAGCATGGTATTTCACTAAAAGCTCTTTAATTGTCGAAAAAAAGAATATTCCAAGGAAACTTTTGTTCCATATAAAGTAAAAGAAAGCGCAGCGGAGCGGGCCTGATGCATACGCCTTATCAGCGTGTCGCCTACGGTCTAAAATAGTTCAGCGGGTAACCCGTCGGCTCCTGCTGCCTTGTTGTTCTTTAGTCGGATCACTAATACTTGGACCTCATTCTGATAAGGAGGTAAGCATTCTTTACCATCATCAAAGGCCACTACTACTTCAAATTACTAAAGACCCCACAACATGTAAACGGTGACAAAAACCCCAAAAAGTAAAGCATTTTGCCTATAGTTGTTATTAAATTGAAAGCAAACAAACACTCCCAGCCACAACTGCTTATGATGGTATCAAATGACATTTTCCATTGATACTACTAAAGTCGGCGAAAAAAAATTTGATTTTTTTTTCGTTATCGTGGTCTTGCGCTTGTCATTTTTTTCGTTATTCATTCCATGAATATTTCTCTTGCCATTCTTCGAAAATATTACTTGTGCTTTTGTTTCGGAGGAGAGGGTGCTTTGTTTTATTTACCCATGTCGCATTGTGTGTGGTATATAAACGCATTCTAACATCTTTGCCATCGAGAGCAAATATTATTTTTTTATTTCCGTCTTTTTTTTTACATTTTTTTCCTACAAAAATGTATCTCCTGCCTTCTACAGCTTTTTGCGCTGTTGTTATTGCAAATTGAATATTGAATATTTCGTCGGTTTTTTATTTGGGATGGCATTGCTTTGCCATTTCTGTGGAAAGGAGATTTTTGCATATGTGCATAAATATTTATTAGCGTTGTTTGCCACCAATGGAAATTTTTGTAAAGACATTTGGTCTTAAATGGCTTTCGTTTTATTTGAGGATGTAAGGTTTATTTTCGCTGGGTGTGTATTTTGGTTGAATTCTAATCTGAACTTTAAATCGTTGTTACTCTCATTAGTGACATATGCTACAAAATTGAAGATGATTCAAAACAAAAAAAAAATTTGCATAAAATTGAATTAAAATGTAAGGAAATTTCAATAATGGGATTTTTTGAAGGATTTAATAATTTTGTCGTTATAAATTGGACCTAGGGTATATATGAATACAGTGGTTTAGTAGAGGAATCTATCAGCAAAACATGCATAACTTCAAAGTATTTAAATTTTTGAAAAAAAAAAAAACACTAAAAAATTTTCGACTACAATTTAAAATTTTATGGTGCAGATGGTGCAGAATGGGTACTCAACTTTTTCATACCCGAAGGGGGAGCGGACCCTCCCCCTTAACCCAATTTTCAAAAACGCCAGATCTAGGAGATGGTTGCGGCTATTCAAGCGAAATATTGTTTGCAATCTTAAAACAACCTAAAAACAAAAATTTTGATGCCCACATTTTGGAAGAGGTGACTACCCACCATCCTGACCCCTGAGGACACATTAAAACTCAAATGAAGGAATTCGGGAATAGAGTACGAATTTAATATTAAAAATTTGGTCTAAGTACCTAGGGGGCCTCCCCAATCCTAAAATCTCTCAAAACGAACAATATGGGACTCAAATGAAAGATATTCGGGAGCATATTACGAATATGATCTGGAAGCTAGAATAGACTATATAAATTTGTAGATATCTGAAGGGGGCATGCCCTCCCCCCTTACACCAAAAACACCATACAAAATCAAAAATGGACCGAACGGAACAAAATGGATATCAAATGAAAGGTATTGGAGAGTAGAATACGAATATGGTATTAAAATTGGATCCAAGTACCCGGGGGCAGCCCCAACCCCAATACCACCCAAACCGGACAAATTAACCGACTATAACAATATGGGTCTTGAATGAAAGATATTTGGAAGGAGAGCACGAAACTAATATTCACTTTCCGGACCAAGAGCCTGGGTGCTGACCCACCGTCTTAACACGCAATGCAAAAAAGCCATCTAACAGACATATTGACCAATGACAATATGGGACTCAATTCAATGGTTTTTCGGAGTTGAATACGAATCTGATAGTAAATTTTTAGTCTAAGTATCTGTGGAGCCGCGAAAAACTTCGAAACCCCCCCTAACAGACACATTGAGCAATCACAACAGAATGGTATTTGACATAACAGAAAGGTATTCTGGAGAAGAATACGACTATGCAAGTTAAATTTGGATCCAAGGAACTGAGAGGAGGCTCTGTTTTATAAAACCACCGCAAATAGTCTAATTGACCGATCATAGAAGTGTGGGTATCAAGCGAGATGTATTTTTTTAGAATAGTTTTTGCTAACGGTTAGAAGGGAAGGCGCAACAAACACAGAATCAGAGTTATTGGAGACTGGGATACATTACAAAGGTGACATTCTTTCTATGTTTCGAAAGCGAAACCAGAGTTGAGCGTGTTTGATTGTTATTTTAGCTCAACGATAAGAGGCTACCTATTTAAAGTCCGGTCCAAGTGGTGTGCCGATAAGCACTAACGGGCTAGACCACAAACTAAAATTTCAGCCAATTCGAATAAAAATTGCGCTCTTTAGCGGGAATGAAGGTCATTAGTCGTTGTAAAAAATTTCAGCCAAATCGGATAAGAAATGCGCCCTCTATAGGCTCAAGAAGTCAAGACCCCAGATCAGTTTATATGACAGCTACATCAGGTTATGCACCGATTTGAACCACACTTACCACAGTTGCTGTAAATCATAACAAAACACCTAATGCAAAATTTCAGGCAAATCGGATAAGAATTGCGCCCGCTAGCGGCTCAAGAAGTCAAGACCCAAGATCGGTTTATATGGTAGCTATATCAAAACATGCCCCATTTACAATCCCAACCGACGTACACAAATAAGAAGTATTCGTGCAAAATTTCATCCGGCTAGCTTTACTTCTACAAAAGTTAGCGTGCTTTCGACAGACAGACGGACGTACATGGCTAGATCGACTTAAAATGTCATACTTTATGGGGCCTCAGAGGAATATTTCGAGGAGTTACAAACAGAATGACGAAATTAGTATACCCCCATTCTATGGTGGAGGGTATAAAAATAAAGTTAGTATTCTAGGCCGTAAGTTTTTCTACTGAAGTCTTCCATGGATAATTATTCATAGTTGTCGCACTATTATTGAAGGAATATCCACTGTTGAAAATTTATTTATCCCCAAATTCGAACCCAGGCCTTCATTCAGTACCATTACCGAATATGCTTATCCATACGCAACGGCAACATTAGATAGGCCGACAAAAGTGAAAATTCGATTGAATTCAAAAATAGACAAAATTATGAGAAAGTGATGGGAATCAACAGCAAGCATCACAAACATCAAATTCAGCGCCATCTATTGGGGGATACAAATAATCCAATAGCAAAGCCAACCCGAACAAAGAAATATAGCGAGAGGTACAGCAGAGAGTGTTCAAAGTTGATAATGTGTTTTTCACCACTGTTTTGACAACAACCCTCCAATTGTCGGGGATATAGGTATCCAATTTTGAGGCCAAGTGTCGTCTCATTCCATAAAGGCCCACTAAACCAATGGCAATTGGGTTTTAAATAAAAAGAATTTGAGAGTAGAGCACGGTGGTGACATTTTTACTGGGCTGACTGCGTGGGATGCCGCCCACCCTACATGCCCTTCAAACTGGACATATTTGTGGACTTTGGCAAAAAGGGGCGGAAATCTGATATCTGTTTTATGGCTAAGTGTTTCATGGATGCCTCACCTCATACTTTAAACCAGTCATATATACCGACTATAGCAATGTGTAGCTCAAAGGTGGTTTTTAGGTGTAGATTACGCATCTGATATCCACTTTCGGGGTAAAGGTTTTGGTTGCTCCAATCCACCACCAAAACCAAGAGAACGAAGTCGATCTAGCATCGAAACTTTAATGGCCGGACCCTCCCCTTACCCTATTTTCAAAAAGGGCAGGATCTCGGAGATGTTCGGGGCGATTTAAGCGAAATTTGGTTTGCGTATAATAACTCAAGATTATGACAATATGGGACTCAAATGAAAGGTATTCGAGAGTAGATTGCAAATATGGTCTGGAATGAGAAATAGGCTTTATAATTTGTTGATTTCGAAAGGGGGCGGACCCTCCCCCTTTACCCGAAAACACACCCAAAATCAAAAGTGGACCGATCGGGACAATATGGGACTCAAATGAAAGGTATTCGAGAGTAGATTGCAAATATGGTCAGGAAGGAGAAACAGGCTTTATAAGTTGTCGATTTCGGAAGGGGGCGGACCCTCCCCCTTTACCCAATAACACACCCAAGATCAAAAATGGACCGATCGAGACATAACGGGTATCAAATGAAAGATATTCAGGAGTAAAGTAGGAATTTCATATTAAAAATTGGGTACAAGTAACTGGGGGCCGTCCTAACCCCAAAAACCCCCTAAAATAGGTTATTAGGACGATCATGACAATATGGGACTTAAATGAAAGGTATTCGGGAGTAGATTGCGAATGTGGTCTGGAATGAGAAACAGACTTTATAATTTGTTGATTTCGGAAGGGGCGGACCCTCCCCATTTACCCAAAATCAAAAATTGGCCGATTCGGACAATATGGGTATCAAATGAAAGGTATTGGAGAGTAGAATGCGAATATGGCATTAAAATTTAGGTCAAAATCGATGGGTATTTAGACCCAACGCTAAAATTCCCCCAAACACACATTTTGAGCGTTCATGTCAATATTCGACAGTAGATTACAAATATGGCATAAAAAATTAGGTCCAAGTAGTGGGAGGTCGCCCCACCCCAAGTACCCCCGAAGGGGCATATTAGCCGACCATATCTATATGGGGCTCAAATGAAATGTATTTGGAAGAAGATTACGAATATGACATTAAAATTTGTGTTCAACTCTAGTTGGCGCTTTTCCTCCTAAAGATATGTCAAATGGGTTATTTGACCCATTATAACTCAAATAAGAGGTCGCCCCACCCCAAATACCCCCGAAGGGGCATATTAGCCGACCATGCCTGTATGGGACTCAAATGAAATGTACTTGGGAGTAGATTACGAATATGACATTAACATTTGCGTTCAACTCTAGGTGGCGCTTTTCCTCCTAAAGATATGTCAAATGGGTTATTTGATCCATTATGACAATATGGGACTCAAATAAAAAGTGTTTGAGAGTAGAAAACGAATTTGATATCCAATTTTTGAGCCAAGTGTTTGGGAGTACGCCCTAAAGCACCCCCTAAACTGAACTTCATTTCCGATTAAGGCAATATGGAGCTCAAATCAATGGTATTTGGGAGTAAGGAACGAATTTGATATCTATTTTCAGAGCAAAGTGCCGGTGGCCGCCCCAGCCCCAAAACACCCTCCAAACATTTCATATTTACTGACCATGGCAATATGGGGCTCACATTAAATGGATTTTGGGAGTGCAGCACGAATTTGAGGGGAGTAAAAATTTGCCCAGAAACCGAGAAGGGGCACACTTTATGCACATCAATGAAAGTTTTTCGATTCAAGTTTAATCTCAATGATTAAGAACTTTTTTTTCTGGGGAGAATTTTTTACATGACCCTGCATGGCAAATGTCACCCGCTTTAAATTTTGTCTGATATTATGGCCAGGATTTGAACGCATTCGGCGTTGAGCATTACAAGCGGACATAGACCACAGTGGCACGAATTCGATATACACATTCAAGGCGAAGTGTCCCAACCCTAAAAAGATATCAGAGAGTTAAAGAAGGTGCAGCGGACAACATTCTTCAATATTTTGAATGGAATTTAAAATTTTTACATTTTTTCGTCATCTTTTACTTAATTGAAATTTCAGTCTTTTATTCGTAGAATTTTGTTATTATTAACATTTGTTTATTTTTACTTTTTACACAAAAGTAAACACCAACACTTTTGTATTTGTTTGCCTCGTTGATAATGCAATTAAGATGTGTGGCTCTAGCAATTGTCGAATGAAATGCAAATAAGTCAACAACATCTTCTTTGGAGCATATCGAAAATCAACTGCAATGTTTTGCTTGTTTTTCTTTCCAGCAAAAACTTAATTTAAGGCCCAAATGTAAATAGAATTGGAAAAGAAAACAAAGACCTGCACTACTTGCCAACCATGCGGCGTCGAGTTTCTGCCCTAAAAATATTTAAAAAGTCTTCCTCCACACACACACACACACACAATCTTGTTATACCTTCAATTAAAATATGATGTTTTGGGTTGTTTTCCTTTGGAATTTAAAAATTCAAAAGAAAAGATAATCAAAAAAAAACGAGAGACAAAATATAACAGAGAAACCAAGCGAAAAATTACAAAAAAAAAAATAAAACAAATAATTGCTATCGTTAGCAAGCAGCAGCGTCAAGTTCATTGACCGTTACAAAAGTTCGTATCAAAAAATTTACTCGCACGCTCGCACACGAAATCAAAAAAAAAATCATCACCTCAGCATTTTCTCTTTTTTTTGGATTTTTTTGCTAAACATTCCCAAAATCGAGTCTTTTGTGTTGGACAAGCCATGCTCAATGCTTGGGGGGGGGGGGGGGTGGGGGACCTTATTGTCATAATGATGGCAACGAAATCACAAAGTTGACCACTATTCAGCTGAGAACTTCATTATTATCATAAAAAAGTTTTGCTTTATTCGGCAAATATGCCATAGTCATTCATAATTGAAGCCACATTGGGATGATTTCTGTAAGATTTTGAATTTTTGCTTTGTGAAGTATTCTGTAAAAATTGTTTCTTTGGGGTTTGTTGAGAATATTGTGTCTGAATATAGAATTTTTTGGATTACTTTTCGACTTCTTCTACTTCTAAGGACCTGATATTGTCTTACCTAACCTACAAACATTGCCAAACCTAGTCAATCCCATGGCAGCCAGTACCGGATTGACGCGATGAAAACCTTCATCGGCAAGGGCTGCCTGGTGGAATGGAGGATAGTTAAAGGTTAAACAGTGTCGGAGATATCACCCCCCCCCCCCCTTCCCCCCCCCTTGGGGAACTCCCTGTTTTACTCTACGGTGCTTCGACTTCTTATCCTTAAATTCCACAAATCACTGGCCTAGCTGGAGGGACGTATTGGCGATGGTCTCGAATAGCTTAGCATGGTTGACCACGAGAACCGTTCTATCATATGGCCGGGACTAATTGAACCCCACGGCAAATGAGTGCGGTGATGGCATGCAAAGCTGTTGTTGGTCTATCCAGTCTTCGAAATCCATGCTGATGCTCGGCGAATGGAAATTCTCCTACGAGGCTCGGGAACAGTAATGCCTCAAGCCCTCAGCAGTAGCCAGTTGAGAGAAGGAAGAGCGGACTGGTACCACGGGTGTCAGGAGCCCCTGGAACTTTGGTTCCAGCCTGACAATGGTGAGGCCCCAGTGGGGAGCAACGTGGTGGCTGTGGTTTGTACCCAAATCGCGGGTAGAGCATAAGCTCGGCGTGGAGTTGCGTTTTCAACCGGGTGCCGTGACCCATAAATCGGTAGGAGTTTTAGGTAGTGCTCCGCTCCTAACCAAGGAGGTGAACACGTCCAAATACGTGGAATCAAATTGGTACTCATGTGTGGGTTACCACATGTGGGGGCGTTGGTAGACGCATTGTATTCACCCTTGGGCCTCGCAGGTTTGGGCCGTGATGGCAGGTATCTGCGTAAAACTCGGCATGCGTGTGTACGACTCCCCCAAACTCAGGTCCTTTCCAGGCTTCAATAGCGGGAACCCTGTCCATTGTTGCAAAAATGCAACGCTGCACACAAATCCCACAAAAAGAAAGCGTAAAAAATTAAAAATGTTTCAACTTGGACGCATGAAGCGAGCGTGTTGCCACACGTGAAGTAGTGGTTTTGGTCGTTTTCTACGCTCCGCTTCTCAACGCGCTCATTCTGTTAAGGCCTTAAGAGTGCTCAAAGACGGGTTGAGGACAGTAGTAAGATACTCAACTACAGGTAAATCCAGATTCTTCACCATCAGTATTGAGATCTTGTGGGGGCCCAACGCCTTGGATGATTTGGCGCCATGAATTACATTTGTAACTTCGCCCACGGTATATTGCGATGGCAGTCCATCGGCTTGGAGATCACGGATACGACGAATGGCTCTCCTCCTTGCCCAGTCACTCTGGGGATGCACAATAAATTGATGGTTGAACAACCAGGTGCGTCTCTTTGGATCAGTCGCCAAAAGTGACTGAGCTCCTGTCGTCCCGTCTACCAGGATGTGAGTGACTTAACAGTAGACCACAGCTACTACTCTAAACTGGTGCCGAAATTACATTGCTCCTAGTGTCCCAGCCACAAATTCCGTTTATGTTCGTTGACTACCCTGATTATTTCCAGATTCAGCTCGGATACTGAGGTAAGTGGGGTCCGTACAACGAATCCCATCGCGCTCGTCTGCGACTACCACTGCCTGCGCCCGGAAATTGGGCCGTACTTAGAGTATTCTAGCAGCTATTATAAAGCGAGCGGAGACCACCGTGGCGCAGTGCTTACCATGTCCGCCTATGACGCTGAACGCCTGGGTTCGAATCCTGGCGAGACCATCAGAAAAAATTGTCAGCGGTGGTTTTCCCCTCCTAATGCGGACGGACGGAAGGACGGACGGAAGGACGGACGGAAGGACGGACGGAAGGACGGACGGAAGGACGGACGGAAGGACGGACGGAAGGACGGACGGAAGGACGGACGGAAGGACGGACGGAAGGACGGACGGAAGGACGGACGGAAGGACGGACGGAAGGACGGACGGAAGGACGGACGGAAGGACGGACGGAAGGACGGACGGAAGGACGGACGGAAGGACGGACGGAAGGACGGACGGAAGGACGGACGGAAGGACGGACGGAAGGACGGACGGAAGGACGGACGGAAGGACGGACGGAAGGACGGACGGAAGGACGGACGGAAGGACGGACGGAAGGACGGACGGACGGAAGGACGGACGGAAGGACGGACGGAAGGACGGACGGAAGGACGGACGGAAGGACGGACGGAAGGACGGACGGAAGGACGGACGGAAGGACGGACGGAAGGACGGACGGAAGGACGGACGGAAGGACGGACGGAAGGACGGACGGAAGGACGGACGGAAGGACGGACGGAAGGACGGACGGAAGGACGGACGGAAGGACGGACGGAAGGACGGGCGGAAGGACGAACGGACGGACGGAGGGACGGAAGGACGGACGGAAGGGCGGACAGAAGGACGGACGGAAGGACGGACGGAAGGACGGACGGAAGGATGGACGGAAGGACGGACGGAAGGACGGACGGAAGAACGGACGGAAGGACGGACAGAAGGACGAACGAAAGGACGGACGGACTGAGATGGCTAGTTCGAATAGAAATTTCGAGACAATCAAGAATAAATACTTTATGGGGTCCTAGATCAATATTTTGAGGTATTACAAACGGAATGACTAGATTAGTATACCCCCATCCTATGGTGGTGGGTATAATAAGTTTTTCTTTGCGGTTTGTTGAGGATTTTTTGTCTGAATAAAGAATTTTGTGCATTAACAAAAGTTTCGACTACTTTAACTCCTCCTCCTTATATACCATCAACTACCCTACCAACTTTACTTAACCTAAAGCATATTTCCGTTTTATATATGACATGATAAACTAAATGTTAAGAACTCTTTTACTATATTACTGTAAATTTTCTTACTCCATTTACTTTCACATATCCCAACATTAATGATAGGTTAGTCTTCCCCCAGTCATTCACATTTGTTTATTATTGTTGCATGCCTACACGTTGGGCGCCATTTAATAACTAATGACCCAAAAAACGCTACGCTAACATTTAAAAGTCAATGAGATACTGCCATCTAATAATCAAGTGCTATAACTAATTTCAATTATGCATGATAACTGCACAAAAAAAGTAGAAAACAAAAAAGACTTTTCCTCGTTGGGCGCCATTGGTTTAATTTAAGCAATGCCACCAAAAAAGAAAAACTGTTTGCTTTAACCCTATCAAGATCTTAAAATATTTTAAATGTCTAAATAAATTTTGATTTTTTTTTAATGCTCTGGCTATATTTAAACAAAAGCAAAAATCATTTCCCTTTTATGTTGTTGTTGTTTTTTTCTAACGTAAGTTGAGTTTTGTGGCTGTTTTCCCCCTTTTTCTTGTTGGTGAAAAAGGGTTGCTCAATTAAAAATAAAGAAATTTTGTGGTACTTACTTTCTTGTTTTTGGTGTTTGTTGTTTATAGATTTCAAATTTTATGTATTTTGGCTCGTTTTTCCTTAGTTTCGTTTTTAAAAGGGCAAACAAAGCAAGGAAAAATCCTTAATAATCCTTAATTTCGTTGGGTGTTCTCTTTTTGTGTTTAACGATTTGTTTGATGCAGGCAAACACCAGATCCTACATTTAACCGTGGGGTTTTTTGGCAGGGGAAACAAAAGTTTAACGCGTTTGTTTGTCTTGTTTTTCGTTATTTTTTATTTTTTTATTGTTTTCGATGTTGAATCTTCGCGGGTTGTTGTATGCTTGGCTGATTTTTTATTAAGCAGTTATCGTTTGTTTTTCTCTGTCTCGGCTTACTTATTCCCTTGTATTTTTTTGTTCTGCTTTTATTGTGGCTGTTTAATTAACAATAAAAATAATCCTTTTTTGTAAAGGTTTTGAAGAGGAGGGGGAG
This sequence comes from Stomoxys calcitrans, assembly GCF_963082655.1. Taxonomy (NCBI): domain Eukaryota; kingdom Metazoa; phylum Arthropoda; class Insecta; order Diptera; family Muscidae; genus Stomoxys; species Stomoxys calcitrans. Next base: position 55,652,320 of record NC_081554.1, on the reverse strand, counting down.
AAGTAGGCGGCGGCGGCGGTTGTATCTAACCTAACTGCAGACTTTAAAAAGTACTTAGTTTTCTTTTTTTTTATGGGCTTGGAATTTATTTATTTTTCTTATATATATTTATTTATATGTATTTAGGAAACAATTGGCAGCGTTTAATGGTTGGTTAGATGGGATTCTTGTTTAACGAGGAGGGATTTACTTTCTCTATGGTGGTGGTTGTTTAAATTGTATTTTGTATAAAAATGTTATAAATGACATAAAAATTGCACAAGTTGTAAAAGATTTCCTTTTCTCACATGGAAACCAAAAAAAATGGGACTTTTTTGTTGAAATGATTTACTGGAATTTTTTTGTAATTTTTTTTGTAAAAATTCAATCACTTGCTATAAAACTGGGCATTAAAAAATTTTTTATATATTTTCTAATATTTTAGTTAAAATATTTATTCATTCCATAGTTTTTTTTGAAGTTTAAAATGTTTTTTTTTAATCTTGTGTGTGTTTCCGTTATTCGCTAACTATTATGTTTTTCTTCACATTAATAATAAAATCGATTTTTTTCTGCAGCTGATTTTGTTTTAGTTTTTTTAAACACTTTTTTTAAGCTATTTTTTCAATATTGCACACTTTTTATCCCGTACTATCAGATTTTTTGATTTAAAATATCGTTTTTTTTTCTTTTCGTGGAATGTTTGGCTGTATCACTTTATAGGTTGTATTTCACTCACTACTTCTCCTATGGATTTTTGCTGTTTTAAATATCTAACACTGTAAGAAGAGGGAAAATAAAAAAAAATAAATTAAATAAAAATACTAAAGATAAAATTCTCTGGTTCAAATCGGTGGAGATGGATTACAGCAGGTGGTGGCTTTAAAAAAAAATTGCCCCCGGCAAAAACTTTTCTTCAACAATTCATTATTGATGTTGCCAACATTAAAGAAGGGAACACACGTTGGGCGCCAATTTAAAATTCTCTTTTTTTGCAATAGGTCACTCTTATCTCAAATAGACATTTTCCTACCCCAAGTGCATTTGTTTGTAACACCCAGAAGGAAGACAGATAGACCCATTGATAAGTATACCGATCGACTCAGAATCAGCTTCTGATTCGATTTAGCCATGTCCGTCTGTCCATGTTTATTTGCGTACAAACTACAGGTCGCAATTTTCATCCAATCGTCTTGGAATTTTGCACATACATTTTATTTGCGGTACAGACGAAGCCTATTGAAACTGGAAAAAATCGGTTTAGATTTCGATATAGCTCCCATATATATATGGTCGTCCGATTTTGAGAAATATTGCAATAAAGTGCTCATTTGTTAACCGATTCTCTCGAAATTTGGCAGCGAGGATTAGCTTATGACTCTTAATATAAGTGGTCAATTTCATGGAAATCGGTTCAGATTTAGATATAGCTCTCTCATATATATCGCCCGATTTTCACTTCTAGAGCCACTGCAAGCGCATTTATTGACCAATCTTCCCAAAGTTTTGAAAAACGCTTTCCGCGACGACTACCACAATATCTATAGAGTTTAATCGTAATCGGTTCAGATTTAGATATAGCTCCCATATATATGTTCGTCCTATTTTGAGTAATATTTTAATAAAGGGCTCATTTGTTAACCGATTTTTCCGAAATTGGGATTTTCTAGTGACTCTTAATATTACTGGTGAATTTTATAGAAATCGGTCCGGATTTAGATAAAGCTGCCATTATTTGCATCGCCCGATTTTTGTACCCTCCACCTTAGGATGGGGGCTATACTATTTTCGTCGCTCCGTTTGTAACACCTCAAAATATGCGTCTAAGACTCCATAAAGTATATATATTCTTGATCGTCATGAAATTTCAAGTCGATCAAGCCATGTTCCACGGTCCATACGTCTGTCGAAAGCACGCTAAATTTCGAAGCTAGGCGCTTGACATTTTTAACATGTTCGTCCTTCCGTCCGTCTGTCGAAAGCACGCTAACTTTCGAAGGAGTAAAGCTAGGCGCTTGAAATTTTGAACAAATACTTCTTATTAGTGTAGGTCTGTTGGGATTGTAAATGGGCCAAATCGTGTTTTGTTTTGCAATAGCTGCCATATAAACCGACCTTGGGTCTTGACTTCTAGAGCTTGTAGAGGTCGCAATTCTTATCCGATTTGGCTGAAATTTTGCATATTGTTCTATTTTGACTCCTTACGACTGTGCCAAGTATAGTCTAAATCAGTCCATAAACTGATATAGCCGCCATATAAACCGATATCCCCATCATACTTCTTGAGCCTCTAGAGGGAGTAATTCCTACGGATTTGGTTGAAATTATTACGACTTCCAACAACTATGCTTAGTATGGTTGAAATGGATTGATAACCTGATATAGCTGCTATACGATCGTGGGTCTTGACTTCTTGAGCTTCTAGAGGGCGCAATTCTTATACTTCTTGAGCCTCTAGAGGGCTCAAGACCTATCGGGTTGGTTGAAATTTTGCATGACGCGGCTAACCTGATATAGCTGCTATATAAAACGATCTTGGGTCTTGACTTCTTGAGCTTCTAGAGGGCGCAATTCTTACCCGATTTTGCCGAAATTTTGCATGAATTGTTTTTTTTTTTTTTATTTCCAACAACTGTGTCAAGTATGGTCTAGATCAGTCCATAAACTGATATAGCCGTTATATAAGCCGATCTACCGACCGAAAGATATAGCTCCCATATATATGTTCGTCAAATTTTTGGTTATTTGCAATAATGTAGTCATTACAGTTTTAACATATTCGCTCGAAATTTAATACGGATTATTTAATGACCTATCTGCAAACATACGTCGAAGTCCACCAAATTGGCTCAGAATTGGATATAGCTCCCACTTTGTACTTAGAGGGTAGGAGTAGGGTATTTATTATACAGTCGGCACCGCCCCACTTTTCCCTTTCCTTACTAGTTACTTATAGCTTTTGTCTAGAAGTATGCAATCATTTTGTGTTATGCGTTAGTAATGCTGCCTAGACGTTAGGCGCCAATTTAAAAATGTTTTCTGCATCGGGTGCCACTAATCCTAATTCATCTATTGAACTCACAATTTGCAAGAATTTGATTGTTTCATGTCTACACGTTAAAATTTCTACCCATTAAGGTGCCTCTAATGAAAAATTTATGCATTTACTTACAATTTTAATTAAATTATGCTAAAATTAGTTTTATATGTCTAAAATGCTGTACACACGTTGGGCGCCAAATTTAAGATTTTTTCCCATTGGGTGCTAAAAATTTTAAAAGTATTCTACGCAATTTATTTCAAGCGGTTGGATTGCTACCCGTACCAATTAAAGTTGTTGTCGCAGGGCGCCACCAATAATTTCTTACTTTTATTTTATTTTTGCCTGAAAGTATGCCAGCCTTATTGGCCATGTGTTAGAATATTCCCTAAACATTGTACACCAGTTCAAGTCATATGGGATGTGAATACTCTGAAAATACTACTTCTATCTACAGTTATCAGGTATTTTTAGTATAATACCAAAATACAGTTTAATTCTTGGACATGCTTACCGCAAGTTGGGCGCCACTTTGAGGGTTTTTGGCATTTAATGCCACTTATGTATAATGCTTCTACATACAATTCTGCCTAAAAATTTAGTTTCATGCTTTGAAAATGTTGCCAACAAGTTGGGAGCCAATTTAAGATTTCTAGCAATTAGGGTCATTGATAAAAAAAAATCGCTACACCTACTTACAATTTCAATTAAATTATGCCAAAATTTTGCCCACATGTTGGTCACCCCTTTTAAGGTTTTTGCCATTCGGTGCTAATAATCATAAGGTTGTGCTATAACTTTACGTTGGCCTAAAACTGTGCCATTTGTTGTATGCCAGCTAATGCATATCATGCAAACACTCTTAAAGTAATACTTCTACCTGCAGTTTTGCCAAACATTAATCCAGAATTCAGTTTACTGCTTGGAAAAGATGGCGCCGCATGTTGGGCGCCAATTTAAATATTTTGGCCATTTGGTGCCACTTTGATTTAATTGATACTTTTACTTACAATTAGGTCTAAAGTATTGAAAAAACTGTATGTCATGTCATTAAAAGGTTGTCCACCCATTGGGAGCCAAGTTCAGGTTTCTAGGCACTAGGACGCCATTAATCAAAAATGTATACATTTTACTTAACTAAATTTACCATGAACATTCCGCTAACGAACTAGGGATACTTCTCTCATATCAATGAGTGCAGTCCGATTAAAGTTTTAAGCTCAATGATAAGGGAAGAGAAGTTTTAACATGTCAGTAAACCTCACAAATGTGGCCAGCATATGTTAGGGGATAACCATCGCTGTACACGCCTAGATTTGAACCCAGGCGTTCGGCGTCATAGGCAGACATGCTAACCTTTGCGCCACAGTGGCCTCCACAACTTTACTCAAACGATGCTAATTTAAAATGTCTATAATACCGCCCACACGTTGGGCGCCAATTTTAATTGTTGTGGCAATGGGTGCTAGAAGTCTTAAAATTTATGCTACAACCTTACATTGCTCTGAAATTATGCCATATTTTTTTTATTCGAAAGGAATGCTGCCTTTGCGTTGGTCGACAATTTAAGTTTGTTGTCATTGGGTGCCAATTATTGTAAATCATTACTTTTATTTGTTTTTTTTTGAAATTATAAACCAATTTTCGTTCATTTTTTTTTTCTAGCTTCACTCCTCATCTCCTCAAAATTTACCCCTTCAAATGTAATCTTCTTATTGGATCACTTTATCCATTCATAATTGTATTTTGAGCCTCTTATTTGAGGATTTGCAGCAAGACGATAGAAAGTGTTAAATGTTTGCATTTGGCATTACCACCACATGGTTGTTGTCTCTTCCATATTTCGCATAAGTGCTATGAAAATTGAAAACCAATTTCCAATGTGTAATGCAAATTGCCTGAATTCGTTGTATGTTTTTTTCTAAGCTTGGACGATTTGATGCATTTATGGCATATCTATGCAAATCTCATACAAGATTGCCCCAAAAAACTTATTTCAAGTTGCTTATCCATCCATTCACATAAGAGCTAAACTAAATTGCATATAACTGATGCTGCTCTCGAATCTATGGAAAGTTTTTCCTACCTCTAACCAAACCAAAAGGAAGAAAAACATTCCAAAAAATCTGTTCCACAAATAAGTGGCAATGTAAACCAAAAATCCATTCATCCTTCCTCATTTTTACTCCCCATTTCCATTTTTTGTCTGCATTCAATTCAAATTTCAGCATAATCTTTACAAAAACAACACTCCACAAAGTGCCAAATAAAAATTCAAGACCGACACGAAGCATTTGCAAATAGAAATCCCAGGCAGAGGAATGTACATACATTTAGTAACTCGGTTAAAAAAAAAATTGGAATTTGTATCAGTTCCATGCTGTATGTGCATTGGGGGGTTCATTTAAATGCCGCATTTTAGACAAAAAGCAAAGAATCCAAAGTGTTCATGTCTAAAATCCAGATAGAAGGCAAAAAATAGGAATTTTAAACTAAAAGCAAATTGCTGAGGATATAGGGAGAAGATTTAGTTTAAGAAAAACGCTAGGCACTGTGTAACAACATTTAAAAAAAATATTAAAATTACCAAAATTTATGGGGATAACTTGGGCCCCAATATGGACCCAATGAAATAAAGTCGCAAATGAAAATGGAATAAAAACACTACGATTAACAACAGCATTACAATATGCTCCAAAAATATATTCCTCAAAAATATGCCTAAAAATATGCTTCAAAAATATACCACAAACTGACAAAGAAAATAGACCCCAAAAAGATGAAAAAGGCCCCAATTGGGAATATAGCTGAGGACATATGAACAAATTTAGAGTGGGAAACAAGCTTTGCATTAAAGAATACCATTATGGCACTTAGTAAGAAATTAAAAAAAAATATTAGAAATACAAAAAAACAAGTAAAAACGCATACAGTTCGACCGTGCCGAACTTTTGATACCCACCATCCTGGAAACATCTTTAATCAAAACTTATTTTAACACTACTTTATCCATATTAATATCAAAATATAGTCCGATCTTAATCATATTTGGTTCAGGTGTAGAGAAACTCTATCCAAATAACAGTTCGAAATTTCTGCGAAATCGGGTAATAAGTGTGCCGTGCAGTTGATTAGGTCCTAAGTCGGATGATCGATCTATGTGATAGCTACATCTAACTATGGTCCGAAGTGGACCATATTTGGATGGAATGTCGGGAGTCTTAAATCAGCTCACTGTTGCAAATTTCCACAAAATCGAAAATTAAATGCGCCCTGAAGCTAAAGATTGGTCTCTTTGGCTGCTATATCTAAATATAGCCCGATCTGGACCATATTCGGGACAGATAATGGGAGTCTTGATCCAACTCACTATACCAAATTTCAGCGAAGTTCGGCAATAAATGCGCCTTTTATAAGCCTAAGACCCAAAATCGGCAGATCGGTCTATATGACAGTTATATCCAAAAATGTTTCGATCTGGACCATTTTTGGTTCGGATATCGCCGAAACTCCTTGTTCTGAATCTCAGTGAAATCTGGTAATAAATAAGCCTATTATGGGCTTAAGACCCTATTTCGGCATATCGGTCTGTATGGCAGCTATATGTAAATATGGTTCGATATACAAAATATTCGGGTCGGATGTCGAGGCCCCTAGTGTAAATCACTGAGTCCAATTTCAGCAAAATCTGGGAATAAATGCTCCTTTTATGGTATTAAGGCCCTAAAGCTGAATATTGGTCTCTATGGCAGCTATATCTAAATATAGCCCGATCTGGACAGATGTTAAGAGTCTTGATACAACTCACTGTTACAAATTTCAGCGAAGTCAGGTAATAAATGCGCCTGTTATAGACCTAAGACCCAAAATCGGTAGATCGGTTTATTTGGCAGCTATATTCAAATATGTTCCGATCTGGACTATTTTTGTTTCGGATAACGGCGGTCCTAATAAAACTCACGAAATCAAATTTCATAGAAATCGGGTCCTTATTGCGCCTGTTTTAAGATTAAGACACAAAATCTCCAGATTGGTCTATATGGAAGCTATATTCAAATGTAGTCCGATTTGACCCATTCAAGAACTTAACCTACGTATAGAAGAAATACGAGTCTATGCAAAATTTTAACTCAATATTTCAATGTTTAAAGACAGTAGCGTGATTACTTCTGACGGACAGACACATTGACATCATTAAATCGTCTTAGAATTTTACAACGATCCGAAACAAATAAACTTTGTAGGCTCGGAAATGGATATTTCGATGTGCTACAAACGGAATGACAAAATGAATGTAACCTATGCTGGTGGGTATAAAAATAGCCTGCGCCGATAAACTAAAAATCTAAATGAAAATGGTCAAAAAAAACTGTATGGTCCCAACAAACGAAAGGCCCTCAAAAAGATTTAAGTACGCCAAAAATAAATTGCTGGGGATATATGGAAAAAAATTTTAAAAAAGGCTTTGCATTACAAATACCGAACTGCCACAATGTACGAAATATTTAAAATTGATGGTATGACCAGTATATGGCCCCAATGAAGTTAACAAATTAAAATGAAAAAAAAACCTCCACACTATTCAGCGCCATGGTATTAAACTCCAAAAATGCACCCAAAAATATGCCCAAAATGTAAACCCGAAATATATACCCCAAATTGAAAAAGTAAATAGACCCCAAGTTTGGGAATATTTTGCATTATTTAAAATGGGGCCTTCTTTCACCATTCTGGGGCCTTTCGTTTACTGGATCATGTTTCTGTATACCTCATACAAAAACATGGTCCAGCCAACAAAAGGCTCCAAAATGGTGAAAGAAAGCCCAAATAGAGAAAATTCCTGAAGATATATAGAAAAAGTTTATTAAGAAAAAAGGCATTGCCTAACAAATGCCACTGTAGGGCACTATGGTAATTATTGGAAAAAAAATTCAAAATATAATGGGGAAAGCTTGCGCTAGAAAATATTACACTAATTAAATAAAGTCCCAAATGAAAATGGAATAAAGCCTTAACATGTACAGCGTTACGGGAATAAGCAACAGAAAATATGCCAAAAGAAATAGGCTACATATATTGTGACCTAAATATATGCCCAAATTTTAAAATGAAAATATACCCCAAATTTAGGGTTATTTTGCATTATTGAAAATGGCTTAATGTAAATACATGGCCCCAACAAACGAAAAACCCCCCAAAACAGAGGAAAAGTTGAAAAAAAAAAAATATTTTAAAAACACAAACGAATGCGCTAACAAACAAAATATCCGTTTTTTTTTTGGTAGCTATATCCACGGATGTCGAAAAGCCTAACACAACTCACTGTCCCAAATGTTGGCGCAATTGGACAATATATGCGCCTTTATGGGCCCAAGACCTCAAATCGAGAGATCGGTTTATATGGCAGCTATATCCAAATCTGCACCGATCTGGACTAAATTGAGGAAGAATGTCGAAGGCCATAACACCACTCACAGTCCTAAATTTCGGCGACATCGGACAATGAATGCGCCTTTTCTGGGCCTAAAACCATAAATCGAGAGCTCGATCTCTATGGCAGCTATATCCAAATCTGGACCGATATGGGCCACATTAGAGAAGGATGTCGAGGGGCCTAAAAAACTCACTATCCCAAATTTCGGCGACATAGGACAATAAATGCGCCTTTTATGAGTCCAAAACCTTAAATCGAAAGATGGGTCTAAGCAAAAAAGAAGCGGTATGAAATGAGGTCCAAATATAAAACCCAAAACTGGAAATTCATTAAAAACCCAAAAATGGAACTTTATTTCATAATGAAATGAGACCCCAAAAGTAAAAATGAAATAAAGTCTCAGCCAAATGAAAAATATCCAAAACTTAAATGAAATGAGACCCCGTTTGGGACATTATTTCATATGAATAAAGTGAAATGTAGTCCTAGCTTTTTAAATGAAATAAACCTCAAAAAACAATGCAAACGCCAAATATGGTTGGTTTTGTTTCATATATAAAAGTTAGGGGTCTTTTGTCATTTTCCATTTGGGGCTTTATTGCATTTGTGCCTTGTTTCACACAGCCGAAAAATTACTCCAATTTGTAAGAAACCATTGGTCCAAAAGTTGAGGTGAAAATGCTTAAAGTATTGCACAAAACTTTTTTGGCCCAAATAAATGCATAATAACCCTTACAAAAATTTAAAAATAGCCCCGATAATAATATAAAAGCATAATTACTTTTACATCAAATTGAAAAATAGCGCCAAAGGGCCCCAAATACTAAAGACACAAAAGTTTTTATTTATTCTTCATTTAGCTTGGAACTAAACTTTCACCAAAATTTCATAATGCCTAATGTAAGCCCCAATTAGGTTTGGGCTCTATTAAAAATGGTTCTAATTCCGATTGAAAAAGTGGCCCTGAATGAGTTCTTGAACACGCATAATGCATTTTGGTCCCACCAGGACATTTACAACCAATTAGAACCAAATTACCCAAACATAAAAATACATTTTTGTTTGTTTCTCTTTCAAGAGGATTGAGCTCCTCTCGAAAGAGATCTGAGACTTTTGCAAATGGAAAAGGAAAACCAGAGATAACTACACACACCAACCACTATAGGATGCGTTTCGTCTTTAGCTAGAAGACTTTTCAACCATATTAGGTGTGATGGCTTCAAGGGCCATACTAGCCATCACACCTAATATGGTTGAAAAGTCTCCTAACCAAAGACGAAACGCGTCCCAAAGTGGTTGGTTTGTGTTGCTTTCTCCGGCTTTCCCTTCCCAGTTACAAAGAAAATCGCTGATCATTGAGCTTGCCTTGACGAAATACAAACAAGAATTGTGAAATTTAATGATCTTTGCCCTAACTTGAAAATAAAAATAAATAGATTAAAAATCTCCCCAAATGTTTTTGAGGCAAATCCTAACTTTCCCCATTAATGGAAAAAAAGGTTAAAAAAACAAGATATTTGACCCTAAAAGCCTTAATGGTTTTTTATATACCTGGTTGGGGTACATTTTTCCTTTTTGTCCTAAATCTACTGAAAATGTGCACTATTATCAGCAAAATCAGCCCAAATGGCCCAAAACACTATACAAATACCACATTCTTGCACTTCAAAGTTTGGGAGTCGTTCCACATTTTCGGGAACATATATTATTTGTCCCAATTGAAGGTGGAGAAAGAAAATCTTGCCCGTCGAAAATTGCGTCCCTATCCAGAAACTGGTGATGACCCGCCTCATTCGATCATCGGCATTTTTTGGATGGGTCATTTTTGTTTAAGGGGGTTATTTCTTGGGGGGTTTTGGGGCCTAAAGAAAGATAACCCGAATATGTATTGCAAGAATGGTCGCAAATGATAGATAAAAAGTTGACCAAAAATGGGGAAAATAACCCCAAAAAAAAAACGAACTAAAATCACCCCAACGACAACTTTTTGGCCCTTTTTGCCCTTGCAATGTTTGCGTCATTTTACATTTATCTTGAAATTCATCATTTGTTTTGTTCTTGTAATTCTTGCATCATCTCTTTCACCTCTTTTTTGTCCAAAAAATCTAAACCTTGTTATAAACTAGCCCAAATTGGAACAATTTTTAAGGGCCATTTTACACATGAGTTTTGGGTCAGTTTGGTGTTTATTTCTCTTTCTGGGTCCTTCATTTTTGCAGGTGCTGGAAAATAAGCCCCAATCTGAATATGGATAAAGCCGCCCTAGAAATATTTTTTTGTCTCACAAACAATACCGTTTTGGCCTTTTTAAGTGTTCTGGATTTTTCTTTACTCATATGTTTTAGATTTGGCAATAAATGAATCTTTGTGGGTATATCATTTTGTTGCCCAGTGTTATGAAACAGCATACAAATATTTACTTTAAAAACAAAAATATTTATATACCCAAATTACAATAAATATTTTATTAATGCTCATGTGAGAGAAAAGCAGTCCATTCTCCTTGTTAAATTTGTGGCATAAAATCCACACAAACACATACACACACACACACACACACACATGTGAAAACTTATATGTCCACAGAGTACAATCATAGCCTTGCATCTACATATGGGAACATACATTGAAATCCTTTCGTATCATAACCCCTTTTTACTTGGCATGCAGCTCGAACACTTAGTTTAATGTTTGTTTTATTTATTTATTTGTTTTATTTCTCACCCCCTCCCCCCTACTCATGCACATTCACATTGAGAAACAGAAATCGGACACTCACTACATTTTTAATTGCAAATGGACTTGAGGGACAATGAACGTATGATTGTATGTTGGTTGGTATGGCAGTGAGTCCTTGTCATCCACTTGATGTATGCATTTAGTCTGAAGGATACAAGGATCATGGGTAAATGTTGATATTACAATACCGGATAAGGAAAGCAAATACATATAAAACCAAATGCAAGCTAGGGAAAACCTGGCAATAGCGTACAAAGCAAAAGGGACTAAAGAAGAAATTTTGAAATTGGAATTCTAAAGACAAATGGGGATACATACTTCAAAACACTCAAACCTACTTTAGCTTCCCTTTTATATAAAAATACAAATATCGATTTTAGTTACAAAACATTTCATTAAAAAATGTTCCTTGTTATTGTAAAAAAGTCTTGTTAAGCCATTTTGTCCTTCAGCTATTGTTTTATAAGTCTATACACACAAAAATTTGGTGTTTATACCCATCACCATAAGATGCGTGCATATTTAATCTCCACTTTCGTTGGCAACGCTTCAAGATATTGAGGTGTGACCTAGTATTCCACATTGAATTTTGATTCCCTTTAAAATTGGACCTTGCGAAAAACCAATATCCATGAACGCACCGATAGAATCAATTTCTACAAAAAAAATTCCGCCAATATCTAATATTAACAAAATAATGAAGTCAATTTAAAAGTTTACGATGCCCTCTAGAGGCTCACGAAGTTAAAATCAGAGATTAGATTCTATGAGAGCTATATCAAGTTATGGATCGATTTGAACCATACTTGGCCTATTTGTAAGAAGATAGAGCAAAAGCAAAATACTTGATGCAAAATTTCAGCCAAATCGGATAATAATTGCGCCCTCTATCGGCTGAATAAGTCAAGACCCGAAATCGATTTTTATCGGTTTATTGGCACACCTGGCACTATATCAGGTTATCAACCGATTTGGACAATACTTAGCACAGTTGTTAATGGTCAAATAGAAACACTTCCTGCAAAATTTCAGCCAAATTGGATAATAATTGCGCCCTCTAGAGACTGAAGTAGTCAAGATTCGGGATCGGTTTACATGGAAGCTATATCAGGTTATGGATCGATTTGAATCATACTTAGCGCAGTTGTTGGAAGTCATAACAAAATACTTCATGCTAAATTTCAGCCCAATCGGATGAGAATTGCGCCCTCTAGTGGCTCAAAAAGTCAAGATCCAAGATCAGTTTATATGGCAGCTATATCAGATTATGAACCGACTTGGATCATACTTAGCATAGTTGTTAACGGTCAAACCGGAACACATCATGCTGAATTTCAGCCAAATCGGATAATAATAGCGCCCTCTAGCGGCTCAAGAAGTCAAGAATCAAGATCGGTTTAGAAGTCAAGATCAGAGATCGGTTAATTTGGGAGCTATAGCAGATTATGAACCGATTTGGATCATGCTTTGCAGAGTTGATGATGGTCAAATCAAAACATCTCATGAAAAATTTCAGCCAAATCGGAAAAGAATTGCGCCCTCTAGTGGCTCAAGAAGTCAAGATCGAAGATCGGTTTATATGGCAGCTATAGCAGATTGTGAACCGACTTGGATCTTACTTAACATAGTTGTTAACGGTCAAACCAGAACACATCATGCTGAATTTCAGCCAAATCAGATAATAATTGCGCCCTCTAGCAGCTCAAGAAGTCAAGATCCGAGATCGGTTTATATGGTAGCTATATCATGTTATGAACCGATTTGCACCATACCTAGTAAAGATGTGAACGGTCAAACTAAAACACTTCATGCCAAATTTCAGCCTAACCGGATAATAATTGCGCCCTCGAGCGGCTAAAGAAGTTAAGATCCGAAATTGGTTTACATGGGAGCTATATCAAGTTATGACCGATTTGAACAATACTCAGCACAGTTGATAATGATAAAAACCAAATAACTTCATGCAAAATTTCAGCCAAATCGGATAATAATAGGATAATAGCGGCTAAAGAAGTTAAGATCCGAGATCGGTTAAATGGGAGCTATATCAGGTTATGAACCGATTTGGACCATACTTAGCATAGTTTTGAACGGTCAAATCAAAACACTTCATGTGAAATTTCAGCCAAATCGCATAATAATTGCGCCCTCTAGAGACTAAAGTAGTCAAGATCCGGGATCGGTTTACATGGAAGCTATATCAGGTTATGGACCGATTTGAATCATACTTAGCGCAGTTGTTGAAAGTTATAACAAAATACTGCATGCTAAATTTCAGCCCAATCGGATGAGAATTGCGCCCTCTAGTGCCTCAAGAATTCAAGATCCAAGATCGGTTTATATGGCAGCTATATCAAGATATGGACTGATTTGAAACATTCTCAGCACAGTTGTTGGAAGTCATAACAAAACATCTTGTGCCAAATTTTAGCCAAATCTAACAAGAATTGCGCCCTCTAGTTGCTCAAGAAGTCAAGACCCAAGGTCGGTTTTTATGACAACTATATCAAAACATGGACCGATATGGCCCATTTACAATCCCAACCGACCTACACTGATAAGAAGTATTTGTGCAAAATTTCAAGCACCTTGCTTTACTCCTTCGAAAGTTAGCGTGCTTTCGACAGGCAGACAGACGGACAGATGGACTGTCATGGCTAGATCGACTTTAAATGTCATGGCGATCAATAATATTTATATACTTTATGGGGTCTTGGACGAATATTTCAAGGTGTTACAAACGAAATGACGAAACTAGTATACCCCCATCCTATGATGGAGGGCATGAAAATGAATTTGTGTTTATTTGTCGGTTTGTTTGTTTGTGTGTAAAGACTCAAAATCGACTGAACGTATTTTCTTTAACTTTCTCAGATGGAACATTGTGGACCCATGATGGAGATGGGGTACTTAATTTTTTGATATCTGAAGGGGGGCGGACCCTCCCCCCTAACCTAATTTTCAAAAACACCAGATAACGGACATGGGCAGGGCTCTTAAAGTGAAATTTTATTTGAAACCTAAAAACAAAAATTTGGTATCCAAATTTCGAGTGGGGTGCCTAGGGGGGCTGCCCTACCGCCAAGACCCAACAAATATGTATATACCGCAATCACGACAATATGGGACTCAAATAAAAGGTATTTAGGAATAGAAAACGTATCCGATATCCAATTGTGGGACCAAGCATTGGGTGGACCACCTCAGCCCTCCAAACACCCCTAATTCGGACATATTTATCGACCTCGGCAATATGGGGCTCAAATAAAAGGCATTTGAGAGAAAAATACGAATCTGATATCCAAATGTGGTACCAAGTGTTTTGGGGGGCGCCCCTCCACCAAAACACCCACAAAGAGGAAAAATTAACCGACCATAGTAATATGGGGTTCAAATAAAAGGTCTTTGCGAGTATAGCACGACTTTGATCTCAAAGCTCGTGAAAAAGTCTCTATGGGGCCTCCCCACCTTCATAACACGCTCCAAATAGGATGTATTTATTGATCATTGCAATATGGGACTCAAATAAGAGGTATTTAAGAGTAGAACATGAATCTGATATACAATTTCCGGGCCAAGTAACTCAGTGACCTATCCCCAAAAACACACTGTGTTTGAGATCTAGAGGACCACTTTGTAGTATAAAGAAACGCTTCAATATGATTGAGACCTTTCTTCAAATACCCATTTCCACTAATTTTCGAATTCATGTATCTTAAATTCTAAGCCTCAATGTTTTCTTTTCGTTTTAACTTTTAACCCAAATTTTCAACTGACCCCAAAAAAGCAGACCTACTTAAGAAAACAACAAATATATGTATGTATGAATGTGTGTGCATTTAAACACAAACACTTTGAATAATCGATTTTCCTCCGACTACCACCACCACCACCACTAAACAGACAAGCCGACAATCGAAAAGAAAGAATGAAAACAACCTTCACACGACTAGCAACCAACCATGAAGGAAGAAGACTTTGTTACACAGTCCATATTGATTTTTCCCTTTCTCTCACTGTGTCGAAAGCAAGCATGTCAGTAGTAGTGGTAGTGGAAATGAGAACAACCGGCAAAAGGAAAAACTAACCACAATGTGTTTTTAATGTAAGCCTCATTTCCAAACCTGTATTACCAAAAACAGAAACTCGCACACACACACACACACACATACACACTCTCGCACCCACTTAAAGCAACAATAAAAGGAATTTTTGACTTTTCCCAAAAGATTACACGCAATTTAACAAAATTCCAGTAAACAACAGCTCCCATATTTAAACTAAGCAACGGTTTGTATAAATATAACCAACGACAACTATCAAGGAAATATATGTAGAGTCTAATGGACAAAAAAAGAAGAAAAACTACCACCATCAACATTAACATCACCCTCATTATCACCACACTTAGGAGTGCTATTATCGTTGAAACAGCCACACACACACACACATACAATAGTCAACCAAGATGAGGGCCATTGAGTGTTGTTTACCTCAATGGGGAAAGGCATTTGCACTATTTAACCCCTCTCCCTCTCTCTCTATGACACTCAACTCCCCCACACTATGGAGGTTTTCAACACTCCAAACTTTGTCATTGTGTTTTTGGCGCCGACATCCCAATCACCATTGCCATCATCATTGTCGTCGTCATCTCCATCAACATACTACAATACATTTTTTCATTAATTTTTATCAGTAATAAACATACATACATAGTATATATGTAATATAATGCCTCTCCACCACCAACAGTACAA